>NC_137654.1:5435587-5685587 GCF_963422515.1 Blennius ocellaris
GCATTTTCTAATAACTATTACAATATGTAACAAGTTATTACAAAATGTAACAAAGTTTACCAGAAAGTGGGTTCAAACACGTTGTTACAAAATGTGGCAGATTATTACAAAATGTTTTGTTATTACATAATAAGTTGAAAATGAATTACATTATTACATATTGCACTATGATTACATAATGTGACGTTACAAGTTGTGTTTGCACAAGTAAGGAAGAGGTACCACCATATATAGGGCTGCTTTTCTCCCTCAGGTCCAGACAGTTTACAGTCATGAAGGAAAAATGATTAAGTGAGGTTTATTAGCGTTTTCTGCTGGATCATGTGAGGACAATTGTCCATTATTGCTAATATTCTTAGCAATGGTTATTGATCTTTCATGCTCCTGCAATTTAAATGATTCGCTTCCTAATATATCCAACCCACTAACAGCTGTCAGGGTAAAAGGATAATCATTGATTAATTCCCATGATCAGTGTGTTGGCTACTCAAATGTGGATCGGAGCACATTTTATGAATTCAGGCAGAAATTAAAAGCTTCTCACTGTTACACAGTCCTTTTCCGCCTTCAATCAACAAGGTTGACAGGAAAAGACACTTTACAAAGTAATCGTCTCAACAAGGACAACTTCTTACCCAAAGCCAAATACATAAATTAAAGTGGATCTGTGACGCTCTCCAGTATGATTTACAGAACTGCTCCTGCTGGATAGTGGATCTGTGTGACATGAGTTACGGTAAATCACTGCCAAATGTAAACAAGTCTAACCTCTAAGAAATCAGTTTCACTCCGTATTGTCTGACCACAGAAATCAAACGTGCAACGTTATTTACTGTTTAGAGTGGTCCAGACCTTCAGTGAGACCCTCAAGGGAGCGAGCAGGTGAAGTTATCATTCAGTGCTTTCATTAAAGACATTACCAAATTAAATTGTTTCATGTATCTGATGAGATCGGCCCGATCCAATTGTCTTGATCCAATTGGACGGGCTGCTAATGATCTGATCAGAGTTCATATCAGCAATCGATTTGGTTGCTTCCCACTGCAGGAGCGTTTTGCATATCTGTTGCGTAACATCAGTCGCTGGTAAATGCATTGGACGACTCCAGCGCTGCTCTTGACTTAATGTGGCATGCACAATAGCCGCTTCCTTGACTTTTTTAATCGTGGTCTCATTAAGCATGAAAACAAACTTTTTAACCTCAGTCTTTTACAGCATAATTCAACACCAGTACTCGTAGGATGTTGTCATGCCCCACTCCTCGGAGGCCTCTTAGGGGTGTGGTTGGGTTTTTTCCCTCTTCTGTCTCTCCTCCCCTTTTGTTTCAGGCTGTTTGAGGAAGGGGGAGTTGCTGAGGGATTCATTACCTGATTCAGTTCAGCTGCGACGACCGGGTGGAGCTCGTCTTCTCCTGATCATCTGCACCTCTTAAACAGGCGCTCCACTCGGCGCTGGATCGTAACACTCCCTGTGTTAGTATGCCTGCGTGTGTTGTCCCTCAGTTTGTGTTTAATACTAACGTCGCTTCATTCTGCTCTCCTTGTGAAGACTCACATGCCTCAGCTCCCCCTGCCTCCGGACCCACCGTGACCAGACCCGACTCGACTCTTGCCCCCAGTAGCTCCTGCTTCCGCAACGCAACCTCAGCCTCCTGCCACCGGAACCCGCAGAACCTTCTGTTCATTCTCATTGTCGAAAATAAACTCTTCCATTGTGTTCGTCCGTCTCCAGCTGGTTTATCCGCACCTGAGCCTCGAAATCACACCGTAACAGATATATTGACGTGTTTTCAAAGGAGGAAAAATCATAACATCATAAAGTTGTTTTGTTTTTTAATCAACACTTTTCTGAGCCCAGGTAGGGAGGTAGATTATTCTCACATGCCTAATGAACCTTGCTGGTATCGATGTAAGCTCCAGCTCAGAGGTCAAGGTCCCAGGGTTCAAATCCAAGCAGCTGCCATCTAAAAGCATCAAACATGACCCTAACATATTAAAACAGCATTTATTTTTTTATATATATTCTATATTCTACCCCATGTCTGCCCCCTCTTTCATTTCTTCACTGGAACAGTGTTCCAAAGCTTGACAAAGCTATTTACCAGTCCGTCAACACTGATGGAAGCTCTGTGAACTGGGGCACTCAGATCATTCACATGTTCCTGGACCTGAACAATAATAACTGTCAGTGGGGAGCAACGACTGTATGACCGAGGTCAGATAATGGAATGTTTGTTCTTCAGTTTGAACACAGGAAAATCAAACACGAATACAAAGGCAGGGTGCTGGCTACATACCAGCAGGACTACACAGACAGGCAGAGGGTGAATCCAGAGAGAAGCCAAAGAACATGAACAGAGGTCAGAGTACGAGCTGAAAAACACGAAAAAAATAGCACAGGAGACACGAGGAAGATGTTTGATGTCTGAATGCAAGCAAACCAGACGATCTGACAACTGACACAAGAAGGAGAGGAGTGTATTTTATTTATTTATTATTAGATGTTAAACATCAGTTATTCGAGAGAATTCAGTAGGTAATATTTTTCTGAGGCATTATAAACGAATACACCATTTGAAAACACTGAAGGTGGCTCTGGTTTGTGATGTGGTTACCATACCTATACTTTATTGTTGCATGTATCTTATTTTATGAAACTCTTGATTTAGGGGAAAATCTTATCTTTAACATTGGTTCATACAAAAATATTACTGCTTTTCTCATATAAAAATCATGAATTTGAAGATGATCAAGAGAGACTATTTTTATATTTCAAGGAAATAATGAACAGGCACTGAATTACGTTCCAGGTCCAGGTTATATACAGTATTGCATTGTACAATACCTCAATGTCACATGGTATCTATTAGGACGAACATATGACAGACCTACATTTAGACTGTTTTTCACCATCACACAGCTAAAACACAGCGAGGCCTATTGAGTCAGCAGACTGAACTGAAGCCATTACACCCATTGATCCGCTCCCCACAGGCATGTGTGTACACATCTGGATTTGTGGAAGTGTGCGTGTGTGTGTAGCAGCAGCGTATGTGTGCGAGACCTCCCGGCTACTCCACCATTGACTTTCACTTTGGCTGATACAGGATGTCAGTTTATCAGTCGATTGAATATCTAGCAGCGCCTTATTTATGACACGCTGGATGAAGTGTTGCTGCCTGCATTTTTTCTTCTTCTTTTCTAAAGAGGGATGGAGAGAGACAGCTGCTGTGTGTGTGTGTGTGTGTGTGTGTGTGTGTGTGTGTGTGTGTGTGTGTGTGTGTGTGTGTGTGTGTGTGTGTGTGTGTGTGTGTGTGTGTGTGTGTGTGTGTGTGTGTGTGTGTGTGTGTGTGTTGTGGAGAGCATAGCAGAGAAGCAGAAATCAATATATTTTTACTGAAAGCCCTTGTGTAGCAGGAAGTGAGACAGGAAGGAAGGAAGGATGAAAGAAGGAAGGATGGGACGAAGGAGGAGGAGTGAGGACAAGAAATAGCCAGGAGAGGTTTTTTTTTCTAGTAGAAGTGCATCTTTGCTGTTGGATGCCAGCATAAGCATTTATTTCATTTCATTTCATTTATTTATTTCCCACAATTTCACAGATACAACAATGATTTGATTTGTGCGTGGATTTTACAACATTATGAAAAAAAATGGCCACCCAAAAAAGCTTGGCGCTTATCATGTTGGGGTCACAACAGCAACAACAACAATAACACCCAGGGCATCTTGTGCTCTACCTTAACCAAGAATGGCTCAACCACACCTGGCTAGCTATGACATCATTAGCAAGTAGGGATGAATGAGGACTAATCTGTGCATATACAGTATATACAAATACATACATACATACATACATACATACATACATACATACATACATACATACATACATACATACATACATACATACGTACATAAACACAAATGTATAGAAACAAGATTTTGCCTAGTTTTTATTGAGGTGGGTGATTTTACGTTGTTTGACCTGGGAAAAGTGAGTCGGATCTGACAACCCTGGCGCTGACCGGCGTGGCGTCCGTTTACTTCTGCCCACATGGAAAGAACCTATATAAACATACATGTTTTAATATAGGTTTTGATATAGGTTTTTAATATATGTGACATATATAAAATTGGCCGTTTTCCTATATTATATGTACATAAATGCACATATATGTACACATATGCATGCATACAGGTACCTATATAGGTACATATATGTACGTATATATGTGTGCATATATGCATCTATATGTTCTTCTTGTATAATTGTTTTTTAATAGGTTCTTAGTTATTGCATTGATAATGTATGACAGTTGCCAAAGTGAGATATGGGCTATATATATGTGGAAATACAGAAGCAGAACAGGAGACCTATATGGCCTGTATATTCACATATATGCACCTCAATTTTGCCTATATGTGGCATATATACGCATATAGACGGCATATATGTGCATATAAACTGCTTATAGGTTTCATATATGCACATATATCCTCGTATAGGTTCTTTCCATGTGGGTGTAAACAGAGTGCTCGTGAGTCACACCTTCTTCTTCCCATGCGGTCACTCTGGTTTCGGGTAACGTTCACAATGCAGTCTGATGGAGGTCGGGATCATGCAAATTAAATCCTAATTGTGCATCAAGACCTGCAGTGTGTAGTAAGCCATGTTAAAATGAGGGGATAGTGAGGTCCTGGCTGCTCTACAAATAGTCACTGTGACATAAACTTTACTATCGATAAATTCAAATACAGAAAATGTAAAGTAGTTTCATTTAACATGAACAAACTCATGAGCTGTTACTGTCAACATTGTCAGTTTACTTGATATGTGGAGAGAAATGAGCAAATAAGACATTAAGAGAGCACCAAACAGACATCATTGCAAAGGCTCCAACAAAAAGCTTAAGAATGTAAAACAGCTAATAAGTGGCATCAATGTCTACAGCAAAACAAAAACTTTTTTTATTTTTTTATTTTTTTATTTTAATCTGAAGAAAGTAGCTAAACTTGCTTCAGTGGCATACACCACTACAACATACTAAAAAGCTAAACATGTACTTCTGCATGTAGATGTTGCTTCGATATCCACACACTAATTCGGGACTGAGATGAGTGTTTGGTTATCAGGGTGACTGCTCCCGTAAATGGTCACATCCACATGTGGCCACATGCTTCTTCCAGTATATCATGGCATAATACTTCAGTGAATTCTCTTGTTATTGAATGAAAGCATATTAGTGTCATTTTTCATTTTCAGGGGGCTGTGATCCTCAATAAAAAGTTCCTTTCCCATTAGGTTGCCCATGCAGAATCTGGTGCTCTTCATCTACTGCTCATCCTGAGAAATGGGAAAATAAACAAGTTAGACAGGTGTTCCCTTTGAGCATAGCTAATGAAGCCCAGCTCTTTATCATAATACACGTGCGACGCTGAGGTGGATTTTGAAGGATTTGATGACAGCATGTAAATGGTGAATTTACTCAAAAATAAAAATAAAGTCTTACCGAACCATCTTCAATATACATTTTAGCCAAATTAGCATCACAGGGAGCAGATCATTGCTCCAGCTTTTGTGCAGTGGGTAGAGTGGATATCTGTCCACCAACATTTGCCTCCACACTGTTCACGATTGTACAAGCCAAATTTAAATAATCGTTGTTGCAGACTGTACGAGCTGAATCTGTGCCAACTTGATATGATTATGCAAAAATAAAGCATCATAGGTATGCACAATCCATTCAACAAAAACAGAGGTACTAAACATGGACAGAACTCTCGTCCTTTTTGCCATGTTTGGAGAAAAATCCCCCAAAAAGGAAGGGGAGAACATGGATGCAGTTGTGGCTCAGAAAAAGAGATGAACTCGGGATGGCAACACTGCAAAGAGAGCTTGGAGAACGAGCATTTTACATTAACATTCCAGTCATCACGCTATACTATATGCATATGCATTTCTGTTGGTTTGTTTAAGCTGATGTGATCGCAGCTGCCGTTATGGTGCCCCTAATATCAGAAACAGTCTGATAGTGGTCGTGGGCTTACAATCAATACCTCTGCCATCCTACAACTGTGCACAAAGCCGCGACAGTGGATTTTATGAATGAGTCTCCCAAGATTCAATCTGTCATCTCAGACGGCTGAAAAGTGCCCCGTTTGTGGACGACTTTAGGCACTGTTTACATGACAATGAGAAAACAGGAAACCTTTGTTGCGTTTTGGGGGTTTGTAGACATGATGGTGCAACTAGCAACAACAAGCAGCAGCACCAACTCGTGGCCTGACATGCTAATGACATCATTTTCAGCTTATCTGCTCTTTCTGTGGAAACGGGCATCGTATTGAAAACATTGTCGTTTAAACGTGAAATTCTTCTGAAACAGCAATGCGGAAACAATCAGTTTTTACTTGAAACATTGTGTGAGCAGGGCTATAGAGGACAGGTGGGTTTTGACTTCTGAAGCAAGCGTTTGATAGTTCAGAGTAAAAGATTCTTCTCCTCAGACTCAGCCGCTGTTGAATAATGTGGTCAAACATCAATACAGTGTGAATGATGAGGTCAGTCACCACATTGTTCACATTGGTGTCACTGCCTGTAAATTCAACATTATATTTTTGCTAACTTCCAGAGATTATTTAAATTCTACGTCATCAGTGATGTAATAGTCATTGAAAAACTATTCAGAACAAAACAGTAACTATTTTGAAAAGTTACTGCAGACAAAACGTAACTCATTATTAGGAAAAGGTAACATGTTGAATACCTTCACTTATCTCTTGCACTCAGCATGTCTGTAAATATGCACTTAAAGCCTGATCTACTAAAGTTTTGCATACATGAAACCAGGGGGAAACACTATATTGCAAATATATGTGAAAACATATGAAGTTGTGTAAAACAACACACATTATCTATTTAGTGCATGCACAACTATAAACATGGAATAAACAGGCGTGTAAAATGCTGAAAAATACTGAAAGGACTTCATTCGATTTACTGCTGTAGGATTGTTAAAGAATTTATTTGTATAATGGCAAATGGATTTCACTTATATAGCACTTTATAGCTGTGTGAGCAGCCTCAAAGCGCTTTACATAGCTCATCACAGTCACCCATTTACACACACATTCACACACCATTGGAGGCTACAGCCGTGCAAGACGCTGTCAATCCAGTGAGAGCAGTTAGGAGTTCAGTGTCTTGCCCAAAGACACTTCAGTATGTAAGCAAGCAGAAATGGGAAGCAAACCTGCAATATTCCGATTGGGAGACGACCGCTCTTCCGCCCATGGTGCAGAAAACATGTATTTTGTCAATAACAAAAGCTAAACTCAATACGTTGTAATATAACTTACATAACTACTTGGCAATGACACAGGTCAAATGTTTGTTGAAGGTCTTCACCAGGTTTGAACACTGTCGCTGGTATTTTGGTCCATTGTTCCACCCAGATCTTCTCCCAAGCTGTGATGTTTTGAGGCAGACACTGGGAAACACAGACTTTCAACTCCCCTCCACAGATTTCCTATTGTCTTGTGGTATGGAGATTGGCTATGCCATTTCAGGCCCATGAAATGCTTTTTACGGAGCCACTCCTTCGTTACCCGTTCGGTGTGTTTGGGATCATTGTCACGCTGGAAGATCCAGCCATGTTTCATCTTCAATGCTTTGACTGATGGAAGAATGTTTTTGGCCAAAATCTCACGATACATGGCCCCATTCATCCTTTCCTTAATACAGATAAGTTGTCCTGTCCCCTTTGCAGAAAAGCAGCCCAAAAGCATGATGTTTCCACCCCTATGTTTCACAGTGGGTTTGGTGTTCTTGGGATGCAACTCGGCATTCTTCCGCCTCCAAACACAGCGAGTGGGACAACTTGCACAATCAGTGGCTGCCAAATACTTTTTTGCCTCACTGTGTCTTTTCTTACCGTATTTCTAAAGGTGGAACAAACTGACCTACTTTTCAGCAAATATGTTGCAGTTATTGTGGTAAGAGGCTTCGTTTGATTTTATTTATCAGCTCATTATTCAGCTGGCTCACCACAACTTTTTGCAGATGTTTTGCAGATCATGTCCTATATTACATGTCTCTCTCTTTAAACACCCCCAAAAACTATTTGTTTGTTGAGAAGCTTACATTTTGAATAAATGTATCCTTTTCCACAGTCAGGTCCAACTCATAATTATTGATATCTCCATGATAATTGTGAAAAAATGGCTTTGATACCACTGACAATGATGTTTCCGGCTGATCATTGTGGTGTAAACAGAGTGTAATGCAAACAAAAGCCTCATTTGAATGGTCATCATCAGCCCGATAAATATTTGTAATCACACAACAACGTATTTTCTGCAACAAAAAGACCCCAAATGAAACAAATACTAATAAAAACACTAACACTAATACTAAAATGCTGGGCTCAACTATCATTTCACCAGGTTTATATGCAGAGAGCTGTCTTAGTTTGTTTCAAATTAAAAAGCTCACACAGCTGCTCTCAGTGGGAGGAACAGATGCATGACCTTTCAGAAGCTCTTTATAATACTTACCGTATTATTCTTCAAGTCTCATGAGGATCATGGAAACATTTAGGAAATGGGGAAGTGCCAAAATAAATACATTAATAAAAGAAAATACAAGTAATAATGTTTAGGGTGTTTTTATTGTCCTGGAGTATTTCATTTGTAAAGAATGTTTTTGAAAGTCATTTGATTTTGAAAAGAAGGAAGTGTACCCCATCGCACCATGTCGTGTGTTCAGTCTTGAAAGTGTTGCATACAAATTACACCATGTTTCTGTAACGCTTCCCTGGTCTGTGGACCAGGTTGAGGTGTGCTACTTTGATGGATCACTCCTGCCCTTTTTCTGGCTTTCTTTTTTCTCTGCTCGCTTCGTACATCGAAGAGATGTAATGCCACCGACTTTCAATAATCCTACAGATTTAACGGGTTGTAAACACACTGGGGTTTAATCAAAATGGCTGTCGGTTTGTTTGTTTATTTGCGACTTTATTTGTAACGTGTATGTTCTGCTTGAGTTCTCTATTTCCGCCGCGGCGCTCGCAGTCTTGACAAGCACTGTTTCATCCTGCTGTAATTGCAAACCCCCCCCCCCCCCCCCCCGCCCCCTCCTATAATTACTCACTTGCTCATCACACATGGAACATGAAAAACAGAAAATGACCACATCTACCATTCACAGCAGCATGTGTCATCTTCATCGTACTCCTCCTCCTTCCCTCCCATTCCTTAGCATAGCGTCCCATCTTTCCCTGCTTGGCCCCGGCCTCCCATCTATCACAGAGGACCAAGGCAAATGGAGCTTTCGGCTGAGTGGTGATAAGGAATCGCAGCCACATTAAAACATCTGTCACACCTCCGAAGCCACGCATAGGGTGTGATACAGCAGCCCGCGGAGGAGAGGAGGTGGAGGGGATGAGGAGGAGAAAGAACAGAGTGCAATGAATGAGAGCCCTGTTTTTTTTTTTTCTTGTTAAACCCAAGCTTCATATAAATTTTTGGTGTCAGAACTGTGGTTTTACGAAAACATCTTGTCTTGGCTTGAGTCCTCTCCTCATTGGACTCCGACGCTAAAATATTAGTTATTATTTGGAAAAGTCTTTAGAGGTTCATTTGGAGAACATTTCAAAAACAGTACTGTGCATTAATGTTGGTTTCAACTACACACAATTTGTGATGATGCCATTTGACCAAACATAAGTTCTGAAGTCACACTTTTTGTTACTGCCTTTATTCAGTTGTTCTATTGAGACTTTTCCACGCATACCTACTTGGCTCAACTCGACTCAGTTTGTAAGCTTTTATGAAGTCTTAGTGCCTGACACCACAACCTTTTCTAGTACCTACTTGACTGCAGTTCCAGGTGAGCTTAGTTGAGATGGAAATGTGACATTGGCAGAGGCAGGCCACTGATTGGTGTGATGTCACTAGATGAGTCCGGAGAGCAATTTGTTCATAAGCGTTAACGCTGCAATTTTTAAAGCTCAATGAAGACGGATGCAGAGAAATCAACCCCGTGGAGCAACAACAAGGTGGAGACATTTGTTTGTCTGGTGGCCAATGAGAGGATTCAGCGAGAGCCAGACGGAAGTCTGATGGCCACCCACAGATGCCAGTGGACAGTGCCGGCAAAAGATAAAGAATTTTAAAAGTGACAACCAGACAATCAAAGACTGAATTGCTCTGAGGACTCCACCCACGCTGAGGTGGAATTATAATGGAAAACTACTGAAACCGAGTTGGATGGAAAAGCGCCATATTAGTTTATTTGTTTCATGGTTCCTACTTGTATTTAGCACGGACCCAGAATGATACGAGTCACAATGAATAAACTCACAATCAGCATTGTGCAAAAAGAAATGAAATGAGTTGAGATTCAGGTTGCTGATATATAGAAGAAGAAGGAAGAAGCAGCAGATCCATAACAACGTTTAATAACATTACATCTCTGTACATCGTTTACATTGAAATGAATATTACACTATACCTCCACTGGGGGCAGCTCTGGGTTAAGCAATAGTTTCTATGGCAAAATTATAGCAAAAGTTGTGTTGATGACAATAACATAGACAATGTTGACGAGCCTTTAATAATGTACCTTTTGAGAAGAAGAAACAAACAGACACAGCGTTGTCAGTGAGGCTGTTAATTACACTGCTCTCAAGGAACAGCAGATTCTTTTCTCTATTGTTTCCTGTATTGCCGACATTTTCATTTAATTCATTCATTTGTGAATGACCACCTCACATCTGACATGACGAGTCACCAAGTGCACCTGTAACTCATGTTTGTCCAGTAGAGCGGGTGAAGAGGAGACAACAAAGTATCTCTGACAAATTCACTCATCTTGTCCGACACACCTCAATCAGTCAGTTGCACTCTACACAGTGGCCACACTGTCTCCAATGGTCACAGGCGGTACTGCTTCATTGATTCGCGTCTGAAGCCTCCTACAGACGAGCAGAAATACAGATAAAAAGGAATGCTGGGCATGGATAGAAGGCTTTATGTTAGGTGTGCATATCCACTAGAAAGCATAAATGAGCCATGGCTGTTTGTAGCCTATATGGGGCCTTTTGGTTCAGTTTATTGTCATATGGTGATAACACAACTATTTCATTATTATTTTTGACACTGTGCAGCCGTCAGAAATCTGCCCGGTGGTGCAGTGGTTAGCTCTCTCACCTCAGAGCAAGAAGATCGTAGATTTAAGTCCAGCCCAGAGCCTTTCTTTGTTGAGTTTCTATGTTCTTCCCATATGGGTCCAGGCCAAACTCATCAAATAAATGTGCTTTAAAATCTAAAAAAAAAGCAGAGCTGCCTCTCCCTTTCAGATGGTGAAACCTAAGGAAACAGCAAACAGAGAGGATTCTATCGGACTGGGCAGGAAATAAAACATCCTGGGTTGTCCTGCTCTCTCCCCGGGTCCCAGGTTGTAGCAAACAGAGAGGAGAGGAGATTTTTTTCGTCAGTTATCCCACATGATTTCTCCCGGCAGTTTTTTTAAAACGGTGGAAGTCCTCAGCAAAAGCAAACAAACAAAAGGAGAACATAGCCTTCAATGATTATTAATGTTGGATGAATTACAGAGAGGTGCCGGTTCGTCAGGTCAGGAAAATGGCCGAAAAGTGACTTTGTGCTTTGCTCCTATTGGTCATTGATCTATAAATCAGTCCTGTACTCTATGACCACCGCAGTCAGGCAGGATCAATCCCTTGCAGTTTGCCCCAGACAAGTCCTAAAATAGCAACATTTTTTCATATAGAATCGATCTGGACCTGGTCCTAGACCTGGTCCTGGTCTGGGACCAATAGATCTACTGACATGATAAACTGAGTGGATCCGGACACATTTCTTGTCTGAGACAAAAAAACCTGCTCTGTTTGCTGCATCCTTAATCTGCACTTCTTAATCTTAATAATCTTTAATGCTGGATTTCTCATCTTTTCACAATAAACAACATGGTTGTCACTGGCCCATCTAAGAGTTAGTTATTAGTTAATGGTTCATTGGCGCCAGTTTGAAAGTGAGTCCAGGACATTGGCCATAACTATTGTTTTGGTCTTGTTGTCACTTTTGTCTGCTTTACCTCATTTTAATGTGAAACTAAAACTAATCTGGTTACAGTTTTTTTTTTCTCTCTCTGGGAAAAGAACCAAACAGGTCAGAGTATAATTCTTGAGTTTCTGCAAGAAGCATCTAAAGATTATTACAAGTAATGTGAAAATACGATCAGGCCATTGTGTTGAAGGCCAAGTTCTAGTAACCAATTGGCTTCAATACTTCCCGAATGGTTTGAACATTTTGGTCAAGACCAAAGCATTAACATTACAGAGATAAACCGGTCACACTTCTTACTCTTTGTGAAATATTGAGAGTCCATCCAATCTTCTCCAGGAGTGGATCAGCATGTCTTCTGCATTGGAAGGATCTCATGGGTCTGGTTCTTGGCCATGAAAAGACGTGCGTAAGATGCAGGTTAGGCCAAGACCGGTTGGAGACATTTTGTTTACCCAGTTGATGAAGAGAAAACATTGAGGTCCTTCAGCATGAAACACCGATAGGTCGGCTGTTTCCACCCCTTTACCTGCTGAAACCCTTTATTGAAGAGTGATCAGGACCTGAACACAGTTCATCTCGGGGGAAGCAGATCTTACCTGCTACATTCTGATCACAGCAATAACAAAACGGCAGCAAGCGGAGCAAAAGCAAACGATAGAAGCACGGCCGTCTCCCAGTTTGTTTTCATTTGTGTGCCTAATGGAGGAATTCCTTACATTATTTTGACTTCTTTATACATTTTTCAAACTGACAGTGAATCCCGAGCCGGATGAAAATCCACTATAAAATGTTGCAGCATATCGTTCGCAGGAGTCGTGTATCATGTGGTAGTTCTTTTTTATGTCTTTATGTTTACCATTAAAATGACCATTACTACCACAGTGAAACCCAGACAACAGAATGTACAACAAATAAGGTGTTAGGATTATCTGGAGTCTGACGGCTTAAACCAAACCACTAAAGAATCGCAGTCTGACTTATGAAACAAAGAGTTTGTAACAATCTGAGCTGCTAAATCAATCGCTGTGCTTTAGTTTCTTCGACCAATTTCACATGCCAACATTAAGTCATGCAGTGAAGGGCTTCCTCTGCTTGTGTACACATACATTATTTCTATGTTGGATGCATAGCGTGACTCAGTTGTTTGCAAAACTACTTGGAACATCATGACGTGTGAGGTTCTCTGATGAGAGGACATGATTTGTGTAGGTGATTTGGGAGTGAAGGTGAATGAGTGTGTGAGAGGTTTTAAAGTATTTCCTACTCCTAATAGCTGGAGATTTAGATTCTTTATTGCTAACTTTTATGCATTTCCTTTATTTTGTTGTAAAGCACAGTGAATTGCCTTGTGTCTAAGTGCTGCGCTATAAATACATTTGCCTTACAGTGTTAAACTCTTGATTTGGGTTTCCTCCGAGATTTCAAAATAAGCTTTATTTTACCTACCACTTACCACTTATTTATGGAATGATAGTTTTGCAGTCACATTTGAATGAAATCTCAGGTTGTGGGTTCAATTAGAGACCTGGCCTTCCTGTGTAGAGTTTACATGGTCTGCCTGTGTATACATGGTGTTTCTCAAATCAAGCAAATTCATGTGAGGTTAGTTGGTGACCCTGGATTGCCTGGTGAATGTATGTGGTGGCTGAATCCCATGTTAAAGTGTGATAGGTGATGAATGGATGCATTATATACCATGTGTACTCAGTTTTCGGAGTCCAGGGGCCTCATTTAGTGCAAACACACGGATGTGTGCACAGTGAGTGAGTAGGAACAATTACAGACAAAGTGAAGCATTTATCAACTTGTAATTAAACCCAAGTATTAATGTCAGAGCTCGACAATTTCAGTTCCACCTTGGGAGCCAGTTTGAAAAAGTGATGGTTGCAGGGACTGCAAGCACCACTGTCATGTGAAGGAACACCCAAATCACAAACAACATTTTTATGGTTTCACTCATTTTTAATTGTTGTGTCACTGGGGCCTGAGTGAGGCAGTCATAAAAGCCTGGTAAGAGTTCCTGTCATATGGAGTTACTGGAAGCCCGGTGGTAGAATCCTCGCTTGTCACACAGGAACCTGGGGTTTGCTTCCCTCCCAAGATGCAGTTTTGTCTGGTGTAATTTTTTGAAACAGCTATGAATGGATTTATTCCGTGACTTACGTCCTATATTGGAGTGAGTCAAGAAGAACTGAAGTCGTCGCAGTGCACGTCAAGCTCCTGTTCACCCTGGGACTTTGAGTTTAATGTCAAAGTCCTTTTTAAAATTTCTACTGGCGATCCATCTGACCCACAGAATTAACTGCGGCAGTTACGTTATCCCATGCAGCATTTTTTCCTTCTGCTGGTTCTCCCAACAACCAACGTACCAAACAATATTTTCTGGTTTGCTTCTGACAAGTACCTTTATTTTAGTTTCAGGTGAGTTGTTGCCATAGCTGGTTAATTGGAGTCGTTTCTGAAAGCAAATGACCTTGAAAATGCACAAGCATAAGAAAAAGTGTCATCAGAAAACTGATGACTTACTGATGTACGTATGTACCACTCACGTATGCATGTTTGATAAATACTGATTTTTTTAGACTTACACATATTCTAAATGTAATCCATGACACAGAACCTTTTCTAGGCACTAGTGATTACAGTAATAAGGCTCCAGGACCTTGTTCTGGGTAGAAGTACAGTACCTGCCCTGAGATTGAACATGTCGAACATGTTGTATTAGAGTAAGACACTAGACTAGACTCTGGAACCTGCTTGTTGCTTTCAGGATTAGAATCCTGCTTTAGCATATTGGTAAGACTG
Organism: Blennius ocellaris; assembly: GCF_963422515.1. NCBI lineage: Eukaryota > Metazoa > Chordata > Actinopteri > Blenniiformes > Blenniidae > Blennius > Blennius ocellaris. Next base: position 5,450,479 of record NC_137654.1, read on the forward strand.
TGTGTATCTTCATTAGTGATTGGCTTTAATGTGAAATGGCTCTGGAGTAGCTCTGGTTTAGTCGGTGGAACGAATCAGTTTTCAATCCCAGGGTGAGTTGTTGGATTCCCCTTCCCGCCCTGACCACATTTCAAAGTGTACCCAAGTTTCAAACAGAATACTCTCTCTCTCTTTCTCTCTCTCTTTCTCTCTCTCTCTCTGTCAGTCTCAATCATCCAGTAAGTCCACACAAAAACCACTTCAGCTTTTTATATGAACTATACAGACCTTTATTGATCAGACATGTGCACTTGGAATCAAGAAAGTGTGTGTGTGTGTGTGTGTGTGTGTGTGTGTGTGTGTGTGTGTGTGTGTGTGTGTGTGTGTGTGTGTGAGTGAATATTGTTGCAAGGAACAATAAAACAGACTCTCAAAGGAACAATGCAATTATAGCACAACAAAAAAGTACAGATTCACTGAGATCCAGTATCTATAATTACTTACCTGCCTTGTTTTAGTCACATCAAGCAAATTACTTCAGTGTATTGTGGGTAATCTGCATGACACTGCAGGCTGTGTGTCATCCTAGTGTCAGTCCAGCGAAGGGAGAATGAGGTAGCTTTGCTATTTGTAAGATTTCAATCAGTTTTTTCTCTTCTGAAATGGCTGCCGGGCTGCATTCTCAGTGTGTTTGCTGATCCATGCGGGTGTGCTTTGGACCCTCGGGGTGATCAATGCACAGCTACAGCTGGTTGAAGGGGACCAAATCCATTGAACAGTTGATTTGGTTCCATTTTACCAGCTTTAGCAAAGCATTTTAGGGGCGGGTCCAGTCCACATGGTGAAGGCCGGCAGAGGAAGACTGAACAAAAGTCCTATAAATGAAGAGAGACAGAAAGATAAGTGAACCTACTCCCCACAAACGCACTGAAATGGAAAATTACACATACATGCATATCAGCAGACAAGTATGAAACAATGAAATACACAGTTTGTTGAGAAGTGCAAATGAGAAATAAATTCAGATTTGTTCAAAGTTCCACATGATGATTTAGTAAAAAAAAAATAAAAATCCACCTCAACCTGACACTTATACATGTTAATGAACCTTGAGAGGAAATCTAGTACTATTTATATATCACTGAGTTTATGACTCAGTTCGCAACAGGACCAACTTGCTTCAGAACTTTAGCTTTAAGAATAGATGAATTTGTTTTAATTAGTAATCACTGACCTTTGAGAGCCACACATACAGAAAAAGTTATGGATTTAAAGTGGCGAACAGGCAAAAAGTGATGAAGAACAACAGGAGAACGTGTGGGGGAAAAGGAGAGATGGATAGAGGGGAATAAGAAGTGCTGTGGGTGATGAAAAGGAGATGAGAAAAACAGGGAGCAGGGCCCTAAGAGATAAGATGGGAGCGCATATAAACGATGGTTGCAGACAAACTTGAGAAAACAATGAATTCATCACCGAACTGCCAATACTGCTAATGAAGCCAGCGGATAGGACGGCAGGAAAATTAACTCTCATTGACCTCCAGCACTATGTGGAACATTTTCTTCTCTCTTGCTCGCACATACTAATGCTTGCGCTCACTCTCCCGGCTCCCACCCGCACTCCGCCGCTCTCCGCAGAGCTTTCGGCTCCCGCTCAGTGGGTCCCCCCTTCGACTCCCCGCTCGTCCCCCCTTCGACTCCCCGTTCATCCCCCCTTCGACTCCCCGTTCACCCCCCCTTCGACTCCCCGTTCACCCCCCCTTCGACTCCCCGCTCATCCCCCCTTCGACTCCCCGTTCATCCCCCCTTCGACTCCCCGTTCACCCCCCCTTCGACTCCCCGTTCACCCCCCCTTCGACTCCCCGCTCATCCCCCCTTCGACTCCCCGTTCATCCCCCCTTCGACTCCCCGTTCACCCCCCCTTCGACTCCCCGTTCACCCCCCCTTCGACTCCCCGCTCACCCCCCCTTCGACTCCCCGTTCACCCCCCCTTCGACTCCCCGCTCGTCCCCCCTTCGACTCCCCGTTCATCCCCCCTTCGACTCCCCGTTCACCCCCCCTTCGACTCCCCGTTCACCCCCCCTTCGACTCCCCGCTCATCCCCCCTTCGACTCCCCGTTCATCCCCCCTTCGACTCCCCGTTCATCCCCCCTTCGACTCCCCGTTCACCCCCCCTTCGACTCCCCGTTCACCCCCCCTTCGACTCCCCGTTCATCCCACCTTCGACTCCCCGTTCATCCCCCCTTCGACTCCCCGTTCACCCCCCCTTCGACTCCCCGTTCATCCCCCCTTCGACTCCCCGTTCACCCCCCCTTCGACTCCCCGTTCATCCCCCTTCGACTCCCCGTTCATCCCCCCTTCGACTCCCCGTTCATCCCCCCTTTGACTCCCCGCTCATCCCCCTTCGACTCCCCGTTCATGCCCCCTTCGACTCCCCGCTCATCCCCCTTCGACTCCCCGTTCACCCCCCCTTTGACTCCCCGTTCACCCCCCCTTCGACTCCCCGTTCACCCCCCCTTCGACTCCCCGTTCATCCCCCCTTCGACTCCCCGTTCATCCCCCCTTTGACTCCCCGCTCATCCCCCTTCGACTCCCCGTTCACCCCCCCTTCGACTCCCCGCTCATCCCCCTTCGACTCCCCGCTCACCCCCCCTTCGACTCCCCGTTCACCCCCCCTTCGACTCCCCGTTCATCCCCCCTTCGACTCCCCGCTCATCCCCCTTCGACTCCCCGTTCACCCCCCCTTCGACTCCCCGCTCATCCCCCTTCGACTCCCCGCTCACCCCCCCTTCGACTCCCCGTTCACCCCCCCTTCGACTCCCCGTTCATCCCCCCTTCGACTCCCCGCTCATCCCCCTTCGACTCCCCGTTCACCCCCCCTTCGACTCCCCGCTCATCCCCCTTCGACTCCCCGCTCACCCCCCCTTCGACTCCCCGTTCACCCCCCCTTCGACTCCCCGTTCATCCCCCCTTCGACTCCCCGTTCACCCCACCTTCGACTCCCCGTTCACCCCCCCTCGACTCCCCGCTCATCCCCCCTTCGACTCCCCGTTCATCCCCCCTTCGACTCCCCGTTCATCCCCCCTTCGACTCCCCGTTCACCCCACCTTCGACTCCCCGCTCATCCCCCTTCGACTCCCCGTTCATCCCCCTTTCAACTCCCCGTTCACCCCCCTTTTGACTCCCCCCCCCCCCCCCCCCCCCGTCAGCCCTGGTTCAGCGCCGCTCCCTGAGCTGAGTGTGGCGGTGCAGAGATGATGTACTCAGCAGTCTTCCTGCTAGCTCTGCTCGTCCTTGGAGCAACTCACTCATTTCCTGGTTCAATTAGTCTAGCTAATCATTTAATCATTAGGAAATAAACTGTTTAAGCAGAGCCTTGGCCTTGGAATCTCAGCTATTGATATTTTCTGTCTGGATTTTTTTTTTTCTCTCCATCCTCAATGACTGATAGTAGTTGTTAATTCATTTTTTGCACGATGTAGTATTTTTATTTGCAGTTGACTGTATTTGGCTTCACGGATTCAGCCATTTATTGGCACTTCGAAACACACTTGGGCTGGTCTGACATTCCCCAGAATGCAGCCTCTAAAAGTTATTTTTCGACAGTGTGAGAAAAGAAAAGTCAATTAAAGGAGTCTTATACAGAGCAGCAGTGCAACAAACTAGCAGAGAGATGTTCCCAATCCCAGTAGTTGAAGCACCCTGCACCTTCTCGTAACATAAACATCCTCGGGATGATGTTTCTGTTAACAGCTGTCAGACAAAAAAAACAGTATAAAATCTTGTCATGTTGTCTCAGGATTTTTATTTTAAAAAAACAACTAATTGTACAAATCTGTCAACTGTTGTACAGTAGCAGTTACAGTGATGGGTTTGTGCCGAAGATGAGAGAAATTGTAATAAAATCATCTTGACAGGTTAAAATTTGTTTAAAAAAAAGTTTTTTGTTGCTGTTGAACAGCCGCTAACAAGTTTGATTGAAGACTGAAATTACGATTGCGCACCACTTGATATTTACAACATGTATTTCTAGTTGCATTTCAAAGAGGGTGTAAAGGAGACATGTTGGCAATTTGATGGCCTTTTCAATTGCACTTTTATGTGTGTGACAATTTGAGGCATAACCTGAAGCTGGATGAGACGCAAGGGAAGGAGAATAAGGCTCTTTGATGATTAAGACCTCCAGAAACAAGATCAACATTGTTTTTCTGTATTCTTCATTTAATGTGGCCTTAGATCCACTTGACCTCGCTTGTGCTCACAATCAAAGACGCATCCAGCTCTCCTCGGCTCAGTGTTATGTTTGAACTTATTTCTGCTTTGATTTGATTTGAAATACACCCCTGAATGTAAACAGGAGAGGAGGCCTGCAACCGGCACCGAGAAACATTAAGCAGACTGGTTCAATGCAGGCTGGAGATTTTCCCCGAGTCAGCACGACATCTGGGCATTTTTGGCACGGTGCGGATACGGCGTGAGCTGGTATATGGTTCGGAAGCAGCTGGTTGAATAATTTCAGATTCTTAAGGAGATAAGGGTCAGCCTGGAGTCACAACTGGAACAAGAAATGCTGCTCAGATACTTTTTCCCAAAACCTTAACAACCTGCGAACGCTCGCCTCACAATTAGCATTGTGGATATTTTGCCTTTGTCTACAGCAGTGGTAGAAAAACCTTTTGGCATCTTTGCATTTTTTCAACAGCACGGAAATGATGAAGATCATCTTCTCCTCAGAGATATGTGTTTTCCCACATTCAATGGAAACTTGTTTCCACAACTTGTCTGAGTTTGCCCAGCCATTGTGTGGCCACGTGGTCATGAAGCTGTTAGCGTCCCTGCCTCACCGTGAGGATCCTGCTGGTTCAAGTCCAGACTTGGGTGGGTTTCTGGGTAATTTCTCATGTTGTTCCTGTGGATGGGTGGATGAACTCTAGTTTCCACTCAGAAGAGTCTATAAACATGTCACCAAAGTGATGAAACCACAAGTGGGACGTTCTGTGACTTGAACCAGTTGGTCTCTAATGTGAAATCAACTGAATGTCGATGTGTCACGCAACAGCAATCTGCTAAGCAACTCATTTTCATTGTGAAATTGGTATAACTTGTCAATCCACTGGGAAAGAAAAACCGTTCCAATCATTTGTTTGAAATAAGCAAGGAAGGAAAAAAGAAACTACAACGTCCATCAGTCACAGTCACTGCTGTTGTAGGTCTATTGGGTTTGGACACACACAGAAAAAAAACGAGTGTGTAAATGTGTGTGAGAGAGAGAGATTACACTGTCAGTCCTGTAGCAAAGCTGTCCACCCCTCTCCAGATAACAAATACAGCAGCCTCACTGCACACAAATCGCATTAAAATAAAAAAAAGCTTAAATACTAGCGGTGCATGTAAGGAGGGAAGGAGTAAGAATTGGCCTGCTCCCTCCTTTTCCTCCCGCTCTCCCTCCATCTCCCATGTTTAATAAACTTGTTTCCCTGGAGAGTGGCAAATTGATGAAGAGGATGCATGCATGCACTGAGGAATAAGAGAAAGATCGAGAGAGGGAAAGAAAAAGAGGATGTAAAAAGAGAGAGGAGGGGCAAGAGGAAGAAAGCTGGAAGTAGCACAGGGAAGAGAGGACGAGCCGGCATGGCCTGAATTCTCTGCCCGTCCCAGAGTTGCTCTTCTCCCACTACTGCAACATGCAGCACTGCGGAGGCGCGCAGCTCTTTGTGCGCTCAGGTGCAAATGTCTGCTTTAAGAGGAGAAAGTGCAACAGCAGGAATCCTTTCCAGATCAGCAGATTTACAGAGGATTACTGCGAGAATCCCTCCGCCGCGACGCCCCGCAGGCTTTTATTCCAACAATCTTTGGCCCACACGTGCACATCAAACAGGATACACCTCCATCACCCCGCACACCTCCGCTCAGATCCCACATCAAGCGCCATCATTCCACCCGTGGTACTTTATCATTAACCTCGCGTAAGCACAGCCGCTGAAGCCTTCTTTCAGCATTTAACTGCGAGGCAGATCAAAACTATGAGGAGTGACAGTTTGTCAGGAAGAGCAAGCTGTTAGCGAGTCAAAGATCCAGTTCAGGGAAACACAACAACTATTTCAAGATTTCAATTGTTGCTAAAGAAGAATTATAGTTGACCGGATACAAATGAAGTGTATATATTAGTTTGGTTCAGAAAACACTGCTAAAGACCTTTTCCATTTATGTTTGAGGACCAAATATAGAGGTGTAATATTACATTTTTAACTGTAAGTGTTGCAGACTGTGATTGTTTTTGACCAGTATGAGAAAAAAGAAAAGACACAGAATTGTCAAAAATATATTAGTTTTGCTAGCACCGTAACACAAATGCTGTCATTTTCAATCTTTTCTTTTTCAATCTTTTCTTTTTCAATTTTTTTAAATGCATGAAAAAAAATGCATAGCTTTGACAAAATAGCTCATTTTTAAAAGCCAGTTGTTTCATTGACATGTTCTTTTCCTAAATGTTGGTAAACTCACATAGCATTTAAAAGAAATTACTTCAATATGTTCATTAAGCCTTTTGCTTGATGTGGGGTTTTTTCAGGCGCGTAGGTTTTAACAACCTTTGACAAGTTTCAACGGCTTCGAAATGTGTTAATGTTCTAAAAACGTACATGAATGAAACTTAATACTTGTGAAAAAAAAAAGTGTAACTCAGTAATTACAGAAAACTGCAACAGTGTCCTGGAAAGCCTTCTTGTTCTGTTATAAAATGAAAACAATAAGACTTTAAGGGAAATATATACTTCAATTAAAAATTTCCTGTAAGAATTCAGACAAAATAGTAATCATTAAGTCATAGCCAGGATTACAATATGTATTATAAGTAAGCAGTATGTGGATATTTACTGTGTGTATTTTAAACTGTTACAACATGGAATTATGTGCTTATTTCCAGTTGCGATGCAAGAATTGTGATTACACATGTGACGTTTTGGGTTTGGTCTGTAGACTGTCCGTGCCCTCTGTCCGGGCGGGCTGCTCGGTTAGAGATCGGCCTGCTACTTGGCTATTCTGGGATGGCGCTGAACGCTGCATTCCTGCCCTTATATTGGAGAGGAGGAGGAGGAGGAGGAGGAGGGGGGGGGGGGGGGGGGTGGCAGAGTCGCAGCAGAAAAGACAGTCGGTGGAAGTCACGGTGGGAAGGTCAGCAGGGGGTGGTGGGTGGGGGGGGGGGGGGGGGGGGGGGGGGGGTGTAAAGGTGGTGTCGAGCTGCTGCCAACCTCAGCGACTACAGTTATGGCCTGCCCCCCCCCACCCCCCCCAGCAGTGGGTGGAGTGACACTTTGAAACGAGTCCCACAGTGAACTCTGTCACTCTCGGTCACTGTGATATTTTCATTTCACATGTGTGACCCTGCACCCTGGGGTCCCGCACTGGTACAACCCCTCCCCCCTTCACTTAGTGACCACGTGGCACGCTCCACGTCTCAGCTGCACCTCCTCCCAGCTCTTTCACTCCTTATCAGGACAGCCAGTTCTCAGTGACTGACTGAATGACAGTTCCATCCATGCTGTTTGGAGGCTGGGAAAGCCTTTTCAAACACCGTCGCCACAGAAGCCCTCGACTCTTCCATATCTGCTGCTGTGAAACAACCATTAAAATCCACTTAAAACTGCAATGATCCTCTGTAATGCTGCATTTAAATGAAGCGGATTTAGACAAAGTGTCCTAATGAAGGCCTGTGTGCAGGTCTGATGAAGATGTTCGCCTCTTGATAATTAGCTTAATGTAAAGCACACTATAGTAATGAAACAAGCTGACCTGTGGTCAGGCTGTAAACTTTATCTTCTGTGGCTGGCTGTATTTATTCCCACTAATTGCCGGGAGGCAGAGGGAAAAGCAGGATGTATATTACCAATCTGAGCAATGAGCGACGGCAAAGTGGTGTGAAATGGAAGTCCAGGAGGAGCGAGCGAGCGGGAGAAGGGTAAGTCGGGAGGTAGGGGGTCCAAAGTGAGTCCCTTCTCGCCGTGAAGCTACTGCAGTCCACTGCAGACAAGGGGCTGGCTGGCTCCTCTTCCACCACTGCCACCGCCACCGCCACCGCCACCGCCACCGCCACCCCCTGTTCCTGCATTCGGACGTGAGCTGCACCCAGCGGCTGACTCAGCACTATTCCCTCGCCTGATTGGTTGATCAGAGGAAGTAGACAGGAGCGTAACAGGACCCTTTATCCTCTGCTCAGCCACTTCCCCGCTCTCTCCTTCTCGCTCCTGAAGATAAAACACGTCTGTCGGAGAGAGAGAGAGAGAGAGAGAAAAAAAACGCTTCCCGACCTTGTGCGACTGCTCGCCTCAGGTTGCCGCAACGTGAACTTTCCCTTTTCTTTTTTATCAGAGTGCTCAGGGTTACCGTGGCCCGCCGTGATTGTATCTGCAAAAGCTACTGTGGTTGATATTGTGGAGGGAGAGTGACAGTATCAGTACAGATTTAAACAGCACACTCACACCTGCTTGACCTTGTGTCAGCCAACCTAAACTTCTCTGTGCAGTGGAGGAAATGCTAAAGGAGCAGTCGAGCTCCTTCGAGGAGACACTGTTTCACTTTTGGAATGGTTTTCATCAATTTCTGCTTATCAAAGAAAAGCACTTATGTGTATGCAGCCCATGGCTCAATGTGCGCCACACCCAACACTGTGATATGAAGACAAGCTCCCCTCAATTGAGGGTTAATGACATTGGAACCATCACATTTTGTCTTACAAGTATAGATTTGTTTTTAATGCCAGACATGCAAAGGCTGTATAATTTTTTTTTACATATTAAGACACATATTATGTATTTAACCCCTTTTTCCCCCTCCCTCAAAAATGTTCTCAATGGGAATATATATATATATACTGACAAATGTGTTAATTTGTTGCTTTCACAACAGCCTGGAGTCTGAAGCGGTTAACCTGATTATCTTTAAATTCATCCACTGATCATATGAATATCTTCTATGTGTGTGAGAAAATGAAGATGAGCGTGATAGGACCTCTTGTCGGAGGCGTTAATGTCTCTACAGGACATCATTAAATGTGTTTGTAGTGCCCATACTTTGTTATTATTGCTGTGTTTATCTTCCTCAGCTCTTGATTTTACCTCACAATGATTTAATCCTCAAAGCGCTTTTATTCCGTAACCTTTTAATCTAACAGCAACACCCTTAAGACGATCAATACCTATTTAGATGATATATTTAATTATATCCTCACACCGCCTCCCTAGCTTAGCATTTCTCTGCCGACCACCTCAACATGTAAACAGGCGCTCACAGCTCTGATATAAAATGGGCCCGGGCCTGTATCCCTCATTAATACAGCCTTACTGGGCTCCGGGGGACTGTCTTTTCTTAGACTGCGCAGGAGTGAAATCCCTCACATTAATGTGAGAAGGATGACACAGTAAAGTGTCCTTAATGAGCCACTTTATTCAGTGATTCCACCAAATATATATCCAAAGAGCCGGAACGCCGTTCGGCAAACACACCTCCTCGTTGTGCGCACGCCTCCCGAGTCGTCTAAGTAGCCTTTTTAACTGCCCTCGGACCTGTCCTCGCCGCACCAACTCGCCATCAATAACTGTAATGAGATTTGGAAGAAAAAAAAACATGGCAACAAGCACGGGAAGAATCCCTGCCGACGCTGCTGAGCAGCGTTTTTATGCTGAGACGTGGCTTCAGAAACTAAGTAGAATTCCAAAGATGATACAGGCACCAAAACCGGCAATTCTCTGATATAAACTAGCATAGGGCTGCAAAAAAAGAAAAAAAAACAAACTCGAGAAATAAAAATGGAGGAACTCCTGCACACTGGGCCATCACTGAACTTCTCTGCAAAGTGGGAGAAAGGCAGATAAACGGAGATAGCTCCGACAGGAGGAAATGATGGGAAAAGCTTCTCGCAGATCGGATTAAGCGAGCGAGGGCGCCACGGTGGTTAAATAAAACAATCGGACATATATGTGGGTTTATAAGAGAAGCCTTTAAAGCAGAGGAGACGTCATCCGGTCCGGGCCGCTGGGGGAAAGTGGGTGATGTCATGATCCAGATGCAGAGGTCTGCCAAAACCGCAGCTCTACCTTCTGTCTTCACTTCCCTCCTTCTCTCGCTACCGGATTTCTACTCCGGGCACGCTCCAGACCCCCCTCCTCCTCCCCCACGTCCTCCTCTCTCACCCCACCCTCCCTTAACGAACCACCGCTGCCACTTAAGTATTTTAGCCATGCATTCATTACCGGCCGCAGCAGGACCCACAAAGGCATGCTTGATATAACGCCTCGTCACGGAACGGGGAAAAAAAAAAGAAGAAAAAGCTCAAAGTAGTTAAAGTCAGAAAAGGTCTGCTTGGGCGTAAAAGACACGCTTTTTCTATTGTGAAAGTCTGAAAAGTGTGAAAAGCGAACAGAGAGCGAGGGGTTTCATTACAGCTGCTCTGTTTTAACTCCGGGACAATGGGGACTGAAAGAAGCCCCCGGCCTTGTTAGAGCCATCTCGATTGAGATCCCGGGAAGATTAACATCTCAGCCGCTCTTAGGAAGAAATATGTGTCGGGATGAGCTAAGTGTGATTAAAATGAGTCAGCAAAGGCTTTTGGCTTCGAGGCAAAATACCAGCGGACAAAGCAGGTAGAGGCCGCAGACACTGCCTCACTCGTGATCCATAGAGAAAATGAAGACAGGCAAATAGTTGATCAAGTGTCTCCTCAAGGAGACACTTGTGTGTGTTCTATGCTGGACATGCGTTCAGGACGTGTGTGTACTTTGTTTATTTGCAGACGTGTGAGTGGACACACGCAGCAGCATCCCTTAGTGCTGAGCTCCAGTCGTCACTTTCGCTCCTGCTTGGAAGAGCAAACCTCATGACTGCCAGCACACCCTCTGCAGTGGACTGCCGATGAAACAGTCCACTGCAGAGGGATTGCTTTAGTTGACACTATTCTGACACCGTCCGTCTCGGTCTGCTCAGCTGCTCCAGTGGGGACACAGTGTTTTCAACTGCTGCCCCGAAAACAATCTGCCTTTAAATATCAGACTCTACTTTGTCCTCTCCAAACTCCACTTGGTTTCAACCGTGGTTATGTGAGCAAGTTTTATCAATAAACACGTTATGTAAATCCATAAAAAAAAAATTACGAGAAGAAGAACAAAATCTTTTAAAGTAGTTTGCCTAGTTCACACAGCAGAAACCGACTTAGTCATGCAACAAATGCTCTTTGGGTTCAGATTGTACCATTTGGACTCTTAAAATCTGACTAATTTAACAAGGTGTATGTTTTAAAAATGCAACTCTGTGTTTCTTCTTCCTGTCCTGTCCGTTAAGATCATGGGACTGAATCAGAACGGCCTCCAGCTTCACAGTTCCCAGAACAAACCATATAAGTTCCCCAGATCTTTTCCACCTGAGCCCCCCCCAGTGAACTGTCGTCGCTGCTGAGTGTCTATCCACACACTGACCGCTGGAAACACAGCACAGCAGCAGTAATGCAACATAGAACTGTGTTTCAGTGTTTAACATCCAACTCTCTGGCGAAATCAAGCATTTAAAAGCATTTATCTACCAACATTAACAAAGCTGACATCCTTCTATGTCATTTCATCAGGAAGTGCAGGCGTTGGAGTAAAAAGCACACACTCCATCGTAATGATGTAAAGTCGCCCACAGCTATCCGATAAAGGAAGCAGATTTTAAAAAAAGAAAGCAAAAGAAGAACTCACATCATCACAGTTAGTACAAATGGTTGCAGTCTTTGTCTTCCTGGAATGGAAGCTGCTTTAGACAAGAAGAATTAAACGTTCTAAGATTGTCACTATAAAGCTGCTTGACACATTGAATCAAACTTAATGTTTGAGCAAATTGAACCATTATACTGTTTTTGTTCTTTATTTGCATCTTTCCACTGCAGGATTAATGCTGAATAATTGATATTATACACAATGTGTCACTATTTTAGGGATTTCAAATAACTGACTCTATAAATCTTCAAATAATATGTATTTTTCCAACCTCGTGGATCATTAACCTCATTACATTAAACTCTTGCTCCAAGTATATGATTCAATATTATTTCTATAGTGTGAATACAAGATAGTCATCTCACTTTTAAAGAGAAAAATACAACAAATCCACATCAGCTTTTCATGCTCATCACCATCAGTATGTTTTTTTGTTTTATAAATATTTCTGATGTTGTCATGGTCATAATTTATCATTTTACTCTCATTCAGCCTCACTGCTCACTATACCACTACACTCTCATACGACATGCTACTTAATGCAGCCAGTTTGTAACTGATCTGAAGTACAAAAAGTTTTTTTAAAAAACGACTAGGTTTCGACTTATCTGAAACTGCCAAACTCGTTTATGGATTGTTTTAATTGACATTTTCCTTGGTTGTATAAACAGATCACTTCACATTTTACAAGATAATCCCTAGTTTCAAATGTATGAAACAGCATATTTGCAAGATTTTGGGAAATAAGCTAAATTACCCAAAGTCCTTCAACAAACCTTAACAAAATGGTTGAAACCTGTTACAATGTGGCAGCATTGAGTACTTTATCACAAAATATGTGCAAAGCTAACAAAATGGTTTGAATGAATGCAAAATTTGAATCATTACAATTCTTGACATTCCAACATTTCTAGAAGTACGATCTTAATACTCAATTGCATTAGCATCCAATTATGTTTCAGAATCTATGATGATTCTGCAGTTTTAGTTGGAAAAAATACAGTTAAATGAGAAAAACTGAACTTCCAATTGCAGTAAGATCCAGTTTTGCTGATGAAATAACAAAAGCATCACATGTTGGGATGATTTTGTTGCAAAAGTCTCATTGACTGAGTATCAAACTGTTTTGCTAGTCTGTCTGAAGAAAAACACTGAGTGGAAATTATACTTTTTAAGAAAGTAATTCAGATTTTTCATTTGATTTGATTTGATTTGATTTGATTTCACTGGTTTTGTGAAAACATAATTTCAACACAACATTTTGAAAACGCATTATTCTCATTTGCACAGTGAAAGAGAAAGAGCTTCAAAGTGATGTTTTTGGCCTATTTGAGATCAAATATCTGTTTATTTTACAGTGCATTTGGGAAAGTTTGATGCACTTTTAGCTCTGATTTGACAAACATCAGGGTTTAACTGTGGCTCCTATAAAAAAATAAATCACTGTGATTGCTGAGGGAAACCTCTGGCTTTGGTGCTTTTCAGATGAGATCTGAGCTGATGGAGGTGATGTGCTGATCTGACAGTGGAGAAACGCTTCCACTCTGCCGAGTGGGATTCTCTGAAAGGACACCATAACGACTACAATAGCCCTGGGCGAATACACAAGCCACTCACACCCCGCTGTTCTCTGAAGCTGCCGTTCCTACTGTAGCCCCTGCTGCTGATACAGCACTACCTCTGTTGTGCGCTACAGATGGTAATCCAGCGATCATACACTGTAATAGTCTCTGGGCAACAAAATGGAAGCAATTATCTCAAAGCACACAACGATCGGTGGAACAGATCACTACGAATAACTCTTTATGGCTCAGGGAGATTTACTTTGTGCAACTGCGTTCCAACATTCTTTATGATGGCATTCTCTTTTCTTTCTCTTTTGATCATTTGTTCCATGCCTTTCTTGTCAGTCACTCCAGAGGCAGTCAAAAAAGCTTGTATCACTTCCCTCTTCTATCCTCTACTTGGCTCCTTTGTTTTTTCTCTCCCTCCCGAGAACAAGAGTTTGGAGCAGCGAGGCAGAGAAATGCTAACTGGCCTTGTCCTGAACCGTGCACTCTCCTCCTCCTCCTCCTCCTCCTCCTCCTCCTCCTCCTCTTCAGATGTCTCCACATGCAAGAGGGAGAAGAGGCCCAACTCGCTTGATTGACGCGCCACCTGATTGACGCGGCCAATGCATCCTACGAGCCGACAGGACTCACGGCTCTCACAGCTTTGCAGGCTGATCCACTAATCTTCCACCCTCTCTCGTCCCGTATCGCCCAGAGCGGCCGGGGCTCGCCGACAGGCTGCACTCCTGCTACGCCGCTGCGGTCGGGGCCACTCTACTCTGACGCTTGGGGCCTGGACAGGAAGTGTATTCATGTTAGCAGTGAGGAGAGAGTGCAGGCCTCGCCACCTCACGGTGCCCACAAAAGATTGTATTTGAGCTGATTAAACTCAACCACCCACCAAAATACAAAAGCCAGAAATGCAACCGGCAGTTCGAAGCTCAGTTCCGGACTGTAGATGGTGTCCTCGTGTTGTTTTCCAGAACACATGTAAATCTAACCTTGACAGCCTGAGAGCATGCCGGTCATGGTCCCAGAAGCCAGGCTAAGGAGAAAATGTGTTTCATGTCATTTGTACTCACTAGAAATTGTGGCAATTTACAAAGATTGCATTTGTTGATGCCTCAATCAAACATGAGAGCACTTTTCAGAGCTTTTACACCAACTTCATATTGCAAAAGATGGTTTCATTTCTCAATTTTATTAGACTTCATGCTCCAACAACAGCTGTTTGTGTTAATCATAATAATGAAAAATGTTTTGGAGGAACTGAGTATAACTTTATGACTGACAACCGCTTTAAAATATTGTGTGCTACAAAATTTTTTTTTATTGAATTGCAGCTATAATCATCAACTATCTGTAATATAATGTGATGCTATTAAAAATGCAGCACAGACTTTTAGAAAAATACTAACTTAAAACTAATTTTTACAAAAAAAGAGCTCATTACAAGACGGTTGTAACCAATAACATCTAATAAATTGTTTTGTCTTTTGAAATAATTATTTATTTCAAGTAGGAAATAGTTAGAAATAAGTTTAAATTAAAAGCCATGTCAGGAAAGTCAAATACGACTTTTGATTCACATATCATTTACTAGAAGCTGCATTTTGAAGTGAGAAATAAAAAAAGAAAACTAAACATAATTTGCAGAGTTTGTTTGAATTCCACATTGTCGCTTTGTAATCACAGCTGGCATAGAGAATGCTTTTCTCACATTCAACATGATCGAAACCGCTTCATCGTCATATTTCAAGAGGTTCTCACACTTTGTGTTTACGTCAGAAGAAGTTGATACGGTTCAGGAATCAAAACCTGCAAGACCCTGATGTTAGCGAAACTCAAATATTGTCCCCGTAAACTGATCAGACTCACAAAATACAGGCAGCTTTCATTACAGCTGTTACATTTTAACAACTGAATGTTGTCATTTCTTTTAGGGAAAAAAAATAAAAAAATCTGCTCTACTTCAAGATGGTCCACGCCCCAACAAATGCACCTTCTTGGCATGAAATGGCTCCTTTCATCAGCAGTAATGGGGATAACAATGTGGCCAGGGAATGCATTATACTCCCAGATATAGCTTATGAGATACATCACCAAAAGTGGGTTTTATATTCCCAGAGATGTCTCTCTCAGCAATATATATGTGAAATACTGCAGTCGGCGGATGCATGCGCTCCGAGGCGGAGGGGCGGAGAAGGCAAGACCCAAATGTATTTCCAACTAATTAGGAAGAGCACAAATATGTTTATTCTGGAGCGAGCCACGGCTCCAGCATGTGTAGCCATCAGAAGAAACAATTTTTTGGTCAACTGACAATTACTGTGTCATAAAATTATGAATGTTATTGACCTTCTAAACGCAGTCGGAGCGTAATTAGAATATTAGGAGGACTGTAAACCCTGGCGGCAATTACAAGGGTGGCCATGTACAGGGATAACCCACGTGTGAACAGTGTGTGTGTGTGTGTGTGTGTGTGTGTGTGTGTCAGAGGCAGTAGCAGAGGGCAGTGTGTCTCACCACCACCACCACCTCCACCCGCACCACAGAGCCCTTGTTCCTTTAATTACTTCCCTCTGCTTCACAGCTTCACTGCATAACAATTATCCTGCGTGTTGATTTGAAGGGAGCAGATTCTCGCTCCTCATATCTCCTCAGTAATGGACGGGCCCCGGCGTCAGCAGCATCACTTCATGTACACACAAACACAAGTGGGAGCCATTAAATTAGACCCGAGCTGATACAACTGTCTTTTACCTCCTTGTGTTTTTTGCATCCGGTAAACAATAAACAAGAGTGGCACGGCACAACAGCAGTGGACGGGGAGTTTTTCCACCTTCACTGCAATGCATCATGGGGCCTGGAAGTGTTTGACACAAAGTAAAGTCGGTCAAGGAAACAAAAAGTAATGTAACATAATGCATCATAAATCAATGCTGTGTTTGGCACCTTTTAGCCATTTGGTGAAACACACATGAAACACAAACATACACGTGGATCACAAACACACACACGGAGCACACACAAACACACACACACACACACACAACACACATAAGGTGATGGGGTTTGACTTAATTTTAACTGTTAAAACTTTAAGAACCGAAATTCAAAGAACATATTAACAAATAATGTCTCACTATAATTGTATTGTTTGTTATTTCTGAATTGAAACATTGCACACCCTTGTTGGTTTCCTCAAACAGGCTTGGTAGAGAAACAGTGTTTGACTCATGTCCTTCACAGAGAACTAATATTAAATCTTGTTCTTTGGAAATGGTCATACTTTCAAAAGTGGCATGATGTCAGTCGCTGGGTAAAGTTATCCATCAGAGCTGAAAGTACTTTGTTGTAGTTATTTATTGTTTATTCTAGTCACAGTGGATCATCATGCCTGTCCTCAGCATCGTCTCTCCTACATACATGACCCAACATGATCTATTCCGCTGTGTACGGACGTCAAACTCCCGGCCCCGGGGCTTCTTTGCGCCCCTGCTACTCCTACAACTTTGTGTCAAAAACGGTATTCAATCCAAGATTATAGTGCAATTAAATTACTACACAACTGGCCTCACTATATTCCTGGAGACATTTCCCTTCAGCCAGCCTGACGCTTCTGTCAAAAGAGAAATAAATGTTGTGTTTTAACTCAATGACTTAACTTTAATTAATTTATCTAGCAAATCCATGATAAATAAATACGGAACTGAACATTGAAAAAGGTTTATTGCCAATTTGCCACAGATTACATATTGAAGACAGACATCAGTGGAACAGTGTTTCACTGTTATGTGGACAAACAAGTGTAAGTTTGAAGACGCATGAGGTGGACTCCCTCGTCCTGCTCCATGTGTCTGTCTCTGGCGGAGAAGGAAGGCGCTCGGCCTTCTGCAGTCTATTGGAGTCTAATTCAAGCAGATGTCTGTTTAATTGATTGAAACAAATTACCTCCCCATTGATCTCCGTCCCTGTGTGAGGGACTGATCGGCTTTTGGAGGCACGCTTGCATATGCATATGCCTCTGTGAGTGTGTGTGTGTGTGTGTGTGTGTGTGTGTGTGTGTGTGTGTGTGTGTGTGTGTGTGTGTGTGTGTGTGTGTGTGTGTGGTGAAGCTCCTTCGCTCCCGGCGTCTCACAGCGAAGGTACGACTTAATCGCTAAATGATAAATTGCAATTTGCCGTCCTGATTATGCCGTGTGTTTTCTTAATCGATCGCGTGCTTCCCTTTGAACCGATGTGCCATCATTCTCACATTAAAACACCATGCCAATTAACTAATTGACTTTTAAGCCTCATAATTATGAGTAATTCATTAGATATCCGAGGCCATCCATTACACGCGGCCTTGTCTTCTTTCCTTTTTTTATCCAGCTTCATCCGTCTTCTTTTCCT
Source organism: Blennius ocellaris (assembly GCF_963422515.1). Taxonomy (NCBI): domain Eukaryota; kingdom Metazoa; phylum Chordata; class Actinopteri; order Blenniiformes; family Blenniidae; genus Blennius; species Blennius ocellaris. The sequence continues at coordinate 5,468,149 of NC_137654.1, forward strand.
CTATTCTCTTTCTCACAATGGCATCACTGACACATCGACTGTACTCTTTCACTTAACCCTTCTTTCACATGTAAATTGTTACATCGAACTTTAACTTGGCTCACACTCGATGCCAAAACTCCAGGATGAAAGTGGAAATGTCCGTTCAGTGGATGCAGGATGCTGCTGTGTTGTAACAGACTTCAGGCTGTGATTGTTTCGGTCTGCATGCAGCCCACAGCTCAGGATTCAGTGATCAGTCGATCCCAAGCAATGTTTAGTCATCATTCTAATTCATCTGGACACACAAATGCTGAACAAATGCTGAACACAAATGCTCTATTTTTCCAATGAAGCCACGATGAAAATCATTGGCGGTGTGTCCATAACTTTAATTCAAATGAAAAGTTACAAAGAAGAAATCATTTTTCTTCCTTCATCATCTCTTTTGCTACGAAACATGATTGAAACATCTCCAGTAATGGATCGGCCCTCTGTCAGTTTACTGTCTGTCTGAGGGACCACGTGATCTATGGACTCAAATTCCTCTGCTGTAATTCTCTTTTTGCATATTTGTGAAGCAATTATATACTTATGTTATATATTATATATAGCAATAAATACGTGGATTCATAAATGTGTGACTCCAATTATTTTGTAAGGTTTCCATGTGTGTTCAAACTAATCGTTACTACATTTAATGTGGACTCGTCCCTTCATATGTCACTCTGATGAATTTATGTGTGGATTTTTTCAGCCGATTCATTTTTGACCTTCTGAAGCCAATCAGATTGATCCATCGTCATTAAAAAATATTTTTTGGGGATGGCTTATATGATCGAGATCTGACTCAATAGAACTCACATTAAATGAAGCCTGAGCTCTAAAACCAGAGGAATTGTCGAAAGAAACAACTGCCTTCGTCACAGACGCAATATATTCACGTAATGTGAACGTATTAGAGAAAAAACATAAGCAGTCAGATAAATCAATACCACGCCCGGCTGCTCTTCGTACTACATGTGTGCGCCTCGGCAAGTGCAGGAGTGGGCATATATTTATTTACACCAAGTGTGAGTCTTTTATGTACATGCTCATTGTTTGAGGGATGACTTTGTGGTGAGTACAGGTGGGGGGGGGTTCAGATGCACATTACCCAGGAGATTCGCCTCAGAGACATAAAGAGGAGAATGTGATATAACAGGGCTACGTCCTGCGTCCTTGTATCAGGGCGAGAAAGCACACGCATTACCAATCCACTGCCTCTGCTTCAACTTCCATTACTCTTTAGCCCTGTTGCAGCAGGGAGATCGCTGCTGATGCACGCTTCCTATAAACATGATGAAAATTGAAAAAATAAAAATAAAAATCTCTGCAATAAAGTCCGACACTTAATAAAAAAACAGCTGACTTTACAGTCTCATCTCCTCGGTTCCCTCTTTCCCGTCGATCACATTCGCTGCATGTGTACACTTTAAGGAACGAGGCGCCGTAAACGGCCTCGTCTCCAGCTGTTTCACCACCACGACCACATATCACCACGCAAACTCTTGCTTAGATCTACCAGATCATGCTCTGGACAAACGTGTCGGAGAAATACAGAAGTATTGAAGTACGCAGTTTGTGTCATTTCAATTGCATTCAATGATTCCATTCATATCTCTCGAGTTTACTTCCAGTGTGACTTTAGCATCAATTAATATTTGTGATTTGTAACATCTGGATGTGTGATCATGGTCTGATGTCTCACACAAAGCAACTCAATGACAAGCGTGTGTTCTCAATAAGCTCATAAAGCTAACGTTTATTCCTCAACCTTCGAAGTTTACAAAGTAAAACCTTTGGTTTCTATTTCCAAGTTTCAGGAAAATGTGAATTAATAACAGATACAACTTTGTCAGGCAGAAGTTTGTTAAACTAGCGTCAAGTGACATCCAGGTCCAAAAAATTATTAAAACTGCGATGAACAATAAAATGAGTTGAGGTTAAAACTTCAGAGTAAAAGTTTAAATGTAAAAAGTAACACTGAACTAAACGTTTTACTCAAAGCTGAACTTTAAAGCTTTTAAAGTTTGTAATCCGACCAATTTTTTTTTTTAATCTGATGAGGAAACATAAGATTGTTCAGCTTGAGGCTGAAAGGAGTGAAATGTCCAACCATGTTTTTCCAGTGAGGCCTAAAGCAATAAAAACCCTCGAAAATATAAAACAACTCACTTCACTTCTTTCTACTCACGTCAGATTGCTATATAATTCAGGTGTCTTTTTTTGTTCTGTGTACTTTTTGCTTTCAGGGTTTCTACAAACTGCTGCTTTCAGCGAAGTGTTCATGCAATGCAGTTGGTGACAGAGTTCTCTTTCACTGACGCCCGTTTTTCCAGCTAATATTCCAGGTGTGTGTGTGCACGCACGCGTGTGTGTTTGTGCGCGCGTGTGAGGTGGCTGCAGGAATCTTCGCACCTACACACACTTCAAAGTCGCCCATAATCCGCATCCCTTCAAACAGTCCGCTCTGCTGCAGCTCCTGCATTCAAATCTCCATTTTTTTTCTTTTCTTTTTTTTTTTTTACAGTCCATGTTCCACATGACCGATCTGTATGTAACTACTGCTAATCCCTCCCCGGGCTTGTGGATTACCAGCTCCGCCTTTCGCCCCTGTGTGGAACCCGTGAACAGAGCGGGGGAATCAGTCAACCAGCCAGGTGAAGGCCGGAGCACAAACTGTTCAGGTTAGAAGCTCAGGTGAAGATGGGATGAGGTGTGTGTGTGTGTGTGTGTGTGTGTGTGTGTGTGTGTGTGTGTGTGTGTGTGTGTGTGTGTGTGTGTGTGTGTCAGTGGATGGATAGCCGCCTAGTAGCGGAACAAGCGTTTAGGTTTACTTTTAAGCGAGGACCCCCACCCTCCCAGCCCACCACAGTCAGTCCGGTTTGGCTGTCTCCGCACGGTGCCGCAGTCAGCATTGTTGCATATTTAATGTCCTGATGAGAGCTTCCACCTGCTGACACAGGCAAAGTGACAGAACAATACCCGCCCAGCAACCCCCCCAACACACACACACACACACATACTGGCCCTGCGCACCATCATCAATCCAGTCTCTCTCTCTCTCGCTCCCTCTCTCTCTCTGCCTCGCCTCATCTCACACGCTCACTCGCCACAACTCCCTCCGCTCCGATCTCGCTTTGCTCCACGCCGCTCGCTCTCTGGTTTTCCTCTTTGTCACCACCTCCCCTTCTCATCCCCACCCTCACCCTCACCCTCTCCTCGCCCTCACGGCTCTGCCCTTCTATCTTTGAACTCTCCCACAGCCACGTGGCCTTTCGCTCTGCTTCTAACAAATCACTGCCATAAATCCAAACCTCTAAAACAACAAAAGCAGAACAACTCTCTCACAAACGCGCACTTTATGTTGTTTGTGAGTCACTCAGAGAGTCATTCTCTGAGTGACTTTTTATCTGCAGCAGCGAGGATCACAACAGGGCAGAGACAGATCAGCAGACTCTTGTTAAAATGACATTTACATTTGGAATATAAAAAAAATTACTCCTGAATGAAAATGTCAAACAGTGTCACTTGGAAAACCTTAGAAAAAAATTCTACAAGCATGTATGTATATATTCATGACCCCGAACTCCACTGGAGTCATTTATTAAAAATAAGACTGAACGCACTGGGAAATGCCTTTTAGTGGAACCACTGAAAGAGTCTGGATATCAGTATACCCGTTATAAATATTATTTATTTGACCACAAATGTCCATTCAAATCACACAATATATATTTTAATTAGCAAGTAAATGAGTCTAGAATTTTAAAATTTACATTTTTGTGTAAGAACATTATAAATTGCACAAATTGTAGAATTTATGTGCCTGGTGTCTGCATGGTTACCATGAAGGAAAGATTTTAAAATTGAAACTGAATTGAATTGTTGTTCAAAGCCACATTGATACGAATGAGACGCCTGATTTCTCTGTAAGGTGTCAGTGGTCACAATGTCCAGCTGTTTAATTGTGCCTTCACGCCTATCAAGCTAAAACATTTGAATCTAACTGTCTACATTTACAAACATTTATATTGCTGATTCATATTGACTCTGATTGCACCTGGGGTTTGGATGTGACCACGCCATTGGGAATTTCCATGCAAAATCACTCAAATTGTCACTTCAGTTCACATGAAGTCTGCATTCAAACAAGCGACAGTATATTAAAGACAGTCTGAAGTTTCTCTTTGTATTTGTGGTCTCACCACTTAACATTTAATCTTACTGTTTGTTAAAACTCTGATTTTCAGGCACATCTCTTATTTTTGCTCAAAAAGTGAGTGTCAGATATAATTTTGCACGACCTGAACTTTTTTTGTTGGCCACACTGGCTCACACTCTTGTTTGAATGTAAGTCTTGTTCTCAGTAAATGAGATTTTCCAATGACAACACATTCATTCTACCAGGCCTGAAGCATTTTAGTGTATAAAACCTTTCTTTGCCACATTTTGTCAAACCTTATCAGCACTGTCTGTGTATTTGTTTCACTGTGACACAACTCTGGCTCAGAAGATTGTTTTGTTGCATCCCAACTGCTTGTTTACATGTATTTTTATAAGTCAAGATCACTTCGAAGTTGAAACCTCACAACACCGCCGGGGCTTTACTCCACTGAAACTGGCACAAACGGCACCTAAACAGGGACAGGTAAACTCCAAAACTGGGTCAGATACAGTATTTATACACAAAGTAGGCCAAAATACATACACTGGATAAGTCAATACCGTGCCGTGCTCCTATATATCCTATATACATAATAAGACCTTAAGAAGGATCACATGGGAGTCTGGGGAGAAACGGCAGCCGTGGGTTTTGCTGGTTCAGCAGGCGGAGACAGATATCATGTACCCTGACATTGTCGCAAGTCATTTTTCTCACTCCTCCATTTTCTCATCAGTTTTTATAGATTTTCTTGCAGGAAAAAGCTTTTAAAACCTGAAATGATTATTTTACGTTTGGTTTCTGGTTCCGTCATTCCTGAACTAATGTTGTCAGCGAAAAGATTCCTGCCGTAGCATTTGGAGGTACATCAGTGGTAGTTTGGAACATTATGATTTTAAAAGACATGGTGGCGCATTACATTTTACCTCAATTATAATTGCTAACATTAAGCAACTACATTCCTCCTTCAAAAAGAATGTCAGTGGCTTTCAGATTGATTTCACTGAAGAAAGAATAAAGTCTCATAAAACGTCTGCTGCTCAGGGAGTATATTTATTCCAATATTTTCATTTAAACCAGATAAACAGTGGGACATTCAGAAAAAGTATGATGTAGTATTTGCAGGTACTCATAGTTGCATTTTGGAGTATTCCACGCACACTTTTTTAAAAATGTTATCCCGTTTTATTCATGTAAATGTTGGACAGCGCAATTCTATCAGGTGAAGGTGAAGAAGTCAAGTCATCACAGCCACTAAATATCATTAAAACACGTTTCACATTCAATATTAAAACTTATGATGGCTTTAAACATGAAACAATGCAGAGAAACGCGACAAGCATTAACATTCACTTGGAAAAATCCTTGTCAAACAGCATCTTTCAGTGATTTTATCCTGAGAAACACACTGATTTGCTGTATATTTAGTGATTTATTCTCAACACGTTAATTGCTGTGCCGTCACTGTACACTTTCTGGCAGATCATCATAAATAAAATCTCCTTTCTGACAAAAAAAACAACTTTGGATTTGCCAATGAGCTGACGAAAAAGGAGGTGTGAAGTTTGAGACGGTGAACTTCCCCCGTGAATTCTCAGGATCTTGTGAGAGAATTCAGCCGGTGGATCTGTGAGACTGGGCCGACAGCTGCCGAGCTCCGGACGCCAGCACGACTGCATGCAGGCGTCTCCAGCGCAGTAATCACTTCGGAGAGGCCTGCAGCCCGTCTCCGTCTCCGGTTCTCTCTCTCTCTCTCTCTCTCGCTCTCTCTCTCTCAGTCCTTGCTATCCATTAGCAAGCATTTAATCACTGCACCATTTACTGGAAACTGCTGTCTGTGTGTGTGTCTATGTGTGTGTGTGTGTGTGTGTGTGTGTGTGAGTGTGTGTGTGTGTGTGTGAGAGAGACTTTTTAAAAGCAAATTCACACTCTTTATGCTAAAAAATTTAAACTTTTGGATGCTTTTCCGCTGAAGAATCTAATGCGGCGCGAAGGGAAAGTGCTGACCTGGAGTTGCAGCTGCTTCTTTTTTTTTTTTTTTTTTTTTAAACTGCATGCATCTCTGCAGCAGCCGGACTGAACGGGGCCATGAACGTCTGCATGCTCGCGCGTCACGTGTGCACAAAGCATGTACTTCTAGAGGATTGAGGCGTCTTCTCCAAAGCATGGGTTAAGCGTAAAACAATTTTTTTTCCCTCCTCTCTCAAATGCAGGGTGCTGCAATCTCTCCCGACCTGGGATACATACTTCTTTACATTCCATAGTTGCTCTTGTTCATATGGGCATATAAAGAAGTATGTCCCCCAAAGCGGGCCCAGCTGTCCTTGGTGGCGCATCGGGGCCCCCCCCCACCGTATCCACCCCTCCTTTCTGTGACTTCCTGACTTCATCCTCACGCCCTCGCACGCTCAGCGGGGAGGAAAAAGTGTCGAATCAGGACCCACGTGGAGCTGCGGACGTGCAGCAGCGGTACGGTAACCCCCCCACTCACACCAAACCCTACCCACCCCCCCCGGGTTATAGATTGGTACAACTTTCTGGGTCTCACCTTTAAAAAACGGCGATACATGTTCCTCTCCATCAAGACCTTAAAATGCATTGCTTATTTTACCAAATTGCGGCACATTAAATAAATTATATTTACATTTCATTTACAAATGTATGTACATTTAAACACAAAATGTTGCAAAATCAAATTAACAGGTTTTTCGCTGTGTTGTTTTAATGCTAATGTAGCATCAGGCTACCATGTGCAGGAAGGAAACACTTTCTCTCTCACACACACACACACACACACACACACACACACACACACACACACACACACACAGAAGCAGCACGCGATTCACCTTGAGTGTCACGCTAGAGGTGCAGCGGGTGAGGGAGGGGTGGGGGGTTTGGGGGGTTATGGCGGTGTGAGAGAATGAAAGGAAATGATGGGAGATGTTGCACTTACCTACTGGCAGATGTTGGCTAGAAACCTCCTCCTCCTCCTCTGCCTCCTCCCCTCTCCACCCCCTACTTCCTCCCTCCTCCCCTCCACACCTGTCTCTTGCTTCTTACGGCGGGGGCCGATGCACCAAAGAAGAAGAAGGAGCAGTAAAGCAAGAGCAGAGAAGAAAAAAGGAGAGCGGGAAGAGGAAGAAGAAGTGCTTCGCTCTCTCTGTGTCCCAGGTGCTGCCTCTGCAGTCTCTCTAACTAACCTCTCTCTCTCTCTCTCTCTCTCTCCCTCTCTCTCTCTCTCTTTCTATCTATTTCTTTCCTTTCTTGAATCGGCTCTCTTCTCACTGAAAACTTTTAGTCTGGCGCACAGCTGCTCGTCCCACCGGTGCTCCACCACTGAGAGCAATCGCTCATTCATTTCCTCTTCCCCCGTTTCCTCCCTCACTCTCTCTCTCTCTCTCTCTTTTTCTCTCTCTCTCTCTCCCTCCCTCTCTCTCTCTCTTTCTGTCTCACACACACACACTGTCCCATGCAGCAGTCTATAGGCTGCCATGCGATGCAGTCACCCCCTCCTCCTCATGACTGCCCACTCCATATAGCATGTGCTCTCATTGTCTTTCTCTCTCTTTTTCTTCACACTACAGAGAGCGATGCACTTCCACAACGCAGCACCCTGCAGCGGTCATGATGATGATGATGATGATGATGGGGATGGTGATGAGGAAGAAGAGATTTGGATGACATATGTAGCCAGACTAGCATGTGGACAGCAGGAGCAGCCAAAGGAAATGCTCCTCTTCTTTTTAATTTAACGTGTGTTCCAGTGATTATAGTCAGTGTTACAAAGGGTTCCAATAAGAGAATTAAATTCCTGCGTCTGGTTTGTTAAAATTTCCATTTTTATGTCTCTTGGTTTCAGTTTGTTCAAAATGAAATTTAGACCTGTTTGTACATGAATGCAGGTGAAACAGCGAAACCACAAAAACACAACAGGAATGCCATGAGAAACATTTTCAGGCTCCTGCGTGAGGACCCGTTGAAAAACTGCACTGGAACACATGTAAACCCTCCCTTCCCTGAACGGACCACAGTCACTCTCGCTTCAATATTACGCAGAGGTCAAATGCATTGTCATATGAAACCAACATGCACTTGAACTGGATTTAGGTCTTTTACCAGAAGAGTGTAGCTCAATAAACGTCAAAAACAAAGTTGATGACAGACAATCAGTAACTTACAACTTACAAGACATTACTCAAGTGATGCTAAACATTCAACCAGCATGTGTCATGTCAGCAAAACTAAATAAAATTACAAATTCTTCTAAAAACGTATCGTACAGTTTATCATCTGTTTATTTCAGTGTTTCTGTATTCAGGACACGTCTTGATGAACACAACGTCCTGCATCAAACTGAAATAAACAGTGAGCTGTAACTGTGACAGAACAAATTCTTCCTCAAACATTTACAATGTAATGAAGAAAAAAAACAAGACCTATTTTCAAATAATAGTTCACTTAAGTGAAATATATTTAGGCAACTTGAGATTTCATCAGCTCAGATAGTTCTTATCAGTGTTCATTTGAAAGCAGTGGAAGAGTGGTTGTCTGGAATATTACAAATTCATATTGTGAGGGGAACCTGAGGCACGTGTTCAATGTTTATCTGGAGTCTATGATTTTGAAAATAATAACGATTTTTTTTTTTTTTTGTGAATATTGATTAAAAAAGCTTCCAGTTGTGAACATTTGACTATGACTCACTCTGACTTTACGCCATTATCAAATTCAAAGTGACTTCCAGGTGGGATCACACACAAAAAACGAAAGGAACACAATAGTGCCATCTCTGCAGCAGCGTATTGCCCTTGTTGCTTCAGTGAGTCCCATTCACCTGAGACCCCCGACTCCCACCCCATCCCCCACTGCCTCCCATTAGCCTGAGTCCCCCTGATCCGCAAGCAGCCAAACAGCCCCAACACACACACACACACACACACACACACACACACACACACACACACACACACACACACACACACACACACACACACACACACACACACACACACACACACACACACACACACACACACACACACACCGTCGCCCCCCTCTGCTGTCTGGCTCCCCAACCCTCCCCCCTCTCCCCTGTCCTCTTGGAGATCAATACCAATTTATAGGCAAATGCACAAAGGCTGAGTCGCGCTTTTAATGAATTGAACCATTGCTAACGTCAGGCATCTAATGAAGGCTCTGAGAGAGGCGTTAGGAGAACCTATGGCCAGAGCAGCAGGAAGCATATAAGGGTTATTTGGAAAAAGAGAGTGTGTGCGGGTCTTTGTGCTTGATTACGTGTGAGTGTGTGTTTGAATTGCAGTATTCTGCAACTGGGATCCACTAGCCATCCCCACTATATAACTATTCTGTTTGAGCCAGCAAAGTTAGGAAATAGATGATTTAGCATGACAGGAGCCTGTCCAATACAGGAACAAAAAAAAAAAAAATCATTGAACATAGCTGGAAGGTCACTTCAAAAAAATTGATGGGAAAATTACATTTTAGAAGTAAAACTCATTGTTGGTGTGATTATGGTTCCGGTTCTTTTAGTCTTGTTAGATATTGAACTGGATATGTTTTGTGATCTTTTGTTATGTAAAAGAGGACACAACCACCACATTTGCGAAGAATCTGCAAACAATGTCCTTTAAATTTCAGCTGGCGAAACAGGAATATTTATAGCCTAATCTTAACCTTGATATGCCCTTTGCACTGTCTGAAAATAGGAAAGCCTTCCTTTTACTGGGGTTGTCCCAGTATTGCCACTTACACTGTAGACTTGGTCAGTTGTTACAATGCCTGCACTTCCTGCAACAGTCTGGACTCGAACACGAGTCCCAACTCTCAAGGTTAAGACTCAACCTTGAAAGGCCACAAAAAACAAACATGTGGCGCAAAAAATGTGTCATAAAACCATTGTCAAACAAACAATGAACGTGTCATCCACTGCTATATCAGCTGACTTTGGACTGTCGAACTTTCACCTTGAAGGACAATTACAGCAAATGAAATCTCCATGGAAGCTTGCATTAATGTGGACTGCTGACACAGCAAAAATATTGTCCCTGTTTCTATTCCGAAGATTGAATTTGCTTGCACGTATTAGATAAAATACATATTTTTCTATATACTCCACGGTGAAGGGGAAAATGCATGTACGTATCCACTTAAGTCCTCTGTACAGGTACTTGTATATTGTTTTCCCACACTACATAATTTGACTTGTGCGTCCTGTCCTGCACTTCTGAACACACAAATTGCCTGCAGCCGCACAAACCTACAAGTATGTCATCTTCTGTAGCCCTCCCACTTCCAATAGCGTGTGTGTTTCTTACCAACTGTGTATCGCCAGTGCCATGGGGGCTGCGCACATCAGCCCTGCCCGCCCAGTAATTAAACTAAAAGTCTCTTCCATAAATCACGCTCGTCCTCTCACTTCCCCCTTCCCTCTTCCTCATTCCTCCCTTTTTCTTTCCTCTCCCAGCGATGGAACGGAAGGTTTTGTAAATCACCTGCCGGGGCTTCACACTCCTTCCGAGCCAACGGACTTCAGACACATTACAAAGAAATGAGCTGCATGTCCACTCCAGCCCTTTCTCTCTCACTCTCTCTTCCCCCGTCGCCACAATATTCCAGGCAGGAGTTACAGTTCTCCAGGGAGGAATAGCCAACTGCTGTAGATTGCAAGATAAGGGCAGTTTGTAATATGCACTGGTACACACCAGCATGTCATATGCTGCTTTCTGGGAAACTTCGCAACATGTGACATTTGTAATCCTTCCATTATGAAAAGTTTCAGAACCATCCTTCATTCCAACGTAAAAAGAGGAGGGCACAAAAAATGATTTCTCAAAAAGTCTGAAAACATTCAGTGTGAGGTGTAACAAGATAATAACAACAAACATTAATAATATTATTAATAACAAATACGTTTTATGGTTTACGGTTGGATTTTGATTCAGAATTATTTGTATGGCTGTGAGAGTAACATTATTTCTTGTGTTCTTACAGTTACACCGTTCAAGAGCTTTCATTTTGTGAAGGGTGCATCAATGTCACAAGCAGGAAATTTAAAATCAGAAATCATATTTGCTTTTTATTTTGCGCATCTTGCCAAAACGTGGTCCTATATATAACCCCCATATCTACTTCCTGTACAGGACAGACGTTTGCCTTGAAGCTACCGCCATATAAAGCTAGGTTTCACACCCAGCGGGAGATTGATTGTCGGACAAAAAAAACCCACACGCAGACTCCAGATCTCCCTCCCCGTCTTAGACAGCTGTGCGTCTACAACCATTGCTGATCTAGACCGGGGCTGGGCTGGGCCGCAGGACACCCGACACTCCGCCTCCTCCAGTGAAATGTGCCCTGCAAGAGAGCCTCGTCAGGACTCCAGGACGCTTGACAGACAGCTGACCACTGCTGATCTCAGTGGTATCTGCTACCCGGGGTAAAATTAGCGTGGACAAGCAGGGGAGAAAGACAGACAGGACGGAGGGAAGGGGCGAGATAGAGAAGGATAGGAGCATATGTGAGACACTTTTAGAACCTGGCTTCCACTTTAAACCTCTCGCCTTCATGACACATGTGTGTGTGTTTGTGTCCTGTCTATAGATAGACCCAGAGTTCCCAGTATGGACGGCCGACGCCAAGCTTAATGGTGGGGTGGGCATGTTGGTGGCTTTTTGTGCTGATAATGTCACCAGTCCCACAGGCAAATATAGCACACAGCGCGCGCACACAATTCTACACTGCCGTTGTATTTCTTCAATGTGGAAACATCTACAATTGCAACTCATATCTGATCCAAAATCTGTTTCAATTGATCATTAATGAAACCAAACAATGCAGAATTACCTGTTAAAGTCACTTTTCTATATTCTCTTGAAAATCCCTCAGACTCCAGAGGTGGCACCTCAGAGATAACCGTTGACCTTTCAACCCCTCTGGGATCGGCAAGATTTGGGTTTCAGCCACTTTGCTGCAGTTGGCTCACTCCTCTAGCGTTATTGCACTCCTCAACAAAAGATGAATACATTCTGTCCAGCTCTCTAAGTCACAGTCATTAATTGTATCCAAATTAGAACATAAGAAGGCAAACTGCAGCATGTGACGGTGATCAGGACAAAGCTGCGCTACAGAAACACACATTTGCACAAAGCATGCAGAGACACTTACTATAAAGAAGTGAAGGGTGATCCAGATGAGGATGCTAGGTGGCCCGCGCAGAGTGGAGTGGTGGCTGCAGGAGGAGTCTCTCCATCCCTGGGAGCTGAATCAGCGATGGAGAGTTTAAGGATGCAGAAAGGAGAGAAGAGGAGCAGGAGGAGGAGGAGGAGGTGGAGGAGGAGAGAAAGAGAAAAGAAGAAGAGGGTCACGGGACTTGCCTCTCTCTCTTGCAAGAAGAGGAACAAAAAGGAGGAGGAGGTAAAACAAGCAGATCAAGACAAGGAAGAAAAAACCCCAGGAGCCCATGCAGGTAAAGAGCAAAAAAACTGTGAGGAGGAGGAGGAGGAGGAGGAGGAGGAGGAGGAGAGGGGGGAGCAAAGAGGTTTGAGGAAGAAGATTCGATTTTGAAGTGATGACTGGGCAGTGAAATGCGTCAGCCGGCAGCTGCCCCATCCCTCCACAAGCCATGCCGGGCCATGTAAAGTTAGAAACGAAGAGACAGCTGATCGGACTAGCAGAGACGGAGATGGAGTGAGATAGTGAGTGCTGACAGAGCTGAAGGACAAATCGGAAAGAGGGAGGGAGGGCAGGGAGGGGAGGGGAGGGGAGGGAGCCAGAGGAAGGGAGGGTTGGAGAGAATGAACGACTGAGTGAAGGATTGTGGCAGAAATAATGTGGATGAGTAAGAAATTAAAACCAAATAGAGAGAAAACTGAATTGAGGCAAAGAAAAATGTAAAGGAGTGTGAGAAAGAGAAGAAAACCTGGAGGATTGAGGACAAAAATGAAGTAGGGGAGGGAAAGTATGGTCTGGGTGGATAAAAGACTGGCACAGATGTGGAGCTTTTAAACGGTAAACTTTGCTTACTCTCTCTTGCCGTTCTTTTGTCTATCCACTCCCATATTCCACTCATTCCACTTTCAAGATGAGGCCGTCCGGCGGTCGGTGAAAGAAATTCCTCCACAATGAAAGGATTGAAGAAAGACTTGAAAAAAATGCCTCAGAAGTGAATTTAAAGCAAAAAGCCCCCCAAAAATAGACATCAGATGTCACCTGGGAAGTGTTTGTATGTTGATTTCTTCGTTCAGGGGGGGGGGGGGGGGGGTAAGATCGGTCCAAACAAGAGGTTCAGAGCAATAGGAGGAATCCCCCACTGTCCCAGGGTTTTTATACCAAGGTAACAACCAGAGACCCCCATCCCTCCACCAGCTCACTGGTGCAGCCATGCTCCCCAGCCTTATTTAGTGAAGCATGGCAAAAAATAGCCTCCCAAGTGTTGCTGTGTGTCGAGGTTAGAGTAAGGTGGGGGACTGGGGGGGAGGAGAATGGCTGTGTAAAGTGGCTGGGCGGGAGAGTAGGAGGGACGGGGCGGGTGAGACAGGAGGAGAGCATCTGAAGAAGGTTCAGGAGACGACAGGAAGATTCAAAGTGACCTCAACATCAGTGTCTGCAATTTGGCTTGTCAGGGTTGTGCCAGAATCCTCCTTTTATTGTTTTCCTGTTCACTTCATAGCATGTCACTTCCTGGTATGTTATATTACTGTCCTGTATCATCCTCGGCTTAGGATCCTCCCTTACTTACCGTAGTGATAGTTTAGGCATGTGTCGTGTACAGAAAAAGATACCATTTCTTAACAAACTACTTCAATTGTTGGGTGTAGACTTCTTTTGGATTAACTAAACGAGAGTTCTGGATGGGAAGTCGACGATCCTTGTAGAGAATGTAGTAAGGTGAACAAATTTGAGAACTTTTACAGTTGAACCATTTATGAAACACAACCAACAAATGAGGTATGTTGATCTGCATCTGTATCAATCAGATGTAGCCCTTCTTAATCGCCTGAAAGACTTTACACTGAACTCCTCTGTTGGACCATTTGGGTCCAAATGACTACTCATAATGAAACTATGGTCAAAGTCTGATTTATTTGTCTTTTTCGGCGAGAAAAAATGGCAGCACTAATGTTAATGCAACACTTATTTTCTCCCAGCATATCATTATCTCTACCTTCATCCGTGGTCATGAACGCTTGATGAGCAAGGTGTGAGATTGCAAGAACAATCCATGGTTCTTATTATAATGCATCTCACTTTGGGACTGCATGAGGTTCTCAACAATTTGGGTGGAACTGACAAGTCAGGAGAACCAGCTCGTCAGTGAGAGAAAATGGTTAGGGTAGCTGAGGTATCTGATTGGGGTAGCTCCAGTCACAGTTTTTATGGTTGAAACCGTGGTCACCTGCCAGTCCTCCCAGAGAGAATATCCAGTATAACAATTAGCACTAGGCTATAACTACCTTCTTCAAACTGATGTATTTCAGAAAAAGTACATCTGGTCAAAGGTCTGCCTCTGACCAAATGGTCAGAAATTGTGTGCAACGGCCCTGGAAAATGCAATCCCTCATTGATTGGTCCAGACTAAAACTGGCAGTTTCGCTAAAGCCCATGGTGCCAAGCTAGTTAGCTTGTGGCTAATGGTTAGCCACAAATAACTGCGATTTTCTTTATTTCTTCCTCTCTACTTCTTACTCTCTTCTCCGCGTCTGCCCACGAGATATTTTCAAACTTTTTCTTTCTGCATCTGCTTCTTCTGATTTGCACAGTTAACATTGCTTTTTTTGCTACCCAGAATGCATTGCACACTCCGTCATATCCTTTCCTCCTGTTCACCCCCTCCCACCCTGGTAGAAAGATTATTTGTACTTGAAACCATGTTTTCAAGGTGACAAAGGTTCGCTTGTTAGCTCTAGTTCAAAGTTTGTGGGTGTGTTCACATTGCCCAAACAAAATTATTTTTCCCTGAAGAGAATTCCAATCTAGATCAAACAGAGGAAGGTGAACAAGCCCTGAATATGTTTTTTTTTCTCCGTTCTTTCCACTTTATTACAGACTTTCTGAAATGTATGATGTGAATGTGTAACAATAAATATCTTCTTTTTCTGTCATACCATTGTCATTGCCATCTCTCCTGTACCTCTCGTACAAGGTTGTCGCAATCTTTATGTCAAAAAGGTGGAACACAAGGCAATGACACCACTTCTTAGTTATGCCACATTGCAATGAGAGAGCCCAGCAAATCCATCCCACCCATATTATTGTTGTCCTCTTTCACTACAGCAGAGCAGGAAACTGGAACATGGATGGCTTTATTTTTCCTCTTGTGGTCCCAAGATCCAGTCACCACCCCTCACCGACTCGTCCCTCTGAATTCTGAAGCCTGCCAACTCAAGATGTGTGAGGCCTTCCACCACAAATCACCCCCCAAATATTCACTCACAGCTTCCCCACCAGAAGTTACCCCAATCCTCAGCATCTGGGGCTGCATCCCACTGTGTGACAGCATGAGGTGGAACTTTGTGAATGTGAGCCACGGCTCTTTGTACGGACAAGTCTGAGGGGAGGTGATGGATTCATTGAGGAAGAGACATGGTGAGATGGAGAGCAGGAGAGGGCGAGTAGGCCCAGCAATTGAGAGGACAGGGCGAGCTTAGGAGAGATGTGGAAAGAAAGAATATTGATTTCCACCTTAAAGAGGCAATCTCCGCTTCTCAGGAGCTCGGGGACAAGGCACGCTTGTATTTATGTGTGAGTGTGTTCCGTATACTATATGTCCCGGGATCACAGCAGACACTGGAGACGCTGGTGCACACACACCGCACACAAACATGCAGCTTGAATGTTAATGACGCTCAAAGAAGTGAACCAGAGAGAAGAGTAAAAGGGAAAACAACCCCTTTAAACTGTTGTTATTTGTACTTTTGGCTTCATCACAAGCTTGCTCCAATTAGCTTTATTACCCATTCCCTGTTCACATTTTCCACTCCTTTGAATCACTTCATTCCAGTTTGTGTTTTTATTCCCCCATTTTCTTCCCACACCTTCTGCTCAGCTGTCTTCATCAAAGACACTGACAGCTGACTCAGGCTGCTGGAGATTAAAACAAGAGCACACCAAAGCCACACTTTACAACCTGGTAGGGCAACAGTGTCAACAGCAGTGCTAATTAGGTATTTCACGCTCACAAGTCCACACAATTGTACACCGAATATACACATCACCATTAACATGGTTACACAACAGGCAGAATAAATGTAGATTAATAATTATGTATAATAGCAGTAAAGTCACAATAGAGATGAAGATGTGGTGACAATTTGCTACAAAAGATTGAAAATAGTTGAATGTCTTGTTACGATATCTTTCTTGTCTTGTCTTGTCCTCTGAGCAGTCCCAACATGATAGAATCAAGGGAGTAAGAACAAAAGTTAAAATGACATTTATCAAAATGATTTTGACAAAATCACAGCCACCATGGCCAAAAGGACCAAGGAAATACAGGATGTTGTGAGAGTTTCATCAAATGAAGCTTGACGCTGCATTTCCTTGCTGCCCATTCATACAAGTCTTTTCCATCCTGCCAAAATCATCTGAATGTTATTGTGTCGTCACGACTCTTCTTCCATTGATCTTTCAGGCTGCTCAGCTTCAGCCAATCATCTCTGCTCCATATTTTTTCAAGTTTTTAATCAATTTCATGTCAGCGTCATCTGTCCTGCAACATTGCATCCAAAGTGTATTTCCCCAAAACCAGCCTTAGTCCTGAATTTCAGCCCGTCTATAAGCGCTTCTACTGAGCTCTACTGAGGATGCGGCTTTAACTCATGGTACCATGCACTAATGTTTATGGCCGATTCACCGCAATGGCTCGTAGAAATGCTGTCGTACCCGTGTTTGTGAGGAGAAAACATGGCACCCTCATAATTTTATGGGGCAGAGCTCATCTAGCTCTGGGAGGATCAAATTGAGTATCCACTATCAGAGGGAGAAACCACTGTATATGAGCACCCATTCGCTAAAAAATGGAGCAACAATAATGGACTTTCTTCACTTCTGGGTCATACACAGGCGATGGGGACACATATTACTGTTAGAAAACCAATATACAGTCAGTTTTGCTTTAGATAGGACCTGTAAAATGTAATGTAACTTTTCGTTCCACATTCTAGAACATCTGGTGACTCCACCTCCACCCAAGCACCAACTCCTCAAAGTAAAAAGACAGAAGGTACAAAACAATTGCAAATGTCTCGGCTTGGAAATCATGGATCTGTCAACTTCCTGTTGTGGTTTTTACTACATTTTCAGCCACAGATGAAATATGACTTTTATCACTCTGCTGTAAATAAAAGAAAAACCCTTCTGTTGTGCTATCAGGTTGAATACAGGTGGTGGTGAAGTTGAGCCAGTGGATTGCCTAGAACAGCACCACATTTCTTTCAAGAGGTAAACCCTTAAAGTTTTTTATTTATTTATTTATTTTTTGCAGTAGTTCTTTAGTTTGCTTGATTGTAGTGATAGGATGGTTTTGTTTGTTTCTTTTGACACTGACTAAACCTGAAGCCAGGATAAAGTGCATCTGTTGGATGCTGAAGTCAAAGCCCTTGTGGGATATTCAGCCCTACAAATCAGAAGTGAGCTCTGCAGAAAAAAAAAGGACTTGCTTTTCAAACTAAATCTATATTTATGAAGATTTCTGACATTGGGCAGTCTAAACATTGTTTCTTGACTTTTCTAAAAATTGAGCTGATTGCTGATTTGAACTTTTAGTATAGCATTCAACATAACCGAAAAGGACTCCTTACACATTCCCCATTGAGCTGCAGATATTGATAAGGCTCGAGGAAGTTCAATTACATTTCTGTTAATACGTTTAAAAAAAACAAACATTGAAAAGGCAAGGTGTTTATGGTAGGATTACAAATAAGTAAACTTCATATGTGCATATGAAGTTTGCAAAAGAGCATCTGTAATTAGAGGGTCTTGAAAAAGTAGCTGTAGGAAGCTATGATCACATACTTTCCAAGACATGTTAAGTCAGATCTATATTTTATGTCATTACTGTCGTCGCAATTAAAAAAAAATCTAAAATAAAGTTAAGACAACTTCTGACGAAATTATACTCAAAGTCCTCTCGTTTGTCAAGACTCTTGGTGTAAATGGTCACCTGAATTGTTCCTGGATTAACCGTAACCCTCAGAAAGGCTGCAGACCAGCATTACAGAGAAGCCAAACACACTCACAGCATATAAAGATGTTCTCAGGCCTCAGGTTGAGAATCACTGTGTGAAATACTTTGTCTTTGGTATTGGGTCTTAGTGAGAGGCTGTGCTGTACTAGATTAGATTTTTAATTTCTGAACACACGGATGCTTGTCAAGCAAAGTGTTTGCCTGCTGTGTGTGTGTGAGGGCTCTTTACAGACCTACCTGCAGTGCTGTGCATGTGTGTACGTAGACCTTTGTGTTTGAGTCCCGCAGTGTCAGCGGGCCCTTATGAGTCTGTATACTCACCTGATGCAGCTTGGACATAATAATAAGGTTGTGTTGTGGTACAAAAAAAACCAATAAGCTCTTTCAAACTCTGTGTCCCTATGTGAGGGTGCAATCCCATCGGAGAAAAACTGCAGCCACCAAGACAAAAACACCTAAATATTTGCCAGTATATTTTCTACTCTCCCCATTTGATGTCGTTGAAGTTCCCAGGGGACCATTACTTTAGCTGGCGTGTGAAATGGCCGAGGAGATGAATGCTTTTCCTGTGTTACCTGGTGGCAGGGAAAAGCAATGGATACAGTGAACAGATCCTGAAGACACTTTTTAATCTGGGAGAGAGCGAGAGAGAGAGAGAGAGAGAGAGAGTGAGAGAGAGAGAAAGACTGAAATTGATAAAAAAAAAAAAGATGTAAAGGGGGGACAGACAAGGAATGCTGAAATGAAAAGTAGAATGTGTGATTGTATTTCTAATACCAGGTGAGGAAAGTAAAATGTAGACTTCCGGTAATACTTCACTATAGAGCTTTTCAGGCTAATGAAAAACTTTACCTTCCCATTTAGCTTTATTGCAGAAGTTGTACGACTGCCTGAACCGGTGTTGACATGTTGAAGTAGTGTTAGAAGACTGAGCCGAGCAAAAATGAAGCTTTTTTTGACAATGGATGAATGGATAAATCTGCTGCCTGTTCCTGATGTATCTGCTCACAAAAAAAAGGGGTAACATTTGAAGGTTGTGTCACATAGAATTACATAGAACATAAAACCTGCCCACCTCAATTAAAACCATTCCAGATCGCAACCTCTGTAGAAACCATTGATAAAACGATTTTAGGAGTGGTAAAGACCATGTAATAAACACACAACTGCACTAAATAAACAAAAACAAAAAGTAACACACTCAGGATCCCCAAGAAGCTCAACTGAGAGGAAACCCACCTATTCTGGCAACACTGAACACAACACTGAGATGGTCTGGAGTAGGCGTGGGCAGACAGGCACAGAAACATCCTGTTCTCAGTAGAGCTCAGTAGAAGAACTTTTAGACTGGCTGACACTCAGGACTGAGGCTGAATTTGGGGAAATACACTTTGAATACAATTTTGTTGAACTTCTGACACCTCTGTGAAATTGTTAAAAAAAAAAAAACAACAACTGTATAATATGGGACCATTCAGAAAGAAGTATTTATTTGGACTTTTCAGTCTGTATATTCAGAACCATGAGGAGCAGTGAGCCGTGAAACAGAATCTGAGATAAAAACTCTGAATACTGCAAGGTTATGAACAAATCTCTAGACATCCTTCTGTTAGTAGGAAGGGTTAGGCCCATGTTCTCAACAAGTAGGACAGACATAAGTGCTTATCGTTCTGGATGTGGAGGTCATATAAACTCAATGAGAGAAGTGATTGGTGGTGAAAATAGTACTGAGGACATAGAAAGAGCTTCAGGCTGCACTAAAACAATGTGGAGCTCTGCCTTCACTACGTACCAAATACCAAGCTGTAACCCTCCTTTGGACCAAGGTCCAAAGAGAAGATCATTACTGAAGGAAATGCACAAACTAGTAACAAGAGCCTGAGTGGCACCACAGCCTTTCTAGAAAAATGTTTAAAGGAAACACAAACCTGTAATAGAGCTTTTAAGTAATGCAGATCATCTTTTCTTCTTGGTTTTCTTTGGTCACCTAAAAACAAAGTCTTGTCTAGTAAATATGAGACATTGAACAGATCAAGTAAGAAATGCATTTAAGGATTAATAGCACATATGAGAGACAAATGTGTTTTGCATTGTCAGAAAACTGGGTTTTCTGACATTGGAGAAAGTTGCAGAAAGTTCACTTTCGGCATGACAAAAAATAGAAAAGAGCTTATATCTGCACTTACATAAAGAACTCCACTTTGAAAAGCTCAAAGACATCGATGTGGAAGATTGGTAGCAGAATCATTTGAGAGCTTCAATCCATCCAGAGGCTTTTAGCACCTGTCGGAAGCTAAATTCTGACAAATTTCACTGAGTAATTTATGTCCACCACCGTAGAGCCACAGTGGATTTTCATTAGTCAAAGTCAGAGAAACAGTCTTCCATGCTTCTCTGCAGATTCCTCACATGTGCCACCTTTCAATAATCAAACATGCATTCATCTTGTAGAGGCAAGTGGTTGTTACCCGACTAATTGATTTAAGAATATCTAAATTCCACGAGAGTAGTGGGTTTGACTGGACCTTCCTGTTTGGAGTTTGCATGTTGTTTCCTTGCATATGCTGATTTTCTCTGGATTTTCTCCCGCAGTCCAAAGACATGAGCCCAGTTGCCTGTAGGTGTGTATGTGAGTGTGTGTGGTGACCTGTCCTGCTGACCTGCCAAATTTAGTTGGAATAAGGCAAAGCAAGGGAAATCCAATTTTACGTGTATAGCACATTTCTACGGTGGCACAGAAGGGCTGATGCCTGCTCGGTGATTGTGATTAATGTCCTTACGTGTTTTCAGAAATCAGCAATGTTTGTTAGTGTTTAAATTGTCATAATGTTATGTATGTGGTCTGCCATCCATCGTTTAGTTCTACTTTGGTTCCATCAGAAAATATTGTCCCCCAGAAACAAAGTCAGTTCTTCTGAGTGCTGCACATTTCCATCCTGGCTTTCGCATTTGTGTTGTGTTGTGGATTTTGCTGTTGCATTGTGGTGTTCTTCTGGGCCATCATACATTTCAGCAACAATGTCATTCAAAATGCTTTACATCAACAAACATATACAGTTGGCAATGAGAAAGGTGTATAAAGACAAAAAAATAGATGAATAGAAAAAACACAATGACATATCAAAGGGATTTAATAAATAATGATTAGCATATGAGCATACAAATCCAAGAATTAAAGATACAGTGCAACATAAAACAACTGCAGAGCCTGACTGTAAGTTACACTTTCATCCAATTGAACTAAGAGTTGCACTGAACAATTGCTTCACTCAAACTAACTCTGATCCCTAGATTAATTGAAACTGTTTTTCTTTTGCTTGGCATGTCAATACCAAATTAATAACATACCACTGTCTTTTAAGGTTGGTGTTTCGAAACCTTGTGAAACGCTACTCAAGGTGAACAAAAGACACATTACTTCCACTATAGTCAGAGCAGAGTGTCAGAAAAACTCCTGACAGTGGAATGTATACCTCTGTCCTCTGTAATTGAACAGAAGACATTGAATCCTTCTATCTTCTGTCCATCAGTAGGTTTGGACAGTGTAGTATTACAGACTTGTTTGAGTAATCTATAAGTTTATGTGTGGTATACTGAGCACCATATGAAATGCCATACAGCTTATCTCATATCAGTTTTATGAGCCTCTTTGATGAATCTGCTATAAAAGTTTAATTAATTTTGAATTAGGGTGTGGGCATGGTCAACAGCCAATGGATCCTGCAGACTATAGCACTTTCAAGGTAAATGCTATTAAGAACAAGAGTGTTAGTCACAAGTGAATCATATTGCAACTGAAATTTTCAGCAGCCTGGAGTAGTGAAATATACATTTTGGCCTTACCTTGAAAGGCATCAGATCAGATTCACCTCTGGCTGTTGTGATTTCTTGTGTTAGTAATAATTCTCGGCAGTGTCATTTTCTGTTCGAATCTGCATTTGGAATCACCAAACATGGATTCTGCAGTCCCTGGAGTTATGTGGACCTTCTAGTCCAGGATGTGACGATGTTCAGAAAGACTTAAAGCACTTGCTCTTTTGCTCAAGTCAGAAAGAGTCACAGACTCAGAGATGTTGTTGCTAGCTTACAGCCTTTGTTTGCGGGAATGTTGCTGGCGACATAGCCACCAAAGAGAAATTAGATTCAGAGCCTGTTTGCAGTCATTCGGCTTGGAAGAGACATCGCCACAGACACAAGGAGGTTCTGTCATTGTATTTCCACATCTTGTGTTAGTGTGAGATGTTGCCACCAAACCAGACCCAACCAGACAAAATTTGAGGGCATCTTGGAAGATCTACTTGTTTTCGTACCTGTGGGTGTCTGGAAGAACCTACTTCCATGTGTTCCTTTTCATGAGGAGGTCCGGAGGACCCACCTTCATCAGCTGGTGTCTGAATGCTCTTTCTGACATTGCCTTGGTTTTCATGGGTTGAGGTTCCTATGTGTCTGTTATGTATTATCAAATGGGCCTCCTGTAGGATCTTGTGTCTTGTGACTTTGATTTTGTGTGCTGCACTATTTTCCCTCTCTCTGATTACCCTGTCAGGTTTTCCACCTGCATCTCTTCAAGCCTTTCCTCCTGGTGTGTGTACACAATCACTTTGTGTTTTCAGGTGTCTATCTGCCCATCTGCCTTCATCTTGTGGATGAAGGCAATGTTTTTTGTCTTACTTATTTTAGCACTTGTTCCTATGTTTACGTGTTCTGCCTTGAATATTCTCTACAATAAGAAACGTTTTCTGTTGAAACCCAATTTATTTTTGGGTTCTCACATTCTCTTTTGAAATATATCAAATCAAGAAACATCGAAATAATAGTAATTATTGGCTATGAGCCATTAATGAAATTTGGTATGCTTTTAATGTGTTTATTTATGATATATAACTGTTCTTAGTGTAAGCAGTAGTGGTGTGCACAGATAGACACTAGGTGACGTGAGAGCACTTGCCCTTAGCCCTATGGACCAAGCAAGTGCCCTTATGAAAGTTGGCATTATTTTTTCTTAATAGTATACACCAGGGGTCCCCAACAGGTGGACCACAGTCCGGGTCAAGGTCCAGGTCCGGGTCCAGACAATGGCCAATATGGACCCAGACCTAAATCCAGAGCTTTTGACGGGGCACTTGTTTTTGAACCGGTGCAGCTTTACAAGTCTTTATGGTATTGGTTTAGTGCAGGGTCCCCAAATAGCCAATCGCGGCCCGGGTTTGGACCCAGCCGCCATCCCATCTGGACCCAAGATGTACAGAGGAGAGAGACAGACCGACAAAGTGAAAGAAAAACATGAGAGAGACTGGAAAAAGAAGGTGAGATAGATAAAGTTGAAGAAAAACCGGGACCAGATGGTACTCTCCAAAGAACAAAGTGAAAGTATAGCATTTAATCCGGATGGACAGTCATTTCTGTTCATACTTCCACTGGCATCATGTGAGTCTTATTTACTCAGAAAATATCACGCTTATTACCAATGCTAATGTGAAATGGTATTATGAGACAAAACAAAGGTCTTGAACAGACTACCCACTGAAATCAGAAGTGAGATCACAGAATATCAGTAGTCTGAGAGTCCAGTATGACCAGTCCACCAGGATCCTCATAAAACATTCACATTCATTCAGATTTATCTTCTTTTATCCCAAAAAGTACAAAATCATCCAAGAAGGTATATTAGCTAAATATATCATCCTAACTCTAACCCTAGCCCTAACCCTGTCTTGTATTTACCTCCATATGCTATTATTAAAACAATAGCAATAGTAAATAGCTAATTAAAATGTATCTGCAGAACACAGGTATGTAATAGTGTATTGAGGTTAGGCCATGGTAGTTACAGTCTGGTGTTAGTCTTAGGGTTGTAATACATTGACTCTTGTCAGCAAGCAGTCTTAGTCAAATCAGCATGATTCTATTCTCTCTGTTGTCCTGCAATATAGACCGTCCAGCAGGCAGCTGGCGGTTCTACGCACCTCACAAGGTATCACTTTAAATTGAGCACCTGCCCCCTGAAATATCACTAAAATAGCACGCCACTGGTGAGCAGATAATAGAAACAGTTTATCTGGTTTCAATAATCCCTGTGTGGGATAGTTTTGGTTTTGCAGTACCTATGCAGACAGATCCTTATAATCCCCTTGTGGGCTAAGAGTCCAGGTTGGGAAACATTAAAATCTCCTCATGCCACCACAATAATAACATTTTTATAATACACTGAAGTCATTACGATGGATCATCTTGTTATTTCCCAGCTGTCTGAGACAGGCCACTGCAACTGGTGTGCTCTAAATGGTAGAACATCTACACTGGAATCAGGAATAGTGATTGATATTAAAATAGATTGTCTTGATGACACAACATTTTAAAAGTGATGTTAAAGTTTTATACTGGCATCTTGCCACTTTTGTGTAAGTAGAAGGTCTTTATGTCTACTCTGCTGCTGATATGCTGACATTGACGCAGTTTAGCTAATAAAATATATCCAGAGTGTGCCTTCCACTTACCCCATCTCATCTCCACCCTCCCATTTACAAATAGCACTTCAATTTTCTCCAGGTGACATCACTTTTGAGCACATTAAAGAGTGTGTCGTGCGCCTCCGTGAGCTGAAATAACCCATTTAGAAATCATTCATAAGTCTGTTTGTGTCCCGTGTGCTGTCTCCCCCACCATTGTGTGATTTAGTGGCAGCAGGTTTCAGCCAATCTCCGCAGCGCAGGCTGAGTTATGGCCCACAGACAGCCCCAGTGTACTGTGTCAGCTGCAAATCGATGGACACATCCAAATATAAACTTGTCTCATGTAACGCTGACAAAATCATCCCCATTTAAATTTTCAATAAAAATCCAGCCGTTGGATGCTGGTGGGCGGGCGTTTGTGTGTCTGGGACAGAGATTGTTGAGTTGAGTGAACAATGAGTGTTTCTGATGTTACTGTACTGCTGAGCTGTGACTGAGCCATCACTCAGTGGTAGAGATAAAGGGAATCACCTCCTCTCAACACATACACATACACACAGGGGAAAGCTTTGAGTGGTTATGGGTGGAATGAGGTGAAAGTAGATACTACAGGAAGAAAAGCTCACTGTTACAGACCACATCAGAATGTTATGTCACTGATATGGCGTTTAGCTCAACACAAGCAAGCCTGGGTTATTGTCGTATCCTCACAAGAATTACCCCCTCACACTTCAGCTCTATACTGACTCCATCTTGTGTGGCAGCAGTTGGATTATTGCATCAGCTATTTATCCATCGACCGCACTGCCATATCGTCTGATGAACCTAATGTGGAATTATTTTGACAGCTTGTGTGACTGCATTCCAATTACATTGTGTAGATTACTTGGACTTATAAAGCAAAATGAATTATTAAAAATAATGTGTCTTTATAGGTGTTCTATTTTACAGGGGCAAACAAAGCAAGGGATTTTCACTTTGGCCATGGACTTGGCTAAACTTTACACCAGATGCCCCCTGAGAATTAAGTCTGTCTCTGAAGGTCAAGATCCAATACACCACAACGGTTCACATAAAATACATGTACAAATAAAAACACATGCAATACTCACCTTAATAGTCCACATGGCTCAATCACATATGCTTTGTATATGCACAAAAGTTTATGTATTGGTGCCATGTGGACTATTAAGGTGAGTGTTGTATAGCATGTACAGTATTGTCCTTGCCAGAGGAGAGTGTGGGGTTCCTTGGACCTGCCTCGTGACCTTGCGCATTGACTTGTATTCCCTCTTGTGGCATCCTTCATGTGGGAGGGCTGTCCATGAGCTCAGCGATGTGAACACAGAAAGGTGGGGACTCTACTCCTCTACGTTAATTCAGAGGTGCAGGACCTCGCTTCCTGAACCTCCACTAATCCACATTCATCTGCTCGACCTACTGACTGCTGTGCTTATTGATCAGGTTTTTTAACTCACTCCTGGATACTCGTCATTAATAGAGATCAGCCCGCAAACATTCGAATATTTGAGGTCCAGGTTCACAATTGTGGGTCAAGAGTTCAAACAGAAGATATCTTTGGAGCATTCTGGTATTGAAGATGATTGTGGAGAATCTATAATCCCCCACCGTGTCAGGCTGGGAGTGGTTGGTCACCAAGTCCAGAGTCCTGCTGCATATGGTGGAGTCCGAGGAGGGTGTGCAGTTTGAACACTAAGCTGCTGGCGTTGACTGTATTTATTGTTGAGCTGAGGTCCAGCAAGAGCACCATGACATAGATGTCGGGATTCTCCAGGTGTGTTCGATTAACCCTTTCAAGCATTTTCTAATCACTGTTCTGAGAACATTTGGCCATATTCATATGCTTGGTCTTTCTGGGGCGTTCAGATTGGGTGAATGAGAAGACCTGCCATGGCTGGAGTCCTGAAACAAAACATCAAGAAAGTCAAGATTCAAATATGTCTTCAGCAAAATGGCAGTCACTTGCCCCGTTTGAATTAGAAAATTGAGATCTTGAGCTAAAGTTCTTTTAACTCACCACAGACAGTTGAAGTGGCTATTGTGGTGAAATGAAAGGTTAAGATTCGTAATGCTATCATGTTACTTTCTTGTGGGTGAAGTAACCTGAATCCAGAAGTCGTGTGCCATCTTAGCTCACTTGAAAAGTAGCAGCTTTGTGAACATAATTGTTTAAAAATCATCTCATGATTTTTATGAGATGATTCTTAAACAACCTGATCAGAAAAGTGGTGACAGGTTAACCTAAATTTTAAAGTGAATACATGACTTACAATGTAGGCTGTCCATAGCATGTGTGTGTGTGTGTGTGTGTGTGTGTGTGTGTGTGTGTGTGTGTGTGTGTGTGTGTGTGTGTGTGTGTGTGTGTGTGTGTGTGTGTGTGTGTGTGTGTGTGTGTGTGTGTGTTGACATGGACTACCTCAGGCTGAGAATAGCATTGACGTGCCCTTAGTTCCACACTGATATATAACTCTCTCCATGGCAAGGTCATGTGACAGCTACACACACACACACACACACACACACACACACACACACACACACACACACACACACACACACACACACACACACCTTCTCATTTCTTCTTCTTTCAGCCCAGTTCCAGTCAGGCTGGTCCTCACTTGATCTCAGATCTGAAGTTTACAGCATTTACGGCAAGATGGTGTCCAATAAGAACAACGCTAAATCAAGGCGAGTTTAAATTATATTTATTGTCAGTGGAAGCGCACGCTGTCTTGCTGCTGTTTGCCACCATGCTAATGTAACTACAGCGTCGGTGGGCCGGAGTGGGGCCAGAGGAGTGGGAGGGGGCTCGGGCCCTCGGAGGGGACTTGGGGAACAAGCTGGTGACACATTGATGGATCTGAGTCCTGCTTCGCATAATCATTCTTCTGGCCACTCGAGGACAGAGAAAAAAAGAGAGAGAGAGAGAGAGAGAGAGAGAGAGAGAGAGAGAGAGAGAGAGAGAGGGAAGACCTAGACAAAGAGTTGGACAGGGAAGGGGAAGTGAGCGAGGGAATTAGAAAATTGTACTAAAGGAGAACCAGAATGCCAAGCGGTGCATTATTCTTAGGAAAGGAAAAGAGCAGAGTGATGCAGAGCACTTGGAGGGAGGGGGTGGGGGTCGGGTGTAAAGAAGGGCCGAGGGAGGCTGTGCATGTTGAGCGTTGAGGTGGAGGGGGGGGGGGATCAGAGCTGCAGCTGTGGATGGTGATAGCAACACTGTGGATGTATTAACACGCAAGCTTGCCCCCCCCCCCACACACTCCATACATCTGTTCATTCACTTCGTCCTTTCGCTTGGAGCCGGGGCGCCGCCAGGTGATGATTTTCTCTGTGAATTAGGACTCCCGGCAGAGTACAGTCCATTAGGGCGGATCACTGTGTATCAGTGTCTCATGCAACCAATTGAGCATGAGAGAGCAAGCACACACAAGCGGAGGCTGTCGCCATGAGCCCGGCGCACATCGTACAAATGTGACACTTGTTTGTATCGGGTGTTTCCTCTTCAGTGCAACTGCAGTCGGTCCTGTTTCATGCCAATTTAACGTAGCAAATAGTCGTATTTATTGTTGTGAGCTTTCTTAGAAAGGTTTCATCTGCATTGTCTCTGAAATGTTGAACTGAGACACCACAGCTGTACCCTGCTGAAATCATTTTATTCAACATCTAAGTGATTTAAAAAAGAGCAACAAACCAACTATGGCGTTTAACATCTTAAACTGAAAACAAAAAGTTGAAATAGATCTCTGCGAGGCAGGCCAGACGTTCACATGTTTTTGGATTGACGAGATAACTGAACAATCTCTGCAAACAAATGAATATGATGTGAATTCCCACAAACTGATATGCATGGCCAAAAAAAGTCAATATGAGAGTGATTTGTATTCAGGGATTTCTTCGTTCATTCAAAATATGAACAGATGATGATTCTATACACTACAATCTTGAAATGTTGAGAGGTGATTTCAGTAGATTGTATGATGTGGTTTGGTGCGGTGGTGGTATCATAGGAAGTTGTGGATAAAAACACGAGGTCGTCTCTG
Source organism: Blennius ocellaris (assembly GCF_963422515.1). Taxonomy (NCBI): domain Eukaryota; kingdom Metazoa; phylum Chordata; class Actinopteri; order Blenniiformes; family Blenniidae; genus Blennius; species Blennius ocellaris. The sequence goes on from NC_137654.1 coordinate 5,497,057, forward strand.
CATCAATAATTATACATGGATTCCTTTTTTCTCAAGTGGTGTACATCTGCCTTACACATCAGTGTTCTCTGGAATTCTTATTTTTTGCCACTTCTGAGCACCGTTAAACCTGTTGATGGATTACATTGTCTTTAAAGTTGTGGTGTTTTATTGTCTGTGCTCTGCCTCAGTGACAACAGGAGAGAACGACTGCACTCTCTATACAATACCAAAAAACAACATAAGAACAAAAAAATGTGTTATTGTTGAAAGCTGTAAAGCTACAAATAACAAGCACTGAGTGTGTTTCGTTATATTCTGAACAATGAGCAGTGTTCTCTGTTTTGAAACTAAGACCAATGGATCGAGGGTTTGAGACCCACAATTCTAACTGGATCTGTGTCTGTGCTGATGAATGACACATTTCACTCACTTCCATTGGAGAAATGATCCACTGGGCTGATTTTTGAACACAAGGCACGTTAAACACGTGCTTTAAAGATTAAAAGAACAAACTTACCACCATTACCAGGGATTTATAGAAATATAGGCAGTTTTCTTCAAGTGCAAAACAACTGTTGTATCCAAGTCAATACTCTAATTTTGAATTCTGCAGTATTCTCTCAATGATCAGGTTAGAGTAAAGCTCCATGCATTGACTTACTTAAAACAAAGATAATGAAATGCTAACCGTTGTTGAAGTGTTAACTGGCTAAGATTTCCTCTTCTTGCTATTTCTCACTTCTCAACGAAGCTCATAAATACATAAATACAATACATGCCTCCAGTTTGTCTGCCGTGGAGTGACACTGCAGTGCACAGCCAGTGGGCAAACACAAGTCTAACAGCTGGACATAAAAAACATTCAGGTTACTTTGAGCATAACAGCCACACATTAACAAGTCCTGTTTCTAACATCTTCTCTCAGTATCACATTTGTAGACGGTTGTAGATTTTAGGTTACAACAACATCCACCAATCCTGATTCCACTTGAGAGACACACTAACCTGGGGCTGTTTCCTGTGAAGACAATCACATTGAATTTGATTCATTAACTGCAACTTAGCTTTGCACTTGAACTAAACACAGCCTGCCTCATTTGGGCTTGAACAGCCTTCACTTTCTGGGGATGTGTTGGATCAGGGTTCTGCTGAAAATTCAACTGATGAAGTGATAAACATTGAGGTTATGTGTTGCCCTAAATCTTTAAGTCTTAATCACAGCATCCAAATCACAAGGTTGGAACAAGTAATTTAAGTGCAGGTTGAAGTCCGTTCTTTGTGTTTCTGGGCCTAAACAGTTGATCTTATTCTGTATTCACTATTGTTTTGTTACAGCCATCTATCATAAAGAACCAATGACAGACAATCACTCTGATGTCAGGTCTTATTAAGTCATTGTTTTGTTCTGAGTCTGTCTTCATGTTTTATTCTGTATTCCTCATCTCCTCAGGTGTCTTCATTTCCTGTGTCTTCCTCTGTGGACTTATTTTATTACGCCCACAGTAATGTGTTCCACCTGCACCTCCTCATTTGTGTATATAACACTTGTCTTGTAAGTTAGTCTGTACCAGTTTATCTTCTTCAAACGTAGAAGTGCTCCTTAGCGCCTTTCTGCTTCAGGCTTTCACGCCTTTGCTCGTCGTCCTAGTTTGGCTCACATGCTGCCACCTTGTACTATCAATGATATTGGCTTTCTTACATTCCAACCTTCTGCCCATTTCACCTGTGTTGGATTGTGGGCGATAAGTTCTGCTCTGTTCCTCAAAGCACTGCGAGAGTCAGGATGTTGAGTCTCCATTTCTTGTGCCTTTAATTTATGATTGTAATGTGTTTGTGTTTGAGGGCCTGATCTGCTAAAGCTTTGCTTGTATAAAACAGCATGTAAACTCATTATCATGAGCGAAGAAATGTAAACAAATCAGTTAAACTTCATATTGCAATTTTAATAGCAGACATTGACCAACACAATGTTAAATATAACCTACTAACAGCACTGCCTTCACACAAAGTCAGTGAGAAAGTGATTTACGACGCCTGGAAACAGTGGAGACGCACTGGAGTTCATGAGAAGAGACAAAGAATCACAACGGTGGCAGAATCATAGCTGAAGACATCCAGTAGCCCAACATCATGCATGAGAAGTAAAGTCTTGACTCTAAGGCCCCGTCCAGCTGGACCTGGAGCATGTAGTCCACCATTGTTGTTATTAGGTGCGATCGGAGGGAGTCGTGTGTGTGTGTGTGTGTGTGTGTGTGTGTGTGTGTGTGTGTGTGTGTGTGTGTGTGTGTTTGCTCTATGGTGCACTGGTGACCTCTCCATTGTGTATCCTGTCTTCGGCCATCTATTAAAGTATTTATGTATTTATTTGTAGAGATCAGCGCAACTGGCATTTACCTTCATCTATACTAAAATATAAAAATACTCAGGAAAAGACAATGTATTCATTGTTCTTAAAAGAGGCCAACAGTGGGAATAACAATGCAGCATCAAGGCCAGAAGAACAATGTCTATTATTCAGATCTTTCATTTCACAAAATACTAAAACAAACATACATTTAAACAGGTCCATACATTATTTTGGCAATGTATAATCATTTTGGAGTACACATTATTAGTGGTGCAAAGGCAGACGTGTGTCATGGGAAAATTATCCCAAGAAGAACAGACTTACTGAGAAAGGTTAGAACACATTCTAATGTACAAAGTACACCTATGAGTAAGGAGAATCCCAAGGTGGTGGACAAGAAAGGAACAGATTACAGGACCTAATGTCACTAACAAGGAAGGCTGCAGGAGATAACGGAGTGCAGATAGAAACAATAGGGGTGGTGCAAACTGTATGTACACACAGGGGAGTGGGGGGGTTGCAGGATGTAGCTGAAAACAACAGGATAATTGGGGTGAAGCAACAGTGAATTAAAGGAGGAACGGCAGGAGAAAAAAAGCAACCAGCAACCAACTTTTCTCAATATAAAACATGAGATGAGATGAGATGAGATGAGATGAGCTGAGCTGAGCTGAGCTGAGCTGAGATGAGATGAGATGAGATGAGCGGAGATGAGATGAGCTGAGCTGAGCTGAGATGAGATGAGATGAGATGAGCTGAGCTGAGCTGAGCTGAGCTGAGATGAGATGAGATGAGATGAGATGAGATGAGATGAGATGAGATGAGATGAGATGAGATGAGATGAGATGAGATGAGATGAGATGAGATGAGATGAGATGAGATGAGATGAGATGAGATGAGATGAGATGAGATGCCTCTTTATGAATTGTAATTGTAATTACTTTATCGTCGCATCAACATTGTACCGGTCCCATGACACAACACGGACTTTAATATGTTGTATGAATTTTCTGAGTTTTGTAAGCAAGCATTATATTTCTTGGTGTATTGTTTGAGATAGTTCAACATCGCACTAAAGATAAATTATTTAACAAGTAAAAATAATTCTTACTACTGATGACCAACATCATTAATGATTCTTAAAGCTCGATTTAGCTTCTTTTATATAGTAAAGTCTGATAGTTGTTGCTCCAGATCCCCTCCTTTTATTTAAGTGTGGGAAGACAAAGCAACAGTAAATCACTGCTTTTTTTACATTTTGTATGTACAAGGTTTATTTTAAACTGCAGGTGATTTTGTCATTAACTCAATTTCAACCTTATGTCTTTTATTGTGTTTTGATTCAAAGCTAACATGTTATTGTTAAACCATCATTGTCATTGTTGTATTATGTGTGCGCTCCAGGGTTTTCCCTAAACTATCCCCACAACAAAAGAAAACATCTTATCGTCAGAAAAACATACAAACCATAAGGAACATAAACCTTTTCAAAATCTTCTGTGCTGATACCAAACAGCTTTTCTTTGCTGTTCCTACTGAATGATGTGTTTTGATGAGTTTTTGAGAGTGGATTCTGTTGCAGTGGTCAGTTTGTGTCTTCTCCTGTCATGTTTGTCTGACCTGGATAGATCTGGATTTAGTAAAGCAACATCAAGCTGCTCTTGTGTAACCAAGTCGCTCCCTTCTTAGGATTGAGCCCCAGCACCATCTGCAAGCTGAAAACCAAGTCACAGGCAACAGTGAGACTCACCATTGTTCTCGTAATTCCCATGTCATTGTATCAGCTTTACTTTGAATGAAGCACATTTAGAATCTACTCGATTTGGAGTAGTTCACTCTCCAGACTGGATAACAGATTGCTCGGCGGTAGCACAATGTAAGGCAAATTGCTGTGGAGCAAGAGAGTGCCCTTTAATTCAAGTGTGGTTAATAAAACAGACATTGGGAGAGGCGGTATAAAACTAATTAGATACACGGTGTTGATGTGGGGAACCTCCGAGAACAAGAGAGAAGACAGAGGAAGAGAGATGAATAAAAGTGGAGCACTAATCCAGTGATGAATCAGCGTGTATTTTGTCGTTGGCACTTCTGATTTATGACCAACACTTTATTCAAGGTCCTGAAATTAGGAAGCTCCACAAGATGGAAACCCGCTGATATCAGCGATGGTGACAAACTGGATGTTTCCAGGTATGCGTGCGTTGAGGCAAGTATACCTTTCGCCACGTGCGTGGACTTAATGTCCTAACGTGCACGAGCACCTTTGAAGTGTTTAAACTTGACAGCTCCCAGACTGAGCAGTGTCAGCCCACCCGCAGCGAGTCGTCAACAGACAGAGCCCGAATAGATATACTTTCACCTCGGGGACAAAAGTTTCTTCAAGGTGCACATCCGCTTGCCCTGAAGAGGAACAAAATATTAGCTGATTGATAGTGCGAAGCAGTCTCAGGCTGTTATAAAGGAGAGAGCTGGAGGAGCTGGAGGAGCTGGAGGGGAGGTACGCGGCCGCTCCTCAGGACATTATGAGAAGCGGAGCTCTGGCTGATGATGGAGAGGCTGAAGGGCCTGGAAGGGGAATTTGTTGAGATATAGGTGTGATACAGCGGGCTCTGGGCCCCGGGCAGGCACTACTGTGGCTGAGGCAGCGAGATAATATAAAGTGCCTTTCTACAGCCTTAACTCTCTCTCTCTCTCTCTCTCTCTCTCTCTCTCTCTCTCTCTCTCTCTCTCTCTCTCTCTCTCTCTCTCTTACTGACCTGTTGGACAATAAAGATTACAGTACGCTGCTCCCCCTTCACAGCCAGATTTCCTTTAGTAGTTTTTCACACAGTGCTCATGCAGGTCTTGTGTTTGCCTTTAAAATTGTGTGTAAATTAGTTGTTGAGCTTGCAAGCCCTCACAAGGGGCGAAGCAATGCTTTGGTAAATATGCTTACATTGCAACTAAACACTCTGCAAAAGACTACTAAGGTCGAAAATGTTCAGGGAAATTAATTCATACTGCGAGTGTTAACTTATATCGTCTTTTCTGCAAACATGTCAATGTCCTGAAAAGTGAGGGGTGATTGGGCACTTGGCCCGATCCCAGATAACAATGGACAAACACAGGCACTCCCTGTAGTCAGTCCTTCTCAGGAAAAACACTTAGACCCATGTTGGAATTGCCAGTTAGTCTCAAACGCATGTGGAAATATTGGGATGTGGAAAACGACTTTAGTTACCAGAGAAGGCACAGCATGCACAGGGAAAACATATAAACTTCTAACTCTAAGAGTGGAGACCACTAATCCACTATGTGGGCCTTCTCAATATTCATCCTTTTGTACCACGTTTCCCTTGTCAAGTGTACTGAAACTAATCCTAGTTCACTATAGGCAAGGGCAGATCACCAGGCATCACAGGGCAACTAGTCCAAAATACAACCACACACTCACATTCTAACCTAGGTCCAATTTAAGGTCACCAATTAACCTCAGATGGATGTGATTTGGACTGTGGGAGGAAACCAGAGTACCCAGAGGAAACCCACACATACACAGAGAAAACACAAACTCCAGACAGAAAAGCCTGCTCTCAAACCTTGAGTACTAACCACTAACAACTAGTGGGTTTACTTTGTGATTACTCATATTTAACATCTAAATAAATTAAGAAAAAAAAAAGCTATTGGAACTAATCATTTCAAAAACATTTCAGCAATTATCCCAATTATCATGCTTGCCTGGATTTCTAATTATTGCCGATTACAGTGTTTCAATCCTTGTTGTTCTTACTAGACGCAAACTGTCTTACACCAATTCATGTCACAGTCGCGCATTTGAGCACCATGTCAACACCTCATTGTGCATGAAGTCTAACTGAGGTCACAGTTAACCATTATTATAACTTCTCTCTATGAGACAACAACAAAAACACTTCAGGCGAATGTGACTGAAAAGCTGCATGAAGGTCCAACACGAAGGATCGATTTTTTTTTTTTTTTTTTTACTTGTAGTTAACATGGAGTATGAAACTCGGCTGTAATGGTGAGCACATCCCCATTGTTTCAGGGAAGAGACTATGGCTCAGGCCTCATTTCCACTGTGCAGTATGTGCTGGTACAGAATGTGTTTTTGTGTGTTTCCACTAACACAATAGTGGATAGTACCAAAAGCACCGCACCCCACCATTACTATTTTTTGCTACATATCACATTGGTACAGGTTCCAAAGGAGGAGCTTTAACACAGCCATCTGCTGATTGGTAGAGACGATGCTCGTCACTCTTGATAAGCCAGAATATTTAAAAAGTTCATTGGCCGTATAAACACTCCCCTTATTGTTTATATGCGCTGCAAACACCCCGTAACAAGAGAGGAGGAGATTCATCCAGACCTGGATGCTGCTGTTTGGAATGAGAACGTTATTCATAGTGACGGCCAAATGAAGCTCCAATAAAGCTTCATGAACCACTTTCTATATTTCCTGACTCCACCAGATGGCGCTCTTGGTTTGCCGATCGAGTCTGAAAGACTGGCAATGAAGTGTGTTATCAAACATTCGTGGAACAGACAGCGCCATCTCGTAGCATCAGAAAATAAAGACAGTGGTTCATGAAGCTTTATTGAAGCTTCATTTGGTCGTCACTCGTTTTCCGCTATGTCACAAAGAATGGAGTCTCACAGAGCGACAAATGTGTGGATGGAAATTATCTCAGAGCTAAATCTGGCATAATTAATTCATATTATGAAATGAAAGTGTTGCGTGTTGCTTCCATGTTTACCGTTGTGTGAGGAAATCACATACCTGCATCGTTATGCTGACTCTGCGGTGGAGCCGTGCCACAGACTCCAGTCTGGATGTGCTTTGTTGTACCGTTTGATGTCGTACTGGCAGTGGAAACGAGGCCTTAGTCCATCATGATGTGATTTACGGTCTTAGGTACATTATTGATCATACGACAGTTGATGAAATCATTTCTTTTTCTTGAGAAAGTCTGAATATAGATTTCAGTTGCATGTCACAAACTTTACAGTATGTGAAGGTTAATTTTGTGTGTACTGGGGTTAAATGGTGAGTCTGTTGTGAGGGCCCCTCCTTCAGGAGATCTGACACCTCCTTTGCTTTGCAGTAGATGTATAGTTTGATCTGGACCTCTGAGTTTACAGCCTCGAGAGCAGATTGGGTGTTCTAGCTGGAGATAGATGCGAGGTGGACAGTCAGGGAATGTCTTATATCTCTGCTCGACTGTTGGGAAAAGAAAGAAACTGAGGATGCTGGAGAAGGGAGTAATGGATAATGGAAGTGGTGTTAGCGGTGGTAGAGAGGAAGCGAGGTGGTGGGGGTAGATTTAACAGTGGGAGCTGATGCAGGTGAGTAAGAAAACAGGAGTGGGGGGAGGAGGTGCTTCCAGATATCAAAGATTGCAGGTCTGTGTCAAGATGGATTGGCATTGCCTGGACCCGGGTGCACCAGATATCAGCCGTGTGTGGGATGGAGAGGGGAAGAAAGAAAGGGGAAAAAAAATGTAAGGAGGTGGATGATTGGAAAGACAATGAATGTAGAGAGGAAGAAGAGTTAGAGGAGGGTTAGAGGACAAGGAGAAGGATGGGAGGGGATAATCCAGGGTGATGAAAGGGGAGAAAAAGGACAAAATGAAGGAAATGGTAAATGAAAAGGCAAAAAGGGTAGCATTAGAGGAAGAGAAAAGCAGAAGATAGTAGAGCTTTGAAAAAACAATAAAAAAAAAAAAATGCTGTGGCCGAGTGAGTTTCCGCATGTCCTCCACAGGCCTATTCTCTGTTCAGTTTGATTTATGAGCACAAAGCTCCAAAACCCTCCCCGACACGTTCTTCCACAGCGGTGTGGATGATGCGGGTACGCACTCACATACATATTGCCATTTTCCACATGCCACGTTTCTGCATCTCCATGCATTTGCTTGTTTATCCGCGTAACGCACATTCCCGAACCCAATTCCTTCGTCCTGAAAATGCCGCACTGTGACTTTGACGACATTAGTGTTCGCAGAAGGCGCGCGCACACAGGATTACTGTAAACGTATTTATCCCGAGGCTATAATGGTTTTGGTTCACCCGCTTGACAGCTTTAAACACAAAGGGCTTAGTGGTGGGACAGTATCAGCAGAGGGGGAAAACAACATTCCTTAATGACCTTTGACCTGTTCAGACACTCACTGCGGCCGGTGAGGGGACACACTCAGTCTTTTTCTGTACCGTCTTGTGAGCGTCGCACGCCGGAGACGTGGGAAAGATAGAATGAATGGGTGGGTGTAGGCAAACAGAAAGCAGCTTGTCACTATTGTAATCTCCCTTTACAGTGATATATCATGTGTTTCCTTCCTAAGTGTTGACAGGCTCCATGAATAACAAACAGGTGAATTGCAATCACCGACAAGAGCGCTGTTAATGCATCTAATATAAAACACCCACTTGGTTTAATTTTGCTTTCATTTATTCAAGGTCCACATTTTGAGAAGATTTCTTGCTTTACAGAAGACAAACATCGACTGTTGTCCTCTCAGTTTGTGGTCTCTTCTTTTATTTTACCTCCCTCCTCCATCCTCCACATATAGAAGGTGAAGCTTTATTAATATGTGCAGTGTCTCTCCCACACATCTCATTCATTATAGATAACCTTACATGGGCCTGCTTGAATGGGGGGTGGGGGTGGGGGTGGTGCACAAGAGAAGGGGAGGAGAGAAGGACTTGGCTGTTAACTGAGCAGGTCTTAGTGCAGCAATTTTAACTGAAGCAATCCATTTCCACTGGTACAATATGGAGTCTGAGCCAGTGTCTTGTTACCTGCACAGTTGTGTCAATGGAAGCATTATATGGTTATACCAAATGTCAGTATTCATTAATGAAAAGCAATTATTAGCCTCCAAGCACACAAAGTGACATATGCCTGACTCATGTGCTATAACTTCATGTGTTTTCCTTTCTGAACATGCAATAACATGCAATAATCACTGGATGTTACTGTTATGTGACCGTGGAAGATTTGGTGAGTGTGAGTTGTCTTACAACAATATGGTTGTTGATTGGATCCCCCATCTGTTCCCCTGTCTGTCGATGTTTCCTTGTACAAGACACTGAACAATGAATAAAGACATGACAATGATTAAGAATTTTTGAGGGTGCATTCCATTGAACTGCAAAGGTACAATACAAAAAGAAAATAATTAAATATTGGAAGAAGTTAACATCTGGGTTCATGGGTGTAATATATAGAAGTTATTGAACAGGTACAGTGTCCACATCACAACGAAGTCATCAATACACATTTCACATTTCAAGAGTGTAAAAAAAAAAAATCACAATGACAATTTACAAAACTGTTGACAAAAATGTGAAACTTACTCGAAATTTTAGCACAACAAATAACATAACAGTACAAATAATATGAATGCTAATGCTAAGATGAGAACATCATCCCCACAGTGATGTATGGTGGCGTAGCTCCCTCTGGAGATAGACTACATCATGGTGGGAGGGTGAAGTAAAATTCACAGCATATCTATCATGCCAATGAACTACAACTAAAAAAAAGTTTGCTGATGGAGCAGAACAGTACGCCTAAAAACAAATGCAAATCTACTACAATTCAAATCGACCCACTAAGAGACCAGGCTTGAATCCAATACAGTAGAATGAGCTCAACAAGATGTTCTTAGCAGAACATCTGAGAATCTGGCTGAGCTGAAGCCTTTCTGAATGGATCAAACTCCTCCTGAGCGTGGGGCAGCACCTCCTGCAAAATGTTTTCCAGAAGAATTATTAAAATCACATGTGTCTGTCAGCATATGCGACTTACATACAGGTGCTAAACATTTTAGAGGCTAATATACTTTTTCATGCCACAGAGTGTCATCACCCCAGCTGATGAATAATCCACCGATAACCGTATTTTGTCATTTACAACACAAAACCTGACAAGCAAGAAAAGGAAAGTCAGCGCCCTGTGACAAGAGGAAGTGAGTGCCAGGGTAGATGTGAGGCTCCTACAGTAGCATAACTCTGCGTCAAGACCCCGGGTCTGCAGAAGAGACACTGCTGAGCTCCGTAAAGAAAGGCTGTGGAACATTTGAGATGGTAAAGTTCGAATCAGCAGCTTTTGCTGCTTTGAAGGATCGGGATATATGGGGGTAATAAAGGCTGCACGAGTTACAGAATGCACCTGCACTGGACAAAATTCCCTTGGGGGCATGTTGGCAAGGGTTTAAGGCTTCCATTTTGGGAAGGGGCTCTGTGGAGACCTTAAATGTCTGAGGGTCAGATGCTGCGGGAAAGGTGAGATGCCTTCCGTTTATTCTACTGTGTTTGTGTTTAAGCCAATTTGATGAAAGTCAATGTTTGCTTGCAAGGATGCATTTACTCGAGAAAATGCAGCGTGAATACTTATTTGCTGAAGTCATTCGGAAACATGCCACAATAAAGTTAAAAGGAAAAGAATGCCAAAAAATTTAAGAAAGTTCAAAATAAGCATGAAGGTTGATTACCATTATGCAAATCCTAAAAGAGTCAGGGGAAGAAATCTCAGTATTGAATTGGATTAAGTCCCCCGAGTGTAACGATTTCCTAAATAACTGCTTTAAACTCAAAAGTGCATTGAACTAAAATGTTGTTGAAAAGTACCCCTTGCATTGAAAAGCTGACAAAAATACTTAAATTTCTCTCATTCACAACAAAGTTTAAAGGTTATGAAGACAGAGCAATAATTTGATTCACTCAAAGTGGCTGCTGTTGGCTCAACACACTAAATAAAAGGGCAATGTGTGTATTAATGTGATGTGTTCATGTCACATGTAGGTCTAGTAGATGTTCACACATAAATTCATGTGAAAGCGTCCAGGGTATTCGTCCTAATTGGGTAAATACAGAACAATTGAGTCTTGAATTTGTGCTCATACTTGGTGGCGTGTTTCCAGGTCCAGAGCGACACCGAAAAAAGAAGAAAGCTCTTGTATAAATCTATAAACACAACCATGTGAACCAGTGGCGCCTGGTCAACGGAGATCGCCGGGGTGCCGCCCCTCCCTGAAGGATGCAAAAAACATTTTTTTGTTTTATTTAATATAAAATATATGAATAAATTGTAACTCTGTCGAAATGTGTTTATGCCAACAAACAATGGGCCCTGAACTGTACTTGCATCATTATCTACATATAATCTTCAATAAAAATGTCTTCATTTCTCTCTCTAGTGTGTGTGTGTGTGTTTGTGTGTGTTTGTGTGTGTGTGTGTGTGTGTGTTGCCTGGGGTGATGAGGAAAGCTGCCCTGAGGAGGCGGGGCTTAGTAGGGATCTCACCAATTACTGATTAACACCAGAGCGACTGACATGAAATTAAACTAATCAGCATAATTTCATGTTGGAGACTTAGCGCTTTTTAAATCACTCCTGCCTCAGTAATTGGCTTACAGTCAGTTCTGGGTTGTTCTCGAGTTTTTCTATGAGATGTTGAGATAAAGAAACAAAGCAGCAAGTCTCTGATTATTAACTCTATCACATCACTTCTGATTTACCATTTTAAAAGAAGAAATGTGTCTGAAAAGCTACAGTTCAGGTTCAACTTTCTCAAGTACAGTTGTTTTTAAATGCACACAAACAGAAATGTGTTCACAATTTTGCAAATATGTCCAGATTTGTTCATGTTTATAAACATTTAGATATGATCATATTTATTCTAAGATGCTTTGAAAGTTGATGTGTTGTTTGAAAATATACCTGATATAACCTTTTGTTTTCCATAAACTCAGACGAACTGTCATTTCAAGTAAACCAGCCCCAAAACACATTCATTTTCTAAAAGGGACTAATGAAGCATCTGCTTGTATTTGTTTACACATATCACCAGTCGCTACTGATGTCAAACCTGTTTTGCACCACAACATTTATATGAAACCTATATGAAATGTCCTGACAACCTTGACTTTATCCCACAATTAAAAGACGTTGGGTTAATAGGCAGCTCTAAATTCGTCAAAGGTGTGGAAGATTGTACGTTAGCTCTGTGATGAACTGGCTTTGTGACCCACAAACGCAGCTCAGAAGGTGTGGTTAAAAAAGTTGACTGTTGGTAAAAATAAAAAACAATGTTTGGTAAATGGCCTGGCTTTCAGAAAATTATAATACTCAAACCACAAGATGATCTGGAAAACCAAGAACAAGGCAAAGAGTCAAACACAGTATTGAGTTGGACTAAAGACCGGAACAAAACAACTCCCAGGGTAATGAGCCACAGGGGCAAACAGTCAGATGAACAGCAGGAACACAGGAGCTGGAACCACAAGGAAATTACCAAACACAGTAAACAAGAGCAAGACACTCAAACCTGGAAATGAAGGGAATAGAAAAGATCCCAAACAGACCGAGCACGCATCTTAAACTTATGACTTAAACTTGACAAGATCACGTGAGGTTTTACAAAGTTTTGACTTGACCAAAGCTTTGAAATACAGTGATATGAAATACACAATGATGAGACGAGACACTAAAAGTAAAAATGTTGGTTTTAACAGCATATGCAGTTAATAAAAACAAAGTGATCTGGATCTGACCACCTGGCATTAGAAAGCTGTTGGCAGTGAAACCTGCCCCCCACCCAGTGCCATCCAGGACAGGATCGAGGCTGTACAACCCCGGCTGGAACTAATGAAGGAATTATCAATGGCTGTGTCTCACTTTTGAGCTCGACTAGTGCATCAGATCTTTGATAAACACAGATGGACTCTTTTTCCTCATGTTTATCGAGGGCTCTGACTTTCTCACAACTGGTTTTGAACTCTGCCTTGCGGCTCAATATTTGTATGTGTTACATATGACTGTGCTGCCTGATAATCCATAAAGTCAACCAACGACAGAAAGCTGCAGACAGTTGTGCCAGGTGTCTGCATGACAAAATCACACCCTCTTTTCTCTTTGTTATCCTCCCTCACTTTACTTGCTTCCTTCCCCTCTCCACCTTCACTCGGTGCTGAAATGTGACTCCGTCACTCAGTGCAAGCAGAGCTCCACCACCAGAGCTCGTAACAGCCGTATGGTGGCTATTTTAACGTTGCTTTTGACGGTTGCGGCTGTCACTTCTGATGCTCAGGGCAATGGTGATGTGCACTGGCAGCCGGACGAGCTGGTGGAGGAGGAGGAGGAGCAGGAGGAGGAGGAGGAGGAGCAGGAGTAGGAGAAGGAGGACGAGGAAGAGGAGGAGGAGGAGGAAGAGGTGGAGGAGACGAGCCTCCTGCCCGAGCCACTGCTACTCGTTTACATCTCTCACCCACGTACACTTGACCTTTGTTGTGTACGACCACGGGTCTTCACACACACATTTTTGTCACTCCTGCATTCTTGTATGCATCCACACACACACACACACACACACACACACACACACACACACACACACACACACACACACACACACACACACACACACACACACACACACACACACACACACACACACACACACACACACGGACACAGCGCTGCAGTAAGGTCGCTGCGCTGCCATTACTTACAACGCTGAGCACTCACTTCTCTCCCTCCCTCCTCCTTCTCTTTTTCCTGAACCTTTCATTTCCTTGTCTTCCTTTTTTTTTTTTTTTTTTAAATCTGATCGACTCTCTCTTCTCTACACAGTCTGTCCTCCCCTGCCTTCTCATTTTTCATTCATTCCCTTGTTCATTTAGCCTGCTGATTTATTCTTTATGACTTGTGCTCCTCTCTCTCCCAGCTCGCCCTCCCCTCGTGCTCCCCTCGCCGTCTTCCCTTTCTGAACTCCGCTCAAATTCACACCAGAGGGGCTCTCCTGCGTTGAGAGGATCGCATATAGCCCCTTACACGGTATTTGAAGCGTTGCGACCCTCCCTCTCTCCCCCCCCCCCACCGCCGGGTCGAGTCCGAGCTTATCTTTGCCCGTGGTGAAGTGACGGCCTCAGAGCCACAGCAGCGAGCCCCTTGCTGCTCGTGTCTCTAACCCCCGAGGCTTGAGTGGATCAGAGGAGAGATAGTCCCGCAGACCCTCCTCGCTCTCAGCTAACTGCCTCAGCTGTTACCTGAATACTGAAACGTTCGCAACAGCAGCGACTCACACACAGTACAGCAGGGAGCGCACACACAAATCTCATCACCAGGATTTCATGGATCAGTCACACAGTTCCAAGAGTTTAACAAACGCGATGCGCTATTTTAAACACATTTGTAAAAATGTGTACTTTTATTCACCAAATGTGGAATTGGTACAGGTTCCACAGGTTTCACAATGAAACGGAAATAACTGCAAAACTGTTGTTTCCTTTGGACGGCCCGGTCACACTTTCTTATGCCTTCATACCAGCTCCCAAGATGGAACTTTTCTTTGCCCACCCAAAGACACATCATCAAATGTACCATTGAAAGGATAATTGAAAGACTGCCTTGATAGAGCTGCTGGCTTTAGCAAGCTGGGATCGCCTCAAGCTCAACACAATCCCAAACTCCTTAAGCTGGTATCGAAGATCAATTGATGGAATAAATATCTGGTATGTCCCAAAAATATTGTATATCGCAAATCCATTCATTAATTTCCTTTAACCTTTGCGTCATATGAGACCATCAATGATCTATGACAGGGGTGTCCAACCTCGGTCCTCGAGGGCCCCTGTCCTGCAGGGACTCTCTCCCAGTTGCAGCACACCTGATTGCAATGAGGGTCTCGTTATTGGGCTTTTTCACAACCTTGGTGATGACATCATCATTAGATTCAGGTCTGCTGAAGCAAGGCGAGAGCTAAAACATGCAGGACAGGGGCCCCAGACGACCGAGGTTGGACACCCCATGAACTATGAAGAGTAAAGTAACCAAGGCATTCTAGTTCCAGGCAACCTCACCCAGCCCAACTCAGGAAGCCCGAGATTTCCTACAATACCAACCCAGAACAGCGATGTCGACCAGGCTCCCTTTTTTCAACACGGTATTACCGCTGTACCACTGTATTACTGCCACCATTTACCCCAGTGTGCTTCCAGTCCACCGTCCCTGTCATCACATCCGTCAATCACTCAGTCACAATGGTGTCTTGATGCTTCTGAGAATGTGGAAACATACCAGAGAAACATGGGATATTATGAGTCAGAAACAAATCTTTCACAAGAGGTAGTTTTTGCGCCCCCTAACTAATGAAGGAATTTCATCTTCTAATAGTCTTTCAATATTAGAACCCGAGTAACTATGTTGGCTTGGTTCCAGTATAAAGAAAAGCCAACAAAGGTCTTCGGGTGACTGCAGCTGCAGTGGTGACCTTTGAAACTCTTCAAATGCAACAGGATGATTAAATGGAAGAGTATCTGTGTGTAGTTGTGTGTGCCAGTATATTCACCTTGTGTACTGTTCTGTTTGATGAAGAAAGCATATTTGGTGTGTTGGGGGGGGGGATCACAGCCAATCCCCAAACAACTGCACACACACACATGCACGCACGCACGCACACACACACACACACACACACACACACACACACACACACACACACACACACACACACACACACACACACACACACACACACACACACACACACACACACACACACACACACACACACACAGTGCCACTCAGCCATCTGTGTTACACTCCTGTCCATGACCTAGTCCCTGCACATGATTAATTCTGCTTTATTCCACTTTATGCATTAAAGTCCATTTCATAAAGGTCAGCAAAGGGGTGGTACAGGCAGGAATTGAGCAGCCCTCCGCCCCTCCTCTTAAGATCATTTTGCGGACTCAAGGCCAGTTTCCTCTTAGTAAGCTTACATTATATTCACATATCTTTCTTTTTATCTTCCTCTCCAGTTGTGAGCGTAAGAAAAATTAGGCAGAGTACGCTTAACCATTCAATTACCATTCAAGCCCTGCTTATCCGGCAAAGAGAAAAAGGGATTGCAATTCATAAGGCAGGCTTAAATGATGGTTTAAAAGGCATTTTGGTGTCTGTGGGAGCACCGACTGTCCTTAAGAGTGGTAAGTAGTGAAGCAGTGAGGGGTGTAATTTCAGTCCTTTGCATTTTCTGTCCTCGAATGTCTTCCTTTTACATTTCATGCCTGTTGGGCTGCCTCAAATTGACTTTTTATATGTCTGTTAAAAATGAAGGTGTCTAGTGACAGACGCATCATTACTGTGCTACTCCACACTGACCAGTTGTCATCTGGAGCAGGAGATTGCAGATAAATATCACTGACCCCTAAGGAAAACTTTATTTATTGAAATAGTAACACGTTTCATTTCAGACACTTATGATTCTCCAGATTCTATTGCCGTAATAACTGAGGAGACCCCAGGGTGGAGCAAGGACTTGTTGTGGAGCATCTATCTCTGGGATCGTCATGGAGATACTTGGCATATCTCCAAAAGAGCTAAAGGAAGTTACAGGGGAAATAAATGTCTATACATTTTTACTCTTTATATTGCTATATAAACTCTATGTATTTAACACTCTTGGTGATAGAAATTGTTGACAAGAATTTAAGACCAGCAGATTTTTTTGGGTGCAGCCACATGGGCTAGTGGTTAGCACTACAACAGCAGTTTGCATGTTTTCCGCGTGTGTGTGCAGGTTCTTCTTTCACAACAACAGTCCCTACATTTATAGATAATCAAAAATTCTAAATTGTGTCAATTTGAATTTGTGTTGTTGCCTGTCTCTCTGTGTCTGTCCCATGAGGGGCTGTTGACCAGTCCAGGGGGTCCCACAACCTGTGTCCTGTGACCCTGAGCTGGGTGAAACGTTATCGATAGATGGGTGATTGTTTGGGGGCTATTCCACCGGAAAGAACCAGGGGCTAGTTCAGAGCCAGGGCCAGAGTGAGCACCAATTCTTTATCTTTCTACCGCCATCTTTCACTTTATTTCTAGATGTGTCTGAATCAGAATGACAGAACGCAGCTCTTCAGCTGTTTATAATGGAAATCTACACACTGATTAAAGTTCTCTTTCACATGAAGCCATTAAAAGGCTCATTTTATGATTAAAAAAAAATCCAGCTTTCAATTACAGTAGTGTGTAAATAAAAGCTGAATACAGACAAATATATTGCACAGTCATTAAAACTTCTTCACCAGTGAGTTGAACCCCCCCCCCAAAGAAAAACAAAACAAAACACCAAATGAATGTATTTCCGAACTCAGATGATTTATAAGACTCTAACAGACTTATTTTTAATAGGAGTCTTGGTTGATGTTGGACTTGGTATGAATTTAACAAAGTTTGGTTGTTGAAGGTGCTGGGATCCACAGACTATAAAATCCATAGTATGCAGGAGGTGGAGTTTTCTACTTTGAACATTGAAGGATGTCTTTATCTGTAACTGTGCAACTGTCTTACCTGTTACACTTTCCTCTTCACCTTTTTCTTCCTTATAATTTGTCTTTATTACTAAAATCATGTACAAAGTTGAAATGAAAGTCATAAGAGGTTAATTCAGTTGCCGTTAATAGGGCAGGTTAGTAAATTTGCTCATCTTAGTTTGGTAAAAAGACAAAGTCAAAAAGGTCAGTAAAAACTAACGATAACATTGAAATGTAATTTTTTGAATGACAACAAAAAGACGCTGATGTGGCGCTAACAGCAGTCATGGCTCTCACAATGAGATTTCTTTCAGGTGGTTTATTTTGTCCTCCGATTCTCAGATTCTATTTTCAGTCATGGCAAAGTGCGTAAATCATGGATAAAGAATACGGTGCAGCACTCCAATTTAAGTTTTTATTGCCGTGTAGATGATTCGGGCAAGATGCCATCTTTCAGCATGCATTTCAGGCAATAATAGTGTCAAGCCTCAATTAATATTCATAAATCGACAATACAGCCGTGCACACATCTGTGTCAAGAATACCATCCCTCATGCACCGATACACTCCCACTCACAGACACAGTGGCTTGAAGAAGAGCTGGAGGCTTCGCGTAAACTGCTTTCTGGGTATTAAATTTCTTTTTAGGGCTGAGAAAGAAAAGAATAACACATAGATTCATAATAATTTTATGACCCATTCAAACGGGGAAAAAGTTGGTCCCCCAGCTACAAAACATCCAGGAAACTTCCTGGCAAATTCACCCAACGTCATCTACATGAAGTTCAAGAGAGATAAGCGAGTGATGAAAGGGTGAGAAAGACAGTTGAGGGCTTCGAGCACAGCAGAGAGGAGGCGCTCCTCATAACACCATTACTAGAGTGTGACAAAAATTTATTTTTACCGCCCTTTTGCCAAGTCTTAGCTGGGATAAGTTCAAGTCCCATTCAATTGTACGAGAACGCCACATTCAGTCAGTAAAATAACATCTAATATATTTGGGTTTTCTCATGATGTCATTAGATGTCTTTTAACAGGGTGTTTCTAATGCAGGTGGTCAGGTCTGGGAAGCTGATTTGTCACTGGATAGGAGTTAATTTGAAAGTCTCTGCTGGGTCCCTGGACGCCACGCTGCTCAGGTTGGATCAGGAAGCTTCCAATGAATCACGTGATCTGTGACCCAGAAAGGGAAACACTTTAAATACATTTATCTCCTGAGTCTTCATCACATTGAACTGCAGGTGGTTCTGTTCACGCCAAGTGTCAAAGTTCTCCACCATCGATCTGCACTCAGTCTCATCACCCCCGCTGATACAGCAACGTCTGTGGAGTCAGAGAACTTCTGGAGGTGACAGGTCTCAGTGTGGTAGCTGAAGGCCCCGGTGTAGCGAGTGAAGAGAAAAGGAGTGAGCACCGTCCCCTGAGGCTGCCGATCACTCTACCTGACAAACAGTCCAGCAGACACATATACTAGTCAGTCAGGTAAGCCTCCTTACACATGGCGTTAACATGAGTTTCAGTTGAGCCGATCACATATAGCGAGCCCTAAAGAACAAGTCTGAACAAGCTCCAAAGTGCCTCCACTCAAACCACTTCCCCAGGTAGTCTGCGACGCATCTGACCACAGAGGCATTGCAGTGTGAACAGCATGAGTCATGATTGCATTCTGGGACTGTGGCGTCGCACAAAAATACGTTATACTTAATATGTAAATGTGATTAGGGTGTGGCATGTTTTCTTTTAAGAGAATGAACAGTCTGAGTTAGACTATACAGTCTAAGAAGAAAGGAACATGTCCATGCCTGAATGTCTGCAGACACAATGCATTATGCCGGCCTGGGCAGAGGACCTCGTTCAACGCAAGATGGATGACTCGTTCTGCAACCAGGCTAATTTTTGGAAGTGGTGTAGAGGTAGTAACACAATCCAATTTCTAGTGGTTAGTCCATAACGCATGATGCAGACAAGCGTAAGCAGTCTGGGTCAGGACTCGCCACATGGGATCTGATCACCTGAAACACATTTTAACGTCAGGTGTATACGGTTCGATAGCCAACAATACAGGACAGCAGGGGTGCGTCCACCTGCATCAACCTCAGCTTCTCACCCAGCAGAGCCTGGGTGAGACCATGGTGTTAAAGAACAATACTCTCATGGTGCTGGCAGGTCTGACCGGGTGGGCAATTAAACATTAAATGTTGTTTTTTATTAGCATTGGATATACTATTAAATTTCAGTTCTGGTCCTGGGTGGCCACTTTCAAAGACAATTTATAATTCTGTGTGCTTCAATACACCTGATCTGATTGCAATCAAACTGGTTGTTATCAGAGTTTCAGCTTCATGATGACACACTTCTTGTATTTGACTGTGTTTGCGTAAGACGTCTGTGAAAAAGCAGCTGTGACCCACCAGTACGAGGATAGGACACCTTGCCTGAGGACATCTAGTTTTTAACATATAGTGACTTATGAGCTCGTCAGGCAAGTTTGTTATTATACCGCTGATACTGTTTGATGTGTTTGCCAGGGTCATTTCAAAACCAGAATTCAGCATTATTTGGAGGTTTCCCAATGCACTCGTGAAATGTAGATGCAGTTTACCATTCTTTTTTTTTCTGTGCTAATCATTTTTTCTTGAAAGAAGCTGGATCGGTCATATTCCTCTTCATATCACTGAGACAAATTGTTGAGTTCACACACTGAGACACGCAGTCACAAAGGCAGCAGTCAGTGAAAACCACTTCCTCCACATCCCATCCCACAAGGAACACCCGTACATCAGAACACCCTCATGAGAGAAACTGAAACAGATCTCACTGGTTCAGAATAGTGACTGCACCAACAATTTTTTTTGACAACTCTATGGACTTATTGACAAAAGTGTGCAGTATTGAGGGCTGTAATGAGGAGAAGACTTGTACAAAGCTGCAGGATTACTTGTGCGAATCTGTCCTTCTCACCACTGCTGTCTCACACTACGCTGCTCCCTGACATTTTAAAGCGGTTTGTTAACCAGAATCTCAGTCTCGCTGCTACAATGTTCATGTCAGAGTGTTATGAACAGTTATATCAGTGTTTACTTGTGTCAGTGAAGAAAGAAAGGTTAGCACTGTACTGACTGGCTTATTAACACTTATGATCGTAATAATAATACAAATCCATTTTATTTAAATAGCACTTTCAAAATACCCTGCTACATTATAAAATCAGCAAACATTAAAACAAAGGAACATCGTAAAACAAGTCATAAAACACGTAATTAAAAATAAATGAGTATTATATATTAATAGCGGTTCTGAACAGGTGGGTGTTGATGAGAGATTTGAAAGTGTTGAGGTCAGTGCAGTCTTGGATGTGTTTGCAGTTTTAGATGGGGGTGGGGGTGGAGATGGGGGGGGGGGGGGGTAAGGGGGGGATAAGGTTCCTACACTCCAAGTTTGGTATTGGGTTCTAAAAGAGAAGGTTTGCATTGGAACAACAGAGGCTGCGAGAGGGAGTGTGGCAGTGGAGCAGGACTTTGAGGTAAGGGGGGCTTGGCTCTGTGGGTCAGGAGAAGGACTTTGAACTGGATGCATTGTGGTCCAGGGAGCCAGTGGAGGAATTGGAGGACAGGCGTGATGTGTTTGATGGAGTTTGAGTGGGTGAGAAGGTGAGCAGCAGAGTTCTGGATGTACTGAAGTTTATTGAGGACAGTTGAAGTTGAACCATAGAGGATTCAAAGCGGATTGCATTGACCATAAATATCTTGATGATATTACACTTTTCTGCCTATTTATCAGCTTTTATTACTGTTTTTTTGTTTTGTTTTGTTTTGTTTTACCATTTTACTATCTTGTGTTGTGATGTCTTGTTTAAATGCTTCTCTTTCTGGTTTTATTGATTTCTTATGTTCTGACATTTCCCTATGTTGCTGATTCCTGACCGACTGAATGATTAAATGAGTGATGACCAGTGCATACATGTGCATATACAATGGAATCTGAAACTGAATCTGAATCTGAATTCTGTTCTTGTAGTGGAGTCAAGACGTGATGATTGCCTGGATGAGGGTTTCGGCAGAGTTTCAGGGGAGTGAGTTGCGGACGTGGGCGATGGTTTTGAGGGGACAGAAGGCTGTCAGGGTGATCTGGTTCATGTGTTATTGATCAGATGAATCAATTAAATAAAAGAGGACTCATCATGACCCCCGGACATACAACAATTGTATTGTTTGCTATATGTTTGCTTTCTCTCCCTCCCTGAGGGAGGTGTTGTTAACTTTCTATTGTTTCTTCCTGTTAAAAATGAGTTTTTCCTTTCCGTTGTCGCTTATGGGAAGATGAATGTAAAGTGCCATGAGTGAATTGGTCATGTTTCAGATTCATGGCAAAAAGAACCACTGAGATAAGATTGACACACCAACAGCATCCGATCAGTAGACAGAGGGTGAGCCACTAATAAACTCCTGTGACCAGCTTCATCCACTCTTTTCTCAGCTATTACTTCTTTCTATCAATTAACCTTTAAGCTCTCTCACTCTCTCTCCCCTCTCTCTCTCTGCAGACGCATTAATAGAAGACCAAGGAAAGAGGTAAGTAAAACTGAATAAGTGTGGCAGGGCATTTCCAGCACTGAAATAATCGATAGACTATGAATATTCCGATCAGAGTCCTCAGGCCTGAGAAAAATGCCAGCATTAAGTCTGCAAGAGCCACTCACTGAAGGGACAGAGTGGAAGAAAAGAGGGGAGGAAACAGCAATCACATGGAAGTCAGGGGAGAAAGAAAGAGATTAAGGTAGAGTGGCATTGTTTGTTTGAGAGGTTGCTGATGGTTTATGGGTGCAAACTTCTGAAATATTCACAATTTTGCAGGAATTATTTCCAAAATACATATAAAATGTATAGATAAAAACAAAGTTTTCAAACCTCTATAGGGTGAGGTCTATATATTAAGTAACTTAAATATCCCTAACAGTGATGAGAAAATCACCCCCCCCCCCAAAAAACATGTGTGAAACCATATCTAATGACAATAAGCAAACATTTTTGCAAATGCACTACATTGTCACTCAGTACTGAAGCGCTTTTATACTTTTCCAACAGGTTTGATTACAAATAAATGACACAAAATGGCTTGGATTGTTTTACCTTCGTATCTTCAAAAAGTATTTGACAATAATAATTCAAATATCCTTTAAAAATCCCTGATGTAGATATGGATGGAAGAATAGATAGATAGATAGATAGATAGATAGATAGATAGATAGATAGATAGATAGATAGATAGATAGATAGATAGATAGATAGATAGATGGATGGATGGATAGATGGAAGGACAGAGAGACAGATCAATACTCTATTCATCTCCGTGGGGAAATTCACAGGTTCAGCAGCATCAGCACATAACAGAATGGTATTGCGCTAGAAGTAAAGAATTGACAAAAGAATTACCACCACCACCACCAGGGGCACAGTTCTTCGCTGGATGTTGTTGACCTCAGCTTTTGCTTTTAAATCCCATGGAGGAGTTAAACAGCAGTTAGATATCACACAACCACTGCAACATATAGATGTCTGTATTGAATGTTCACAGTGCTGCTGGATAAAGCGACAGTCCCAACCCGCCGTACTTGCAAGTGCGTCCCATCTACATGCAAAAACGTGGGCGAAATTTGTGGATCAAACTTGGTGAGTTCCGACTCCGTATGGATTTGGAGCATGCAGACACGCCGTGGCACTTTTCGTGCATGGGAAACTTTTGCTGCTTTTGGCCTGCGGATTCAGCTCCGTACGGGTGGCAAGCTTTCCTTCTCCAGCCAATCAGCACACAACGCACGGCTGCTTGAAGCGGCTCTTGCAGCCAGTGTTGCCAGATATGGCAGGTCTCCCCCAATATGGGACCCAAATTCTCTTATTTTTTAACTGTTTATTTCATGCATTTGTATGTTCTTTAACATATAGCTTGACATGACTTCTACACAGGCTGAGATTTGGGCTGGTTTTTATTGAAGTGTGGTTTTTACATTGTTTGGGCTGGAAACATTGAGTCAAATCTAACTTGCAGCATCAGAACCCGGAGTCTCTGCAGTGGAATGGGCGGCATCTGGAGGCAGCAGCAGCTGGGACATCGGGCGGGAAAACTCATGTTCAAACACACTTACAACATGCAATATTATATATTATGAGTAAGGACACTGTAAGTGAGCAGCACATGTAAGTATAGCCTCCATAGGATAACGTGCCAATCGCACCGATACCTTATGTTGTAAGCACGTACAACGCACTTAACACGTGTGCAATGTACGATGCACGCAACCGCTCACGGCCAGGTGTGGTGTGCAGGCCACGTACTTACACCTTGCATTGACATACTCCCTCCCTGCTCTTGCCACTCCCTGCCCACATATTCAGAAAAACATTGCAGCCGTGGCCTCCACAAAAAAACATATGGACTAGGATTGTGACCATTGCTTTACTCCCAAGGAGAAATGGGGGAAACCATTTTTGAGAGTTCTTCAACTCATTCTTCAGCAGGTTTAAGCAGACATCTCTTCACCTACTGGTGGAGTCACAACAGTTTGCCTACCAACACAGCATCATGGAGGACGATGCCATCATCTTCCTCCTGTACAGAAACGCTCTCACCTGAGACAGCAGACAGTACAGTGCAGCAGACAGTACAGTACAGTGAAAAAAACAGTACGTGGCGGCCTGGCCTCCCCAAGAAACGTACAGACTAAAAACACGCTGGGTGGGTTGTGACCATCGTTTTAAGGAAGTGAGCTCTGGATTTAGTACCAGGTTAAACCTTCAGCAGCCAAGCTCCTCCAGTAGCTCCTGAACATGAATACAGCTACTATATATCAAAAGAACTGTGGACCAGTTATCTTTCTCCATCTGCTTTGGTTCAGCCACATTCTTAAATATGTGTAATTTCCTCCTACCGCCTTTTACAGCAGCCATCCCATTGGATTCAGGATTGGATTCCGTCGAGAGTGGTGGATTTTGTATTTCTTTGTGGTGGATTCATGTTTGCATTCATGTATTAATTTCCCCCTCTATCCTGACTAGTCCCAGCAGCATGATGCTGCCACCACCATGCTTTACTGAAGAGGTAGTATTGTCCTGGTGATGAGCCGTGCCTGGTTTCCTCCAAATATGACATCTGGCATTCACGCCAAAGTGTTAAATCATTGTCTCATCAGACCAGAGAATTTAGTTTCTCCTGGTCAAAAGTTGTCGCTCTGACAGAGTGGCCATCAGGTTCTTGTTCATCTCCCTGAATTAGCCCCTTTTTGCCCAATTGCTCAATTTAGAACTTCCCACATGCATGCACGATATATTTGGATGTATACCTATTATTGGTTTTTAAGACGTGGTTCATGTCTAGTTTGTAAATATATCACAATATCCTCAACAAGGTTCAGGTTTTTTCCAAGTTAAGTTAATAAAATGCAAAAATACCAGATAGTACAATAACAATCTGACGACCTTCCTCTGAAGTGTTTATTTCACACATGATGATTCTA
Source organism: Blennius ocellaris (assembly GCF_963422515.1). Lineage (NCBI taxonomy): Eukaryota > Metazoa > Chordata > Actinopteri > Blenniiformes > Blenniidae > Blennius > Blennius ocellaris. Next base: position 5,522,213 of record NC_137654.1, read on the forward strand.
CAACAGTTTTCAACAAGATGTCTCTTCACCAAAAGTATTATAACTATTTCTGATGGAATGCAAAGGCTAACACCATCTACGTTTACAATGTAAACAAGGATTAAACCCAAATGCTAATGCCTCTATAGCACTTTGTGAAATCCAATTGTTGTGGTTGTGTTCCTGTGATAGATTACTTTAGCTGGATGAATCAGACCCGGGATGGTTGGTGTTTGGAATCGATCAGACCTGAATATGCACAAGTGATGTAGCGTGTTTTTATTCATGCCACAATTGACAATTTGGTCTTCCTTTGAAAAAACAGGTGATTTATCTGCTGGAGTGTAATCCATGTCTGAAGTCAAAGTCAATACATTGCCAAGAAATTACATTGACTCAAGGTTTTCATTCATTTAAACCAATCTAGACACTGTTCATGAATCCGTCATGTACAACACAGTGTTGCTTTTTCAATTACTCAATGGAGTATATTCAGTTTTGACAGATTTTCATCTCATCAGTTTCATCTGATATACGTTTGTGTAAGAATACATGCATATAAACACAGTACTCTTTTTAAGAGTCTATATGATTGTTATAATGCTGGTTCCAACAGGGTCTTCTTCTCTCTATCAAATCATTCTCTGGGTCTGCTTAAAATGCGCTCACAGCATCATTCAGCATTTTCTAATGCATTGGCTGCAAGGAACAAATTTTCTCAAAGTAAGTTTCTTTTGCAATGAAATGATCCACATGCATAATCACAACCCGACGTTGGGCTTTGAGTGAGAGTTATCAACTGATGCGTTTGGTGGTAATATAGTCCGATATAAGGCACAGGTCTTTTCAAGGCTTTGTTCAATCTTGTTCGGGCCGGGTCTAATAATTAGGTTCTGTCTAATAAGACGGAGAGCTTAAGCTTTGTTTGCTCCTATGTATTCACATGGCATGTATTGCTGAACCTTTCAAACCTTTTTTTCCCATTATTATCATTACAAGAGTATCCCACTGCTGTCGGCTTTGCATTTTGCTTGGTATTTGAGTTCATTCCAAGGGCATCAACGGCTTTCTTCAAGTGTGCTAAAGACCATATAGGTTGATTTCACTGGTTTAAAAAAAATAAATAAACAAACACCATGACCTTGGCCTCATTTGTGACTGGTATGCATCCATTTCATTTCTTTTTTGCCAGGCTTTCCAATACTGTTAAAATGTCGTTGCCTGGCAGTGCAGCCTCACATCGACACGTAGAGGTATGAAATCTGGTTTCACAGTGATTATCAGAGATTACATTAGATTCAGTTTTATTCATTGGGGCCTTTCTATGTGCAGTTTACATGTTCTCCCTGAATATGTGTAGAATTTTCCAGGTTTCCTCCCACAGTGCAAAAACATGTGCACAGTAATAATTGAGGGCCTTCAATTGTGATTGTTTGATTGTTTTTCTCTGTGTTTGCCTCGTGATGGACTCATCTGTAACTATACAGGATTAGCTCCAGTCAACTATAACCCTAAACCGCATGAAGCGGTACGGAATATGGACTGATGAAGTTGGAATCAGCTTCAGCTCCTGAAGTCTCTGAGTTTGACTTCAGTACGATTTCAGGGAAGTATTATATCCACCATCAGCACCTTATATAAGGGTGGAGGTTTGACCTTAAAAAATACTGTAATGGTACTATTAGCAGGCAGATGATGGGGAGTTTTGAACATTTGAAGTTGAGAGAAACTTTTGGTGAGGCGATCAGCATGGGGTAGATGAAGGGATACAAGTTAATGTGGTTCAATTCCAGGAGGAAGTTAGAATACATAACTTGGTAGGTCCTTAAATCTGACCCCTCAGCAATTCATCAAGAAGCCCTTTTGTTACGCCCTCAAAATCCTGTATGGTAAGTTAAAAAGAACATACAAACCTGGAGGTGAGACATAATGAAAATACTTATAGACTTTGTGGTAAATTGGACCTTTAGACATCTGAATATGCTTTTAATGATTGATCATGTTCACTCATTCACTTATCAATGCAAGGTGCTCCGAGCCGTTTGATTCGTAGTAAAGGGGAAACGAGGAATCAAACCACCAAACTTCAGATCATTTCACTAGCTGAGCCACAACTTCCTACTATTGTAAATGACCTAAAAACAGAAGTCATCAAAACCAGAATACATCAACAGAATCTGGTCAAACGTTTACCTGACACACCGGCTGAAGGACTGAAACTTTGCTGAACTAGAAGAACAATATGAAACAGGAAGATTAAGAAATGTGTTTTAACACCCAACTGGTTTTTTCCTGAAAGTGTTCTCTTTTTAAGTTAAGAATGACAACATTATCATTTTCATATTATACATCTTTCTACAGGAAAGTATATTTGATGATATTCACATTTTACTTATTTTCTGAGAGTGTATATTGTATACTTGTACAGTATTTATGTTGGTGTGTATGCTTAGGTGTATTAAAAGTGATTTTATCTGCTTTATTATGATACACTCATCATTTATTCTTTTTAAACCAATGTTGATTTTTTTTTTATCAATTAGTTTGTGGAATGTATCCAGATGTCTATATTAGCAATGCTCTCTTGACTTTGACATGTTTTTACGGTCTAAATGGCCTCAGTGATTGATATTTGTGCTCCTGAATTTTATTCATCACTGTCACACTCTCCTGCTACATCAAAATCCCTTGACATGACCATCAATTGATGTCAGTAATCGGTCAGTTGGAGACATGATTATAGTTCTCCCCATGTTCAGTCTCATTGTCCTGCTCTTTTAACACTGTGGTAAATCATTCATTTTGGCCTCTAGAAACATGAAGATTCAATAATAATGCCTGGCTGTGATGTGTCCCTCTTGACTGTTTTGAGAGGCTTTATGATGACACGTTCATTAAATCCCGGCTTGTTTGGAGCAGGGAGACATTTAAAACATGTCAGCGTTTGATCGTTGAATACTCGGTGGTAAAACCGCACCTCGGATTTTAAATGTGCCCCTTTCCCCAAATCCCACCTGGGTTAGTGTGTCACGAGCCCAGGTTTAGTTTTTTAGACAGGGTTTAGGTCATCAAATATTCAAGGGTCAAAAACCAGGAAGTCATCAGCATAGAAACACATTCAGGCCAAAGTTAAGAAAAAGAAAGAAACATGTGATTCTGCAGTGACAATCAGAAGGACAATCTGGCAAAGATTCACTAACTGATAAATCATCTAAACAAAACAAGAAACAATCAGGTGAGGCTGACTGGCCTGCAGCAGACCATGATAGGATGGTGTTGCTGCAGGACAGTTGGAAGGAACCATAACGTGATAAAAGAACCATACAAGTGACTCAGGAGCCACTGAAGTTTCTAAATGTAATAGCCAAACATCTATTTTCTATAACTCCAGGAACTATTGCTGCTTTTTTTCACCCGTAATGAGGAGACACTTTCATTCGTTGTGACAAGTCAATTTTGTAACTGAGCAGTGAGACCACTGCATTAGTGAAGATTAGGACAACATTCCTCTCGCAGACCTCGGGTTACTGGTCTCCTTACCTCCCAGGAATGTATTTCTTGTTAAAAATAGAGGAGATGCTACACAAAAGTAAAGATTACAATTTTCCAACCTTTCTGAGAAGTGACACCACATTTGATGCATTTCTATTTCTGTTGATCTTCCATTGACAATAAATATGGTCGTATGAGATTTTAGTTATTGAAGTTATACAATTTAATATTTCTTTTCTTTTGTATCCTGTATTTTAATGGGTTTGCTATTATTTTTGTATATTACACATTCATCTTTATCATTGTTGACAATGTTATATTTGAGTGAGTCAGTCAGTCAGTTATATAGCTTAGTTTTCTAAGTTGATATGTTTATGAATATGGGATAGCGGTGGTGAAATAAACTAGTTTGTTCTTGTGTGCTGATTCAGTTATATTGAGTGTAGATTCTGAGTGAATATTGTTGTTTTCCCTTTTTTCCAAATGATCTTTCGCTATTGAAAATGTTTCCATCTTGTTTGAAATTAGAAGATTACTTTCGGATTGATTTTTCTTTTCTGGATCTGCTCTGCTCAAATCCCTACGTATACACTTGTTCTACCAAGCCAATGCAAATGTAAGTGTTGGCTTCAGCAGCCACCATGATCAGAATATACATTGCAGCTATGCTAAAATCCTTGGAGGGATTTAGCATGTCTAATAAGAATTTGGGAGAAATCATTTGTTGGAATAAGGGTAATGCATGGCCTCATCTGTATTAAAATGCAATATGGGATCAGAAAGAGGGCTCATTTCCACATTCCTATGGCCTCTAGTGATCTGGCGCACATAACCATTGGTTTACAGCCAGACTAAGCTGTGAAAGGAAGGAGCTCCCACGGGGTAAAGAAACATCATGAGTGTCTCTGGACATTGCAACACGGAAGGACTTCATGGCCATACCTGCTCATCCATCATTGCACACCATCTATCACCCATAACAAAACAAGTGGGGAAAGATTCAAAGCCACCTGCATTCAAAGAGGAGTACATCTTGCCATTTGCTCTGTTTTTCCAATGACACTTTGGTAAATAAAAAAAAAAGGTATTATATACAGTACAGACCAAAAGTTTGGACACACCTTCTCATTCAAAGAGTTTTCTTTATTTTCATGACTATGAAAATTGTAGATTCACACTGAAGGCATCACAACTATGAATTAACACATGTGGAATTATACACTTAACAAAAAAGTGTGAAACAACTGAAAATATGTCTTTTATTCTAGGTTCTTCAAAGTAGCCACCTTTTGCTTTGATCACTGCTTCGCACACTCTTGGCATTCGCTTGATGAGCTTCAAGAGGTCGTCACCTGAAATGGTCTTCCAACAGTCTTGAATGAGTTCCCAGAGATTCTTAGCACTTGTTGGCCCTTTTGCCTTCACTCTGCGGTCCAGCTCAGCCCAAACATCTGGATTGGGTTCAGGTCTGGTGACTGTGGAGGCCAGGTCATCTGGTGCAGCACCCCATCACTCTCCTTCTTGGTCAAATAGTCCTGACACAGCCTGGAGGTGTTTGAGGTCATTGTCCTGTTGAAAAATAAATGATGGTCCAACTAAACACAAACCGGATGGAATAGCATGCCGCTGCAAGATGCTGTGGCGCCATGCTGGTTCAATAGGCCTTCAATTTTGAATAAATCCCCAACAGTGTCACCAGCAAAGCCCCGCCACACCATCACACCTCCTCCTCCATGCTTCACGGTGGGAACCAGGCATGTAGACTCCACCCGTTCACCTTTTCTGCGTCGCACAAAGACACGGTGGTTGGAACCAAAGATCTCAGATTTGGACTCATCAGACCAAAGCACAGATTTCCACTGGACTAATGTCCATTCCTTGTGTTCTTTAGCCCAAACAAGTCTCTTCTGCTTGTTGCCTGTCCTTAGCAGTGGTTTCCTAGCAGCTATTCTTCCATGAAGGCCTGATTCACACAGTCTCCTCTTAACAGTTGTTCTAGAGACGTGTCTGCTGCTAGAACTCTGTGTGGCTTTGACCTGCTCTCTAATCTGAGCTGCTGTTAACCTGCCATTTCTGAGGCTGGTGACTCGGATGAACTTATCCTCCGCAGCAGAGGTGACTCTTGGTCTTCTTTCCTGGGCCGGTCCTCATGTGAGCCACTTTCTTTGTAGCGCTTGATGGTTTTTGCGACTGCACTTGGGGACACTTTCACAGTTTTCCCAATTTTTCGGACTGACTGACCTTCATTTCTTAAAGTAATGATGGCCACTCGTTTTTCTTTAGTTAGCTGCTTTTTTCTTGCCATAATACAAATTCTAACAGTCTATTCAGTGGGACTATCAGCTGTGTGTCCACCTGACTTCTGCACAACACAACTTATGGTCCCAACCCCATTTATAAGGCAAGAAATCCCACTTATTAAACCTGACAGGGCTCACCTGTGAAGTGAAAACCATTTCAGGTGACGACCTCTTGAAGCTCATCAAGAGAATGCAGAGTGTGTGAAGCAGTAATCAGAGCAAAAGGTTGCGACTTTGAAGAAACTAGAATTTAAGGCGTATTTTCAGTTGTTTTGCACTTTTTTGTTAAGTACATATTTCCACATGTGTTAATTCATAGTTTTGATGCCTTCAGTGTGAATCTACAATGTCAATAGTCATGAAAATAAAGGAAACTCATTGAATGAGAAGGTGTGTCCAAACAAATATATAACTCAATTGCCATTACTAATTAGTCCAATAAGGTCAAAAGTAAGATATAGTTGTCCATTTCTTGTCTCATTTATTCTTGTTTTAACCCTCTATAAGATTAATATTTATTTTAGAAGGTAACTGACAACAAATCACTTAGAGCTTTTGGATTCTTGGGATTGAATCACAAAACTGAACTCTTTCGTACTTCATGTTGTTTCAATTTCCCACAGATTTTCTGCAATGTAGGATTTCAATGTGAGAAGCTTCTTCTTTTAATGTCTTGTCATTGCAATATCTCCTGGACATCAACCAGGTCATCAAAATCATCATGTCAATAAGGTGGAACTCAAGTCAATGGCATGACTTTAATCTGATGTTATTGTTGTACAGAGAAACCAGGGAGTCCAGTCATGTTTATTGTGCTCTAGCCAGGGTTGGGAAGGTTACTTAAAAATGGTAATCCATTACAATTACACGTTACTTGTCAAAAAATGTAATTAGTAACTTACTCTAAGTACTAAATTAAAAAAATACTTTTAGTTACTTTTGGATTACTTCACCAGCAAACATAAAAAATAAAGACAAGAAAGAATAGAATGTGTCGTCAGTGTATTGACACGTCTTTTACACAAATTGCACTGAACAAGTGTTGAACTTAATCAAAACTCAGTAACCAATCAGGTGATGAACACTTTTTTTTTTTAAGAATCAAAACCACAATACAAATAAAGCTTTTAATTTCTATTCAAGAAAATGTGTCCATCTTTACCAAAACTCTCTCTCTCTCTCTCTCTCTCTCTCTCTGTTTGATGAGAGACTGTATCTGGCAGCATGAATCACTGATTGATATTAACTGAACAACCAGCTACTCAGTCAACGAGCAGACTTAAAAAAAAAAGTTATGTCACGTGTCGCCCCAATTAATCCCTAAAACATGAGATCCTCTAAACGTATTGAGAATGTCTTCCTACCATCAGCACCAGTACTGGTATTGGCAGGTTACTGGCAGGTTATGAACTAATAAAACTAGTTGACAGAGTCCAGGTGTGTTTCAGTAAAGTGAGCAGGGTTTATCCTCCCAGATGTTTCTTCAGGTGAGACGTTCACAACACTTTCACAGCTGGGAGGCGTCATTAGCATTGTACAGAGAGGTCAAGAGACTCCTCCCACTTTAAAACATAGTGATGAGAGCAGCTGGCTGCAGTATCCATGGCAACGCCTCAGTGCCGGTGAGCCTGAAAGTGTCAGGAAGTGTCACAATGCCAGTGGACGGATCATGTGACAGCTGCAGTTCTAGTTTATTCCATCTGATTTCTATTGTAATCCTGCTCAGTAATCCCAGTTTTTATCCAATATACCTGTAACAAGATTATACATTTGTTTATGTATTGTAACAGATTACAATAAAAAAAAAATGTTGTACCCTAATTACGTAACACTGTTACATGTAATCCGTTACTACCCAACCCTGTCTATTACTACCTCAAGACAGCAGACAGTAAAGGCTTTTTCCCGCTTATGGTCCATCTGTCTGCCTCAGCGACTGGATATCAAATAGAATTAGCCTAAAAGGCCTATTGCTTTACAGGTTTTTCAGGTTGTGCGTGATGTTTTTGAAAAGTAGCAAGTTCTTAAAGTAACTAATTACTTTTGAAAAAAGTAATCAGTAAAGTAACATGGTTACTTTTTAGTAATCAGTATGTGGCGGGGTTCTGGTTCAGTCCAAATATTAATAACCACCACGATCCATATGGCAAGTCGACTTTGTATTTATTTTCCCCAAAAGAATAGTGCCGGTGCTCAGTTTGTACAGTGGAGGAAAAATATATATATTTACAGCAAGAGAAAAAAATATATTTACAGTGGGAAAACAAAACCAAACAGAACCTGATCTCAGCTTTTCCTTCAGCTGACTGCTTTCAGGAGTTTCCTGGCTATGGCCCGTTGCTACCACAAGCACCTGCAGGGACAGACTCCTCAATACAGTTTACCACCCTGCTTTTAAAGGGTAAACCCCTCCCCCAGGTGTGGGATGACTTCCCCTAACCAATCACAACAATGAAGATACATATTCACCTCCTTTCTTTAAAAGGATACTCAATTTTTCTACTGAATTATAACAAAAACATTTTCCAAATAATTCCACTCAGAAAGAAAAATAAATAATTACTCAAAGTGCCTCGCGATCACACGATCATAGCGCCGCCCTGTCTTAGCTGTCCGTTGCACTGAGGCGTCATGTCACGGTAGGAGTTCTGTGTGAATGTGTGAATGTTTGCGCAGGTAAACCTCAGCAGTCAGGTGTGCGCCCCCGGCTGACTATGCTAACAGTTGGATAAGAGGGCGATGAACTAATTGAATGACTTGATGTGAAGTATGGAGGAAAGGGCGGAAATGTGTGTGATGTATATGTTTGTGTGTTTCCTGCGTGGCGCAGGGTGTGAGTGAGCGTGTGTGTGTGTGAATGTGTGCCGCTGCCCCGTTACTGATGGCGTTGCTCCGTCACACAGTAATAAGTGACTAATTGCTATTTCCAAGTAACTTGACCAACACTGTCGCTCACACCTCCAAGTGTCAGAAGTGTTTTCGTCCGTCTCCTGGAGTACGAATCGGCAGTTAGAAGCTCCCATCTCAACAGAACGACTGCATGGAGCTCTCCTTCATATGCCTGATAATAAAGGCCCAGGACCCGATGAAAACCCAGCCAAATTCTAAAGAAGTCTGGTCTTTACTCTCATTAAATGTTTTTCAGATGATTCAGAGGATTAAGGAGTTTTGCAATTGATGCGAACGAATAAATACAAACCTTTCTATTCACTACAACACTAAAATTTGGATCCAGGGAAAAATGACCTCTCCTGGATAAAATTATTGTACAACTCAGTTAATTGGGGCCAAAACATTTATCAAAAACATTGAACTGATAACATCTTTGTAGGAAGCTGCTTCACCTGTTGTTGCTGCCATAATCCAGTGGTCATGACTCTGCCCTGTCGTGTGACGAGACCAGAATTTGAGTCTTCATTGGGAGATTATGTATTAAGACATGTTTAATTAATTTTAAAGAGGTGGTTTTCTTTATTGTTTTTATTTTCAATCCGCCATTCCGCCGTATTATTTTATAGCATAGAGATTAAAATCAATATCTGCAGTGTTATCTTCAGTTTTCTGTCAAGAGTTTCTATTCAGTGGGAAGTGGGTCCAAATGGCTGTCTGGGTGTTGGAGGTTGCCGGCCCCTGGTCTAAGTCAAGCCTTTCCTCTAAATCGTTGCTGTGCTTGCTTGAGGACACATGCTACTTTTTGACTGTCCACAGGGCTAGGTGCTTGATACCACAATCGAGTACCACCTTGCCTTTCCTCTCTGCCTCACTGGGTAATTGGAAAAATAATAGTGGCTACTAACAATTAGTTAAGTGCCTATGTATCATAAGTACTGTGTGTGCGAACCTAATGCTAATGTTGCTTTGGAACACTGTCATAGCTGGAGTGTTGCATTTTGTATTCCATCTCAAGGCTTCTGATGACCGTATGATTTTCTATGTAATATATGCTGCCATATACAATGATGATGATTATTACACAACGTCACAATGTCATCCTGAAGATAGCTGTGAAATGACACATTGGTCTTTATTGACACACATACAGACTGGGTGTTGGGTTTGTGTGTGTTTTGCAGATGACCAAGTAACAATAATACCATGAATGACAAGAACGACAAACACAAGTATCTGTTGTAAATAAAGACACACACAAAGATTTAGCAGATTTCTGAAAGCTTTCATAACATTGCAGACTATGGTGCATGCTTCAATGTCATTTTTTTTTGCAAAAAGAGAACCTTCTGGAAATCTTTTTTGACTTTGTCCCTGTAAAATGCTGTTCCTGTTTCATGTAAAACATTTTTTTCACACTTTTACTCATTGTCTTAATATTTTGGGGGTTTCGGGGGTTTGTTTTAGTTTTTTTCCACAGTTGCCTCAAGACAGCAATATGTCATGAAGACGGCTGTCCACAACTCATTTAAGGAGCAACATCGCCCATGGGTGCACAGATGTGGGCAAGGACATTTGCTATTGAAGCAGCGTGGGTGCCGGACAGGAAAATGACAGCTGCATCAGTCTGAAACAAGTAGAGATGTGAGCACTGTGCTTTGGATGGATGCCCAAAGTCTTTAGAAGTGCTTTGAAATCTCTTCAGTCTTCTTGGGTACGGACACGCTTAGATGCAACTCACCAATGCTGTCAGGATAGGGGTAAGTAGAGGTTATGGCTTAGGCAAGCCTGCATACAATGAATGTAAGTCAGTAATGTCACCTGAGGTGTTTAAAACGGAGTGCAGTGTGTGTGAGTGTGCACGAGCATCTGTATGAGAGACAATATGTTCCCCAGCCTGAAGGGCACACTTCTTTGGCTGGTTTCATCTCCTAAGTGATGTCACCATCCTCTCTCCATTTAATCTGAGCCCATCTCTCTCTGTCTTTCTCCACATCTCTATTGCTATCTCTCTTTCAAGCCAACACCTTTAACACCACAGCTATCGCCTCTTATCACAGAGAACCTGTCACAAAGAGAGCAGGGGAATCATATCACAGCATTTCCTGCTCATATACATCACTCTCTATCTCCTTCACTCCTTGAGTTATCTTTTCTGTGTGCTCATCTGTCTTGCTGGATATTTTTGTCTTTCTTTTCCTCCATGTGACTCCCCGTCCTTTTTTTCCTTCTTACCCTTTCTTCTTTCATCTTGCTTACTTCTCCATTTTCGCGAACACAAACCTCTACAGTTTGGTTAAAACATTAGACTTCTCCCTCCTTTGCGTTCCTCTCCTCCCTGACCCTGCTGAGGGTTTCTCCTGATTTCTTAGATCAGCGTTTTTACACCGCTGTCTTTCAGAAGAGTGCAAGGCCGGGGTGTTGGGTGGGGTTTACAGTGTCAATGTCTCAGTCTCTCACCGTAAGAGTTGGGGGTTGTAAAAGGCAGGGGAGGGTGAGTTTGTTCATCATCAGCCAAATATCCTTCAGGAGTGATCTCCTTCTCCACACACACTGAGTCAGCATCAGCTCACCTTCGGAGACTAAGGTGTTAATGGACTGTATTCATTTCGCAACGCTTTCTAGCAATGAGCCTGAATGCACATGAATCAAGCATGACAACACAAGTGAACACAAAAGGCTAAAACAAGCCCCACCATTAAGCCTGAATTCATAATGAAAAAGCTAATTTACTTGATTTGGTACAAGGACGTTTCAGCAATTGACGTAGCTTTCCCTGGCAGGCTCATCAAAAACAGGCGCCATAAATTTAAATGCCATTGTTGCTCATTAAAGGAAAGGTTTATAAAATAAACACAAGGTCACAAAAATGTACATTGCATGAGTAAATCAACGTGTCAACTGCAATCAGCTGTTAGATTCTTGTCTTAATCAATCTTTAAAACTCTTAACTGAAGAACAGCCACAATTAATAACAACATGTACTTTAGGCTGTTTCATTTAAAGGGCTGATACATTCGGGACATCAAATCTGATCTAACAACATGACAAATTGATGATTTTGTTGGACAGGTGTGCAAAATAATAGACAGTATTGGCGTGTTTTAAATTGGGGATAATATTTTGCGGGTGTTTATGCTGATAACTTACAACTAGATAATTCCAGACTAAATAAATAATTGTAGTGTCTGCCGCTTGTTGCCGACAATAAAGTCCCAGTATTAGTGCAGAAATATCAATAAAGTGTCTCTTAATGAGGCAGGCACACAGAAATGCCATTGATTTACATGTTCTGAAAACATTTGCATTGATTTATCATTCTGTTAGAGGCTTTTCCTCAACTGGCTTACTATAACTTTTAGTTGTGCACTGAATCATGGGATATATTTGGGGGCTGCATTCCTTCTTATATGTTGAAATCTTTTATGAATCACTTCTGTTGGTCTTTTTATTTCCATGGCTTTGACTTGGACAGGTGGTGTTTTTTCCTGTTCTAAATCTAGATTTATTTTCTCTATACTCAGATATGTTCAGTAACTAATAACTTGTGCTCCATGGACATGACCAACTCCAAGGTTTACATTTATTTTCATGCTTTAAGAGGGAGGAGTGCGCCATGCAATAGAAATGTAACTCTTTTCAGCAGATTATTCCCTATCTAAACACAGTGGAATGCTTGCAAGCCTCATCTTTGTGTGTGATGTCACACATGTTGTCACACCAAATGCATATAAACAGGAGATTCTATAAATTATACATTTCTGCATGATTTACTGTTAGTAAATCAGGCCCTCTAACCAATAAGTCCATGCTCTTAAGTCAATTCAGTTTTATTACAAAGGTTTCTTCATCACAAGATCCGACTAAGCCTCAGTTCCTTCCTATTTCTTCAATTCATTGTTGTCTCTTACCTCACCTGATGCACCATGGTTGAATATCATGTTTATTTTTTATTCTGTGCTCTTGCAGGCTTTCAGATACCTACAGACATTGTGTATTCAACGTTTGCAACCAGATTTCAATATGGACAGTATAACCCTGTAGATCTCATGGAATGGTTTTCTGAGACCAGACCAGCCTGATCAGATCTTCTCATCTTCATCTTCATTCATCTCCTTCATCTGACACTCTGAACTTCTAAACTCACATCGCTGCTGGTCCTCACCAGTAAATCATACTCTTTCACCACCGTTTGATCTTCAGGCTTCGTCAGAGTTTGTTCCTTTCTGCAGCGTCTCGCCGTCACAAAGCCTCCAGATGAACTGATCTATTTCACACTCGACATCAGTCTGCTATAGTTGTGTATGTTCATGCTGTAAATGTAAATGCTGCTGTGCCTGTACATCCACCTGTACCTATTTTGGGTCTGCATGTCAGTCCGCTGCACATCATCTTAACATTGTTTGTTATCGACATTCTGTCTGACCCACAGGGCCCCGAGTGCCTGAGCCAGACAGTTATGTAAATCTGGGACAGAGCCGGAGCTCTATAGTAGTGTCTTCCTCACCTTTCAGCAGGAGGGTCGGTCACTCTATCCTGCAGCTGTCACCCGGCGTGACAGCCAGTTTGGTGCTACTTCTACTTTTGATGGAGTTTTAGGAACCCTCCAAAGTAGACTGACAATAAACTGAACAATCAAGGGACTGTTGCACTATTTTCTTTGGACATATCTTGAAACGACTCCATTCTTCAAGTCTGCATTGGCTGTGCATGGATTACATAAAACATACAAACATAAGAGGGAATCATGACACCAACACAGTAACACTGACTCAAGTGGTCTTTTCGGTTTGACTTTCTGTGGCTTTCTTTGTATGTACAGTATGTATTTGCATCTTTGTGTGTTTGCAGTCTTCTTTCACTGTGTTCATCTTTGCAGACTGTGGGAGTTCACCGTGTGTGTGTGTGTGTGTGTGTGTGTGTGTGTGTGTGTGTGTGTGTGTGTGTGTGTGTGTGTGTGTGTGTGTGTGTGTGTGTGTGTGTGTGTGTGTGTGTGTGTGTGTGTGTGTGTTTTTTCCAATGTGTCATGTGTCTTCACAGTGTTGGTTCAAACACACATGCAAAGCATACAAATTCAATTTACAAATACACAGACACACACCAAGACGCCAGACTGTGTGTGTTTTCTTTCTCTAGTAGCTGGTTAGCTGTGCACTATGGTAGAGTGATTATTATCCCTGGTTTGGGTTTGGACTGCTCACCTGTCCAAGATATTTGCTGTCTTCACTGATAAAGAGCAAGGATTTGCTCTAACAGTATGAGACGTGCACTTGTGTGATGTGGTGTGGTTTTTTTTTTTGGTATATTTCTGTTTTTTTACTATGACATTAGAGTCAGTCTGCATGTCTTTTGCATTAGTTCTCGCTGCAGCACAACCCTTCTGCCTGTTCAGTCTTGAGACGACACGCAGCTCCTCCCTCACAGAGCCGTGGAGTTACCTTCACCTGTGACCTGCGTGCTGGAAATGGACAGTATACACCTGAACACAGCAGCTCTCAGCGAGCTGCTGGGCTCCATTGATTTTTAATCTCCTAAAGCACTGTGTCATTATTGTACTAAAAACAAGTGCGCCCTGCTTTTCCTTCATGATCTCTCTAATGTTTATTGACAATAAGTGCAGATTGAGTTTGTGTGGATTTCAGTGTCCCCTCTGTCCATCACACCGTGTCCGTGAGTGTGACTCTTTATTAGATGGATGGATGGCACATCACTCAGTCGTGCTCGGGCGTATATACAAACACAGCGATGCGATGCGCGGCCGACCTCTGCGTCGCTCCCCAGCCCCACGGCGCTCCAGAGCGCCGGCTCCTGCCAGGAGCAGCACTTTAGGGTTAATAAATGAAGCCCAAATGGGTTTGACCTCCAGAAGAGACACAAAGCGATGAAAAATGGCACTTTGACACAGCACGGATACAGGCCCTATCACCGTATGGCGACCTTGATATTTTAACCAAGTGCTTTGTGAGCCGTAATTGACTTTCCCCGAGAAAAATCCATCCTCTCCTAACAATCAGATCCTTCACATGCTTCCTCTCTCTCTCTCTCTCTCTCTCTCTCTCTCTCTCTCTCTCTATCGTGTCTCTTCATCCATATGTTATAGTAGGTCGCCGCTCATATGCTCGAGAGGCCAGATTGATGTTACTGTTCATACTAATGCTCTCATGCGGTCTTCAGGACACTACATATATCAAATCTCATGGGGCGCCGACGCAGGACGCCTCAGCAGCGTGAGGTAGCTTCCAGGTCACGCTTTCAGCTTTTACACTAGAAACTTGAGATAAGGCAACAATGATGACAATAGTAACAAAGGAGAATTGTGATATTTCGATGAGCTAAATGTTTGGAAACTCAAAAGACATTGTCAATGAAGCTGATTATGAGCAATTCATTCATTACCTCATTATGTTCAGTAGCAAATAAAGTACAGTGATCGATGGATTCTATTTTATTTTATGCATGAATGAGTTGCAAGTACTGACAAACACCAATGTGGTCAATCCACACAAATTGTGCTAATCTGTCATGTCTACCTTGAATACAGCCTTTATTCCGACATTGGATCTTGGGGATGTGAGTTTGAACTCCAGCTTCATACCTGGCATTGAGATTGAGCTGGTTGAGCCATAAGACTTATCAATGTATTGACCTGTGACATAATAGCTGAATTAGGTTTCCAACAAATGATTGAGTTGAAAAATATTGACTGAAATAAGCCAAAACTGGAAAGGGGCAAACATTTATGCTGAGAAAGGTTACTGAATACATTTTTGTACTTCAAAGAGCAAAAAGTGTATCAGTGATAAAAAATAACAAACTGAACTGCTCTAGGACTTACACAATGGAATGTCCTAACTGCATACTCTTTTGCTGTTCTTCCACAAGAGAAGTTTGTCTGTTAGTGATTGTTATCTAATTTTAAGTATGAACATATTCATCATTCTTATTAATACCGGTTGCCTTTATTTAAAAAAAAGACTTTTGTTTTTTGTATTATATTCTGTTAAATGGTTGATTGATAACAAATAAACCATCTGGCCCATTCAGACCTGCAGGCCACATGTTGAATCCTTGATTTAAATCCTGGAAGTTGTTTGGCAGCCGCCCATGGATTTCGCTTGTTTATCCAGCATGTTTGAATAGATTGAGATACAAAAGTAATTCTCTTAATGTCAACCAGCAATGGGTTGCTATTTCCCAGAATGTTTCCTGTTTCCTCTTATTGAACAAGACCAACGGTTTCCCAGTGGACCACTGACGGAGGAGTCACACTGCCTCCATCAGCTTACGTTGTCTTTATAGGCACCACTAGTAGGGTGCTGTGTTTTTGTAATACAACCAACCACATATGGATGCAAAGAACAGCACAAATTAAACATTAAAGCTCTTTTACAGTGTCTTTCTTCACTGTCCGCTCAGTATCTGCGGTAAGGAAGAAATGTGTCTCCACATGTCATACAGATGATGGTGTAGGAAATGGCAGTTAATGTACAATTTATTGGAGAAGTACTTTTATATTCTAAAGATTTAGCAACACAAGCACTTTGGTTGTGCAGGAAAAAAAAAATACTACGACTGCGGTGCTCATGTCCAGCGCCACCAATTTAGAAACGTTGGGTTTTCCATGTTTCCACAGAGACGGAGAGCTGTGCTTCCAAATTGCACTCTGGAGGCCATTTTTACAGTGACTCCGTCAGTGTTAGGAAAGTTTACTTTCTACATCAACCAGTTCAAATTTGAGTTCATAAATATTAAACTGAACTACTTCAGTTAATAGTTCATCATCCAAAAATGAACAAGCTCTCAGTTTTTATTTTTTCTAGCTATGTTGCTGCGAGCTATTAGCCTCAGAATACTGACTCCTCCCCCTTGTTGCCACACATTCAGTCCACACTGGTAGCAGCCGCCGCTCTCCCTCTGACAGTATTCTCAGAAACATGAGGAACAAACCTGCAGCTTGAATGAGGAACCATTAAAACACAAACAAAACAGTAGTTCTTAAGGTGCAAATGTGTTTTTCATTTCAATCATTTTGTAAACCGAGACACACGCGCATACCTAAAAAACTCACCAGGTGCTTTAGTTCAACGTGTTGTTTCAGGTTAGCTGTTCATGTTGTTCATCTGCAGAGTTGCTTCTTGAAGCGTGGCGGGCACAGTTGACATTAAAAAGTACGATTTTTCCTCCTGGATTATCACTGACCTTTTCATAAAAATATTTTAAGTAGTCACATGAAGACACTGTATTAATCATGGACACAGAGTCCAGCTGTGAGCTGTTGTTGTGGTGGTTGGTGTTGCCAGATTGGATGTTTTTCCTCCTACATATTAAGGCTCATTTAGAGCCGACTCTCGCCTGGAAGGCTCTGTGGAAATCCGACACTCTTGAACAGTTAAGCTGCGATAGAGCGCCATTCACAAATGCCAGAATGAGTGCTCACAATTACATTCATCATTCAGAAATACAATGTGTTCTGTTCATGTTCACCCCAAATATGAAGGTGTTCATGAACGATCGTTGAATGAACTTGAACATTGGACTCTGAAAACTGCAGTTGTGTAAACGAACGTCCAAAATGCAACAAAAGTTTTGAATGATGGAACACAAGAAGAAACAAAGAAATAATGCTTTACTGACCCGCTCGAGGAAATTCCTTCTTTGCATTGAACCCATCCTTTTCATCGTCAACCGGAACTGTGCATATTAAGAGCAGTGAGTTGCTGCAGTGTAGCCCCCGAGGGGCTGACGGGGTCGAGGGTCATACATTGGGACCCACAGTAACAACCTGTAAGGACTGGGATTTGAACTGGCAAACT
Source organism: Blennius ocellaris (assembly GCF_963422515.1). Lineage (NCBI taxonomy): Eukaryota > Metazoa > Chordata > Actinopteri > Blenniiformes > Blenniidae > Blennius > Blennius ocellaris. Next base: position 5,539,686 of record NC_137654.1, read on the forward strand.
TCCGATCCCCAACCTCTTGGCCCCAGAGGGACGTTGGATCCCGACCTCTCGACCCGACAGCCTTGCAACGTCACTCAACAAAATCAACAATGGCGGACTACATGCTGCAGGTCAAGCTGCAGAAGCGACTGATGCTATTTTGTTTAATAGGGCGAGGTTCTCGATTTGTCGCTCTGTGTCTTTTTCTCTGTTGTTGGTCTATTTCTGTGGCAGAGGTACAGCACCACCTATAGGCCTGGCATATGTACTGCATCAATTTCCGGTGTTTTCATGGCGTTGCATGAACACAGATGTTTCCTTTGTGGACGTGAAACTTGACATGGCGAAAGCATGACGGGGAGAAAAAAAGAGGACATGCCTGAAACTCCAACAATAAAATAAGTTAAAGAAAAAAAACAAACGTGACCATCTGATTAGTCCTGTAAATAAACTCAACAAAGTTAGAAGAAGATATACCTACAAAGTGAAACAGATGAAAATGCATTAAGTGCTTCTACAATTAAGTTATATTGGTGATCCATTCAAAGTATTAAGATAATATAAGATAAGCTTTTATTGATCTCACAGTGGAGACATTTACTCGTAACATTCAGCTCTTAAGGACACTCATGAGGAAAGGAAATACATTTTTTTTCTCAAATATAATGGCATACTAATGTCTGTCTGTTTGTTTGTTTATTTATTTGTTTGTTTGTTTGACAGCTGTAAACGGTGTTCCTGGGACGACACCAAAGTAACTTTTGATTTTTGACATTTGTAAACTAGATGTGTTCAATGAGGTGCGCTCACATGGTCTTCATAGCAAATCAGCAGAGATGTAAAGCAGCACTGAGAGCATATAGGCAGATCTATACCCATTTTAGTTTCCATTGTCCAAGAAGCTCTGCTTAATATGCTGGAACGGGACGTCCACCAGTGTTTCTGCTCTCAAGCTGACTTCCTCTAGCATTGCTCTGTTGGTTTATTCAGACTTATCAGAGGCCTGGGAACAACATTATAAAAGTTAGTTACCTTCAAACTCAACACAAGCTGTTTAGATACAGCTTATTCCTTCTCATGCAAACATCCACCGGGCCATAACGGTGGCAGTGAGGCTCCTAATGGCCTTTGTTATAGAGGCAGGATGGATGTGATGGTTACAGTTTCACACTGGAACACAGCGAGGGCATGGAGGGGGCTATAATTCTCATGATAATTGGGTTAATACCTGTCATGATAGCCTTTATTACCACAGCAGTAAATAGAGGAGAGGTAGGAATTATTGTTGTTAATTAGAAAACATGTAGATCAGCAGCATGAAGAGGAACTGTAGATCTCAGCTTAATGCAGAGCAGAGATCACCTTTATTGTTATGGGCGGAAATTAATGTGTCTGTGTGTGTGTGTGTGTGCGCGTGTGTGTGTGTGTGTGTGTGTGTGTGTGTGTGTGTGTGTGTGTGTGTGTGTGTGTGTGTGTGTGTGTGTGTGTGTGTGTGTGTGTGTGTCCTACCGCGACTGTACAGTATGCTCTTCTGTGTGGCTATTTGTGTGTACATCTGTTTCTTGGCGTCACACCTTCCCGTGCACCTTGGACCCGCTGCATGAGCTGCACTGCCCCCGAGTTTGTCGTGTACCGCGCACAGCGCAGATTGTGTGCCAGAGCATGTACATCAGCGAATGTGTTGTGTGTGTGTTAGCGAGCAGGTGTGTGTGAGAATGTGACACTGTGTCTGTCCCCTGTCCTCTTCCCTTTTCTGGGCTGGTTACTCAGGGGGCAGCTATAAAAGGAAAGGGCTCTGTCAGCCTGTGATGTAGCCTGCGCGCTCGTGCACACACACACACACACACACACACACACACACACACACACACACACACACACACACACACACACACACACACACAGGATAAGGCAGCAGGAGGATGTGGGCCAAAGGGCTGAACGAGTTTACTAAACTCCGATAGGAGACTAAAATAGGTCCCAGGAATTTGTTGGGTTTCTACCTTTTCTTTGCACCGGAGGTGAAAATCCCCACAGCGTGCTGTTAAATATTACATAAGAATATATTTTATTGAGAGCAATAAAGAATGAAACCATTACCATTGTGATTTCATTTAGAAATATAGACCTGAAACATACAGTTCCATAAATACAGAGACAGATTTTGAGAGGATAGATTTGTAAACTGCCTGCACATCTGGCCACTGCAGTTTTCCTCTGTTCTTCTTGTAAATACATTTTCTCAAGGTACATAGGCCAAACAAAGTATTTTCCGTAAATATACCACGTTGTCTTCAAACTCTTTCTGTGCCGCTTTCGTTTCCTTTGTTTCTGGAGAAGCCATCGTGTTCCAAGCTGCAGATCCTTTGCAAACTAAGGTTGTCCTCCCACCTTGGCCAGAACCAAGGTAATTCATTTCAAAGTGGAAAAGAAGAATAGTTTCTGACGGATTTGCTTTGCTGTCAAATTAGTTTAACACCTGACAATTTTTTTTTTTTAAATAAACAGAAGCAGGAGTAAATGCAAGTATAACTTGCATTTAATGCAAGTTTGATTTTTGCAGAGCAAATTTTACCAGCTAGGACCTCTACAATACTTCAATTTATTGAAATAAACTTAGTAGTCCATCATGTCCTGGTTTTGGTCCATATTGCATTCAGATTTCAAACTCCTTTCAAGCAGACTCCGCAAGAGTTATAAGCCAGTCACGCTTTATTAAATGTACTGCTCTGACACAACAAAAATAACATGAACTCACCAGACATGACAAATGTGGCCAAGCTGGATTTTTATACATGTTGTGTTTTTTCTAGTTTTGGATTAATTTTGCACTAGAACTGCCTTCTCGGGAAGAAATCAAAATCAGTCAGTAAGTGTTTAACAATCTCAACTTAAGTCTTTATTTTCCCTTGGAGCTCCATCAGATTTCTTCCTCTCCGGCAACCTCACCGAGTAACACACTGGCAACCTCTCACTTATCTAACCTCACTTATACAAGCTATTTGAAAATAATTTTTTCACAGTATTGCTACCTCAAGCTATCTGTGTTTTTCCGAGGACTACAAAGAAATCTCTAATGTGCTGAGATCAACACATTGAGAAATCCATTGAAAATCTTAGCAAAAGTTGCCAACCTCACTTGTTTTCAGAGAGAATTTAAGGAAAGTCAGTTGTCCTGTCCAGTTTCAAAATTAAGTACTATATAAATTACATTAAAATGTATAGTTGCTACACACAGTCATACATATATACTCACTACTGGCAGCCTTCTAACTGTCAGTAAAATACAGGCTATTCTCAGATTAAAGCATATTCACCTTGACGCCACAGAAAAACCCTGATATCATGTGATTTAAATTCAACATAATAGTGCTGTTGTCTGTCATGTACTCAAAACAAAGGCGATTAATCAGAAAAGACAAAAACTTTGCCTCACAATATGTAGATATTTTGGCTTGAATGCCAGAAGTCCTGTCTTTGATTTTATTTATTCTATTTTGTCTACTGCATATCACTGGGCAATAAAAGGCTTTGGTTAGTACAACTCTGTATACTGCATGAAACAATCAGACCTGTTAGACCGATTGTCTTAATCTGTCAACATTTTATTAACTCTATTAAATAATGAATTGAATACCTGAAATGCAGCAAACACACAATATATTTATAACTTCAGCGAATATAAATGGAAAATTTGAGGACATTTCCTCAGTGGTGAGATATCTCAAAACATTCTGAGATATCTCAAAACATTCTGAGTATTCTCAAAAAATTCTTAACCTTTACCCAGCGAGCTTAAAACACCAAACTCAAATGTTACATTTGCCAGACGTCTTTTGACCATGTGTGCTAATAAAACTGAGTTGAATCAGTTTTGCAAGAGCGTAAAATCACCACATTTTACCACCATAGATATGTCATATTCAGTGTTGTATTTATGGACAACAGCTGTTTCTTAATTACCTCTGGAAGCATATCCAAGCAAACCGTAAAGATGAGCACGAGCAAAGCAGAACCTGACCAGACACGAAAATGTTGAAACAAAAGAAACGCTGAGTGCGGAGGAAAAGTTTGCTGCGATTCCACGACTCAGATTTGATCTTGGTTAATAATAAACACGAACGGGGATGTTTCACAAAGAATAAAAACAGACTCGGATGGCTGCCTTCTGCACCAGGTGATGCGCCGGCTTCGGTTCGCTGTACCTCCGCCGGTCAGGACACTTCTCCTGCAATGCAGTAAACAGCGCGATGCAGATATCTGCTGCCCCAGCGGCACACAGAAGCATGTATCCGCATCCATGTATCAGGCGGAGAGTGAACCTTTCCACGTGCGTGGGTTCATTAAAATATTTGGAGAAAAAAGGAAAAATGACATATGCTGCACAGATATGACCACAATGTCAAAATTCCAATGACACATGAGTAAAGCGTGTAGTTTCCCGCCGGAGGCCACCAGAACTGCTGCACATCTCAACCAGCTTCCTCACACTGACTCTATCTCAAGATATAACCATCAAATCCTCTGCACCAGGTGTGTCCATGATCCAAACTCCAATGTATTGGAATGTCTTTATTCTGCACTACGTAATAGAAATGACAGTTATTCATCATAAAGTGGTAATGCTTTTTACTCCTTCTGTGTCCGTTAATATTTTTTTTATATGGTTTTGTAATATGTAAAATATGAGTATTGTTTCAGATTTCTGTGTCTGTAAAGACAGAGCGGTGGGCTCAGGGAGAGAGGGTAAAAGATAGAGAGCGAGGGAGCGGCAGAGGAGGAGGAAAGACCTTGGGTGGGAGGCAGAGGGCGTCCAGGAAAACATCAATGAAACTCAACTGATGAGGGCTAAAGCTGAGCAAGAGTGAAAAACCTTGACTTTGACGAAGAGTCGGGCAAAGATATAGAGAACTTGGGAGAGAAAAAAACTGAGACGGAGAGAGAGAAATGTGAGCATTGTGTAAGAGAGAGAGAGAGAGAGAGAGAGAGAGATGAAGACAGAGACAGATAGGTGACAGGCAGGGAGCATAAACAGACAGGCAGACTGGCAGAGGGAGACTGACGGGGATGGATGGTTGACGTGGAGAGAGAAGTGTTCATTCTGAGTCGGAGTTGTGTTGTCGGGACTGGTCGCAGCACCCGAGTCCCCTCGGCGTGGCCCCTGCATTCCCCAGTGTGTGTGCACGCCTGTGTTTTGTGTGCAGGCTCCTGTCAGTGTCAGGCTTTTCATCTTGGTGGCAGCTCACAATCCATATCTGTTAGTCTCAGACAAAACTAAATGGACAGGCGTTTGATTTTTACATGAGGGCCCATTATTCATTATTGCAGCTCCTGCAAACACTGTCACGTCCTCTGTGAACAGTTCATACAAAAACGAGCCTAATTTTAATGCTATGAACATGTTGCTGTCATGTGACCTTAGAAAGGTACCTGCTCGCTAAATCCCTGTTTCATGAACACAAGAAACAGTCAACAGATTCAACCCATGAAAGTCCAGCAGAAATATGAAATGAATTGCTGTCATCAAACATAAAAGCCTTTACATGGATGAAATGATGGCTGTAAAGTCAATCATATCAAGATTACATCTAAACATTTAGATAACTGCAGAGGTTTCTGAAGTATGTAGACTGAACAAATGAAGTTAAACTTCTTCAAAAAGGATAAGGAAGAAGAGCATTTAGTGATCACACACACACAGCCGCTGCAGTGGTTACTCTTAGGGATTCTTCTGTGTTAAGACTGGCAATAGAATAGAATAGAATAGAATAGAATAGAATAGAATAGAAACATGAAAGGAGCTCTTACCATTGTGGCCTTTATATGTTTGGAGAGAAATCCTCAAAAAGTAGAAGAACGGTAACATGGATGCGGTCGTGGCTCGGAAAGAGAGGACAACTTCAGATATCAACTTTTAAAGGGAGCTTGAAGTAAGTAATTGTTGGCATCGACTCACATTTTACATCAGCGTTTATTCTTACGTCCTTTAATTTTCCATCAAAACACACGACATGTAAATGTAACAAACAGGTCACAGCAGCACCACTGTCTGAAATGTGTGGCAGGTTGTCTTTGGTTGAAGGACCATGACAGCGGCCATCCTTCAGCTGCTCTCAGTGCAACAACAGATTTGCAGCCAAGCCCAAACACATCGACACTATTCTCCCAAGATTGTTATCTTTTGTCTGCAGTGGCCGAAGATCGCACAGTGTGTAGAGGCCTTTTGTCAAGTCTGCGTCACTTACCTGTGTGTCACTTTCCTGCTGTATTTTGACTCAGCTGTCTTGTCTGTGTCTCATACTTTTGTCTTGTCAGCGTCCCTCTGTGTCTCTCAGGGCTAATTTGCACCGGGCAATAACATGCGTTAATTGTGATCAGGTCATATGTAGCAGGCCCTGATGTAGACTGTTTACATGTTTCAGGTTTAAAACTTGAGATTAGATTGTGTTTCTACGTCTACGTCACTTCAGCAAAATGGCCCAGCGTGCAGTTATGAGTTGTCCAACTTATGGTGGATAGATCCTGTGCCCAGGCCACTATACGGCACCGTGTCTTTGCAGACCCCCAGACACGGACGTCCAAGCTCATTTGCATAGCTTCTTTGGAAATTTGGAATGTTTTAAAGACCGTATTACTCAGACCGGCACGTTGTTTTCTCTATAAGTACCGTGAAATGATGTTGTACTTGGCGCCTTTTCATTCCCTTAAATGAAACAGTGAAACAGTGTACACTGATGATGTTTACATATTACATGGGATGTATTTTCTGTCTGGAGTGCACTCATGACACATGCTGTTCATGCAACAAAACCTCTGTAGTCTAATGCGTCCTCGACCACCTTGGGAATTGTTTTGAGTGAGAGCGCTTTGGTTCTTGTTCACATTTGTCTTTATGGCTCGCTACTTGTAATCGGATCAAAGGAAACACATGTTAATGACGGGTGTAAACACGCCCTAATTTGTCTCAATGTGTGTACTTGTCCCTGTGTATCCAAACCTCATTCCCTCTGGTCTCAGGACCAGATCGTCTTCGATCTAACATGTTGAGACTTCGCACTTGGGTTCTGTGCGTACTATGAAATTTAATCCCGGCAGCGTCACTGTCCCCAACATTGATCATTTTTGTCCTGCAGACACCATTTAATGTAAGTTAGTCCGAGTAGGATCATTAGTGTTGTGTCAGAGGGCGGTAAAGGCTATTAATTCAATCAAGAGAGACGGAAGAAGTAAAGAGATTCATTTGTAGATTTAGGGTGACTTTTAAAGGACACTGAGCAGAGCTGATTAGCTCCGTACACATTGGATGAGAATGGATCAGTGGTTTTGAAAGTGTGAGAAAGATAGAGAAGCAGGGAATTGCACAACCAAGTAAGAAATAGTCAGGACAGATTGTACACATAATCCCTTACTTAACCAGCCTATGAAGTTCATTACCTGCAAACCTGAATGGCGGTATAGACGATGGTTGCATGGACTTCATGAGAAATCACTGTAGATAGCAGTAGATTTAACTCACAACTTACAACAAATTAATTGTCAGCTGGAGAAATGACAGTGGTTTTATATCTAGTGGTCAATCTCAATGTGGTCCGTATTATTAATGTGTATTTTGCTTTGATACTTAGCTCGTTTGTTTACAGTCCGTGGGTTGATGGAATGATTCACTCATTAAGTTCACTTGTAGTCTAATGTTAGATCTTCTTTACAAATTATGTATATTTTCAACTTTCTGGTTGTGGTTGCTGGAAGAAAACGGGCATATAGGCTTATGTCAAATCATAATCACTGTGTCAATCAGTGATGCAAATATCATAAAGGCAGTGGTTTATCTCATTAAAACAACAAACAAATTAAAAACAATACATTAATCAGTCCAATGGCTATTAGACCTTTATGCACATTCTTAAAAAGCTGGTCATCAGACAGATACCTCTCTAGTGCAAACAAACTGATGTTGTCAATCTGGATCAAGTCTTTGGTGTACTATTAGAAGAGGTTAGATCTCTTAATGACTGACTGTCACCCTGCAGGCCAGTTTATTAAATAATGTATCACCTCCAGCCATTTCAGATATATTATTTTTAATAGCTATGATATTGTCAATAATGTGATACAGTCCTTCAGCCAACCACCCTGCTATGCCTCTGTGGCCAACCATTTTGGAGTCTTTGGGCACCACTCCAGATGGCCCAGTTTAGGATCCAGACTCAGAAAAGTAGCCAAAAACATCACTACTCACACAGATAAATTGTCCAGAAGCAACCAGCAGCCACATTTTGCTGGCATGCTTTGGGCCCAGTTATCCTCTTTGGAGTAGGAGTCACACAGCAGGCTTGGGGAACTTCCCAGTATCTTATTATAACTCTTGTTTTTCACACTGGTGAGAGTTGCCAACAATTATCTTCACTGTAACACTTTGGCAAACCAGGGATCCAAAATGGAGCTTCACATCCATTTTGAGAAGCAACTGGCAAGACTCCAAAGGAAAAGAAGGTTGGGAACTAGTGGCCAACATCATGGTGGAAAAGAGCACAGGCCAACATGCCAAACACAGAATCCGTTGCTACAATGTGACTTAACATTTTGATGTGTGGTACAATATTCACCTTGTCTGGGTGGGACCAGAATCCTCTCAGAGGCCAGCTGACAGACATAACCTATCCAGCAAGTCCTGGGCCAATTGCAGAGCCCGGTCCCTATTGGATGTCATGCCATGTCATCTCATGTTGTGTCATATTATGTCATGCCATGTTATTGCATCTCGTGTCATATAATGTCTTGTCTTGTCATGTTATACCATGTCAACACCTTCCGGAAACTCCAGCAGCTGTGCTTACACCAACTGTATTGACTTGTTCTTTCTATTGGATCCTGCCAGCAAGTCTGAGAGGGGGATTCTAACGACTGGGCACCTCAGGATCTTCATAACCTTCGCCCAGGCCTGCGCCCTGGAGAGGTCACTACAGACTAATCCATGGTGCAACTACCATAGTCTTCCGAGACCGATGAATGCCAACAACACGTTATATTATGCCATTCAATATAGTGTCATGTCATCTCATTTCATGTTATATGATCTGATACATACTGTATACTACAGTTTGGCTGAGGTGTAACATCATAATTTCCTTCACTTACCAGGATATCTGCAAATCAAATAAATAGTATTACAAGGCAGGTTACCTTCAAGTAAATGAATCCATGTTTTTCCAATCTACTTATGTGTGAACAGGGAAGTATTTTCTTCCAAATAAATAGTCTGACAGAACTTCATATTTCACCATGGAAGAACAAAAATCCGGAATAACGAGCGTCTTATCTGGACGTAATGAAACACTGCTGTGTGTCAGCCAAGATGCAAGGAATTCAGAAAAACAAATGATGTGGTGAAAGTTGTAATAGCAAATGGATTGTGTCATAAATATTTCTCAACAACGCTACCTCGAAAACAGCATTCACGGCTCAAGATAGCAAGATATACATAGATGCCAAAGACATAGATTTGATACATAGAGATGTGAATGACAAAATATATAGCAATATATCAAAGATACATATAATACTAGTCACAATAAAAATATAACCACATATCACACTAAGCCAATTCAAACACAAAGGTAATGTACTACTACCATCCTTACCATTAACTGACAGGTGGTGCAAAGCCTGCATCAACTGACACTCAAGGTAAAATAGTTTCAGGTTGGTACTTATCCAAAAGTTGGCTAAACGGCAGTCCACAGGGCCTTAATCAGCTGCAAAGAACATGGACATGAAGCAGTGCACAGCAGCAAAATAAAGCAGTGGTAACTCCTTCATGGAATACAAACTTTATCAGATTGTGTTTTTTGACATTCAAAAGACAAAACAAAGAAGAGCATGTATCCTCATAACATTGTTCTATATTTGGACCAATACGTTTTGTTTATCACACAAGTCGTAGAACCTCTTGTGCACAGTAGGATCCAAGAGGGGAAATGTTGCTGCTGAGGAGAAGGATTGAGGGTCAACTGCAACTGAGCAACATCATTCTGGCCATGAGAAACTTAACGCAACAGTCACAACCCACTATACTTGCAAGTGCATGCTGTCGATGTGCAAAAACATGGGCAAAATTTGGGGATCCGTATGTGGTGAGCACCGCCTCCATACGGATTTGGAGCATACAGACATGTCGTAGCACTTTTCGTGCATGGGAAAGTTTTGCTGCGTTCGCGTTGCGAATTCAGCTCCGAATGGGTGACATGCTCGTTCTACAGCCAATGAGCACACAATGCACTGACTCTGTGCTGCTTGAAGCTGCTCTTGCAGCCAGTGTTGCCAGATATGGCAGGTCTCTCCCAATTGGGGGGCCAAATTCTCTTACCTTTGAATTGTTTATTTTGTGCATCTGTGTGTTCTTAAACATATAGTTTGACGGTCTAACATGATTTCTGCACAGCCTGAAATTTGGGCTGGTTTTTATTGAAGTGTGGTTGGTACATTAGTTGGACTGGAAGCATTGATTCATATCTGGCAACCCTACTTGCAGCATCAGAACTCTGAGTCTCTGCGGTGGAATGGGCGGCATCTGGAGGCAGCAGCTGCTGCGACATCGGGTGGAAAAACTCACGTTCATTGCACTTACATGCACTTTCAACATGCAATTGAGTTGTTGTGCTGTAGTGTATTTACAGCACAACTGGCCACACATGTAAATACACCCTCCATAGGATAACGTGGCAATCACACCGAGATCTTATGTTGTAAGCACGTACAACTCACTTAAGATGTGTGCAATGTACGATGCACGCAACCGCTCACGGCCAGGTGTGGCGTGCAGGCCACGTACTTACACCTTGCATTTACATACTCCCTCCCTGCTCTTGCCACTCCCTCCTCACGTTTTAAGAAAAACATGGCAGCCGTGGCCTCCCCAAAAAACGTATGGACGAGGATTGTGACCATTGCTTAACTCCCAGGGAGAAATGGGGGAGACCATCAGTGGGGGAACTCATTCTTCAGCAGGTTTAAGCAGACATCTCTTCACCTACTGGTGGAGTCACGACAGTTTGCTTACCAGCGCATCATGGAGGACGATGCCATCATCTTCCTCCTGGATAGAAACGCTCTCACCTGAAGAAGTCTCAGAGCACTATACTGTCTGCAGATGGCATTGAATCTTTTTACAATGTCCTTTTAGCTTTTGGTGAATCCCTTTCTCTCCAAGATTAGCTAAAATAATCAAAACATAAATAAATTATCAATAAACATAAGTCTGAGTTTAGTTAGAGTGCAGGTCCACCACTTTGAGAATTTGAATATTTCTAGAAACAAAGTTGTAAGCCTATTACATGAACGAAGTGGCAATAATATACTGTAATACACACACACACACACACACACACACACACACACACACACACACACACACACACACACACACACACACACACACACACACACACACACACAGTATTGAGGAGAGCCAGGGAAAGAGAGAAAGAAGAGAAATGAATATTTTACCTGCCAGTATTTCCTCCAGCTTTAGCAGTTTGGTGGCTCCTGGTCAGCCAACATGGCAACCTGCTGTTTTGCTACAGAATTACTTCTGTGGTCTTTAAATTCAGCTAAGCTAATTAATGACTTTCAATTCCTCAATCAGCTGTCAGGTAACTTTTAAAGTGAAGTTTTCTGCCTTAATATCATACCACTCCGTATTATTCACAACACAACAGAATTACAATGTAAAATAGAAGCAAGTGCTGAGGTTGATAGAGGCAGAGAAGATGTCATGAATCAGCCCTGCAGAGAATGGATCTGGCCCTGTTCCTATTCATCCTTTACACTGCACACTTTACAAACAACAGAATCACCTGACACCTGCAGACATTCTCTGATGACTGTGATTATTGGACTTCAGGACTGAAATTAGCATAGCAGTTCACTTACAGGGCATGCACCATCTTGCTAGGTGCCAAAAAAATAAACAGATCCATTGGCATGACTCCATCACCAATATCAAGGTCCTCGAACGGCCCAGTCCAACATCACCAGCATTGAGGCCATGCTGTTAGAGTCACATCTACTCTAGGCAGGGCTTGTTGACAGGACAGAGAGTTATTTTTTGCCCAAGGTCATCATGTACAATGTGAAGAACTTTTCACTTGCTATCGTGACAGAGGGGCCAAAAACCATTACCAAAACTGTCTCAGGAAACCCCTTCCTATCCATTGACCATTGCCAATGGTCTCCACTTGCCTCGGAGCATTACACCTGGCAGCACACCATCAACAGGGCTGTTTCCTCTTTAAAGAATACCAGTAGGGTCACCCTCAACCAAAAACATTGTGTGGCAGTGGCGTCAGACAATGACTAGACCTTCACCTGCCACCACTGCAACCAGACCTACCCGTACTGAATCGGCCTTGTCAGTCATGAGCTTGCTTGCAGTTGACATGGACCAACACCTTCATGATCATTTGTTAAACCAAACCATGATGAGAGGCTATATTATTTTAAATGTGTGCTTGTTTGAATCCACTACTAACTTATGCAGAGAGAGTGAAGTACAAAGCTCAGAAAAATTCAAAGAGGCTATGAATTGATTTTGATCATATACTGACACAGATTTACAGTTACAGGGACTCAAACTGGGCACTCACACAGACGTGCTCCCTTGAAAACTCATGTAAACTCCACCAAAACAATCAAAATAGGATGTATGAGAGACTTGTGGAGAATTTTTGGCACTGAAAAAAGAGCAAACATTCTCAGAGAATTGATGTATGACTCAGTGCAGACGGGCTGTTTGTGTGTGGCTGACCAATTAAATGTGACGGATGTGTAAAAACATATCTCAGCAACATGCATTAGAGTGCAATTTTTCATAGTCTGGGCCCAGGTCCAGCCATCAGTTGCCAAAAAGATTTAAAACTGTGCTTAGATTATTGTAAAATTAGCTTCCAAAGCTATTAGTGGTGTGACGTTGCCAAATTCTTCTTGAAACGAGGGGAAAAAGAAGCATGTAGACACGGGAGGTCACTTCTCTGAAGAGGAGGGTACAAATGTAGCAGAGTCATATATTGTTATATTAGCAGGGTAATATGGAATCTGCACCACAGTCAGCAGACGCAGCAGACGGGAAAGCACCAGGAAAACATACATTCCATTAGAGAATAGCACAGGAAGTTTTTCCCCAATCTTGTTATAAAAGGTGAGAGACGAGTTGACGAGGAAATGCAGAGGTGTAGGGATTTCTTACCTCATAAGGATCTCTAAGTACCATTTATGTAGTGTTTTGGCAGTTTGTCTTTGTCGATAATGATTAATAATGATCAAAGATTAATTATGTTATTGAAAATTTTTATCTGATCTGTATCAGATACCTCGGAGCACCACCTGTCTTAACAAGAAATGATAGCCAATTCAGTTATATCAGTCTCATAAGATATACTAAACAGTTAATCAGGAATTTGACTTAATAGGTAAATTAATTATAATTACCAGAGTTAACATTGAAGCTTGAAGGATTTTAGAGTTCTTGACACAGAAGAGGTCGACATTTCATTCACTTGTGCACATTAATAACACAGGAAATATGATTCCAAAAATTACATTTATTTACAATGAAAACAAATAAAACACAGATTCTAACACCCTATATACAGCTTGGTGTGTGTGTGTGTGTGTGTGTGTGTGTGTGTGTGTGTGTGTGTGTGTGTGTGTGTGTGTGTGTGTGTGTGTGTGTGCGTGTGTGTGTGTGGATAGAGAGAGAGAGAGAGAGAGAGGGAGAGGGACATAACGTATTGGTGTGTGACAATGTGTGATGGAACTACAAAACAAGATGGCGGATCACAAGAAACTACATTCCAAATGGAGGTTGTCAGAGAGCAGGAAGTCTGTCCTGGCTCTCGACCATGTGTTGGGAAGCAATGGAACATGGAAGCTCGTCTCTATCATCTGCTTCCTGCGTGTCTCTGCTACAGGACCATTTCTAGAATGAGTTGATGTGAATGAGACTTGCTCTGTAAAACGTCAGGAGTCGTCAGATGGTTTTCAGTTACTATGTGATGTTGTCTTTGATGTGATATGTGTAGGATTGTGAGTTAACAAGTTAGTAAAGCAAAGATTAGCATGCAGACCCTGTGTCTGTGGCAGAGCTGACGTTGGTTTAGAGGTTGATCACTGCTCCTAATATCATTATCAAAAGATAAAAAAAAAATTTTCACTGTAACAGAATCAACACATCTTCATAAAAGTGAAACTGTTCTATGCATAGCATCAGGTTTAACTAATCTCGAAAGTATTTGCCCAGTTGTTTGTTACCACTTTTTTGGAGTCTTTGAAGAAGGAGTTCAGTTGTTGAAGCTGCTAGCTTCTGTAGCAGTTCGCACCTCCTGCTAACTGTCATTGGCTGGTTCTGCAGGCTGAGGAGAAGAAGAGAAAGTCAATGATTCAGGAGCTGTCTTTCTTTGCAGCGTCCTGGTTGTTCCTTTTGTCCAGACTGAGGAGCTGGTCACTCAGGTTTGTGATGGTTTTCCTGCTTGTTGAGGAAAAACAAAGAGGTTCTATGAGGTGTAATTTCCCCGGTCCTGTTCTGGAGAAACTGGTTGGTGTTCCTGGTTAATGGGAGAGCAGACTCTGGTTCCTGGTCCCTGGATCAGGGGATGATCATGGTCGGTCAGACGAGGAGTGGAGGAGTTGAAGCCTTTTGTTGCAGGCCTCCACTGTTACCTGTATGCTAACGCTGGGTGAGCTGCTTCCAGTATTGAGAATCTCTCCAAATGATTTTTGGTGAAGTGGGGGGAATTCAAAGGTGTCAAACACTGGGGCTCACCCGATCGGTGACGGGCTGAGAGCATGGAGGCAGTGAGTCTCCTCCTCAGACGGGGGGGGGGGGGGCAGTGGCAACAAGACTCCCTGCAGGGTGTGACGCTCAGGCAGACCCTTGAGCCAGACTTCACATGTCATGACAGTATATCATGACATATGAAGATTTCTTTCGTTAGAAATGAACCAACTTTCTGTGGTTCCAACAGAGGGGAGAGGGAGTGATGGGAGGCGGGTGACTGAATAGTAGCGAGTGATTACAGTGGATGTCTTATCACTCATATTCCTCAGTGGAGATATCCGCCCCTCCCCTGACCCGTCCTAAAGTACATGCCGATCCTTCATCAGTAAGCAGCTGACGCGAGTGTGTGCTGCTTGATCCGTGCCTGCATTTGTGTGTGAAGCTAGTGTGCATACGTGACGTGAGGATTCTGTCAGTTAATATGGACTGTCATGAAAATCACTTCATTAATCTAAAGGGATGCACATTCATATCTTGCTTCATGTCTTCTGTAGTTGTTAATGCTCGATATGAACTGTATGTGTTGGCTGCTGGTGTGTCTCAGCTCAATGCGCCTCCTACATAGGAAAACCAGGGTCAGCACTGGAGGAAGTAAAACTACATGACGTAGTTAGTTAGTTAGAGTTTTTATAATGAAAATGATAATATTGTCTCAGAATGCTACTCTGAACAAAATGTTAAACACAACACTTTTGGTTTTTCTTCCATTTTTTGTGAGCTGAACTCTGATATCTATGACTTTTTCTATGTACACGAAAAGCTTATTTCTCTCAAATGTTGTTCGCAATTTTTTCTGAACCTGTGTTAGGCCCCACATGACAACGTTTCATGTGACAACAACTTGATTTAAAAAAAAGGGGGATCGTGTTTGCACTGCAGCAGCGGACACATTGACGACAATGCAGTTAGTATGCCGGGCCACAGGAGGCTGCTGTTGCTTGTTTTAGTAATGAAACCACACAGACATGTGTGTAGAGAGCAATACGCTATTAACGTGAACAAAATCAACAGTGCTTGACTGTATGAACAGAAGATGACTCATATGCTATCAAGGGTGAGTCTCAAGTATTAAACTACCGATATGGACAATAAAACCAGAATACAGACCGCGAGTCATACCACTATGAGGGCCGCCATGTTTGTGTACTGGTACATGAGCAGAAATAACTATATAGAGTAACAGCGGTCCATAGCCTCCAGCTGACTCTGCAGAGGAGAAGTGTGCCGGTGAAAGAAAAGTTCCACCTTAGGAGCCGGTATAAAAACTTCACGGCTGCAGTGGTGTCGTGTAAACAGACCCTCCAAAAGTGGGGAAAATTTAAGGGATACACTCGTTTCCGTTGTCGCGTGAACGGGGCCTAAGTGAGCACTGGTCCTTTGCCGAGATAATCCATCCACCTCACAGCTGTATCAGATCAGTATGCTGATAAGACAGCAGAATTATTATTACACAGGTTGGACACAATAAAGCAATTCATATTTCTATTCTCTTCTCTTCTCTTCTATTCTATTCTATTCTATTCTATTCTATTCTATTCTATTCTATTCTATTCTAACTCAACTCGCCCATGAACATCCAATAATTTTTTCATTTGTTTTGAGGTTTTAATATGTGTATTTGTGTTTGAAACTACACATCAAACTACAGTGGGAATGCTAAGATTTTGGAAGCCAGCCAGCACATTGACAGGTGGACAAAGTGCTCACTTCCAGCGCCAGACAGTAGAAGAAGGTAGCAGGAGATGACAGAGAGAGAAAAAGACTGACAGAGCGAGCAGGCCTGAGGAGGAGACCGAACACCAGAGGAGAAGGGGGGAGTGACAGATGAGACGAGTTGAGAAAAGAGATGACATACTGCTGTATATAAAGGTGGCAACAGCTGGCATAGTCTGCTGTTGTCAGGGCCTTTTGCTTTGCTGGAACAGTAAAGTTCCCTGCCAATGCATCCTTGAATAGCCGGAGGCTAAAGACAGACAGACTGCCAATACGGGCAACTCTACAGTCAGGGCTAAAGAAAGACCCAAACAGCGGAGCCATGCAGGGACACAGCCGGAGAGCTTTAAAGGGAAAAGCGGCTGCGGGTGTGTTGGGCCGGTGGCGAGAAGCCGGTGGGACACCCTGCCAGGGAGAATGTCACCTTCACGTTAGGTAACAGCAGGACAGCAGCTTGTCAGAGCACATACACTCCCCTCACACCTGTCTCACCCCACAGTCCCCCTTCATTCTATAGATTTATTGAACTCCAAGCTTTCCTGGAACAGTCACCTCATGTCTTTTCGTATCAAAATTTTTTTTCACTATCTGACACACAGCTGTGAGCCCCACTGACTGCTAATGTAAGCTGTGTTTCATGACCACCTGGAGTTAAATTTTGTACTTCAGGGGTATCAGTGACCAGCAGACAGTCTGAACAAAGCGATTGTTAATACACTCGTGTGTTACTACACCTCCTGCAAGCTGCAAATCTATTTGAAGAATTAAGTAGAGCTTCGTAACCACTCTGCAGGCAGCCACCACTTGTGTTTGCGCCTCGTGTCAAATTGGAAAACTTTGTTAAATGGTGTGATGAAAATGAATTGGATCAAAGAATTTGCCCTCACTGTTTCGATTTGTGTGTGTCTTCCAGAAGCAATCAGAACATTTCAGCCATGGTGTTCCCACAGGCACACCTGGCCGAAGGACCAGCACTGCAATCATGTACACACCTGAATGCTTCTTGTCACCAACTATATCAAACTGCACAACAACCTCCATCCACACCTATATTCTCTGGAGCGAGTGACAGAGAGCAGCTGTGCTGACAGCTCTGCCATGACGGTAATTAATGTGGCTAATTTGGAGGGATAATCAGGTCAAGTACTATATGAGCCTGACCTGTAAAGTCCCCTATTTAAAATACTGTCGAGTTTAATCTATAAAATGTTCAAAATGATGCTGCTGAACTAGACAGAACAGAAAGTTGACAACATCATTAGTTTTCAAGTTGTCCACTTTCTACCTTCTTAGGCTTTATTAGAGTTAAAAAAAAAAAAAAAAAAACAGTTCATGTATTCTTTTGTAGACAGAACCTTGTTCAACACAACAAGAATTGTGGTTTCTTTGTTTTGGGTTTTTGTTCTTTTACTTGTAATATTGTTCGAATCAATGATAGAATATGACTGTTGTCAGCTATGGTCTTTATAGTTTAGTTTCACTCCAGTCTTCCTTTGGTATGGATTTGTTTATTTTTTATTTTTTAAATCATTAAAGCATTTCTGGCCACCAATCGTATCCTGGACGTACCCTGGGTATGAATCGTATCATACCCTGGACCAGGATAGCCAAGGGACTCGGTTTGATTTGGATTAACACCTTCGTTTGATTGGGTGTGCTGTCACATGTGAACTGCACATATGAACAATGCCACACAATTACAATAACAGCTCATTTGGAGGCGCTATCCTCTGAAACGAACACTGACCAGAGAGGAATTAATGCATGGCAAAGTAGAAACACGGCGCATTGATTAGTCCAAAATTGAAAGTGTAAATCCCGCCCCTTTAGCCGGTCGTGGGTAATGAGTTGCTAACTGCAATACAAGACAAGATATCAATGAGTGCCTTTCTCACTACTTCCTCACTGTTTCCTCACTGTTTCCTCACTGTTTCCTCACTATTTCCTCACTATTTCCTCTCTTCTCCACGTCTGCCTTTGTTTGCTTACTATCCAAAATGCACTGCAATGTACTTGACATCCACTTGCTCCGTCTGAAAGTCCACTGACAGTCTGATGCTTTCACACTGTCCATAGATCAGATCTCAGTTCACTTACAAGTGAACCTTGACATACGTTTTCAATTAGACCAGAGTTCACCTGTTTGATGTGGATCAGAGTCCATGTGAGGTTTCACACCTGCCCAAACGAAGCAGACTTTCCCTGAAGCAAACTGGTCCAGGCCAAACTGTGCTGGTGTGAGCACAAGCTAAAACACAAATGCTGACTGTAAGGCTTCGATGTCTTAACCAAGGATTTCAACTTGTACCAATGCTGTGCAAAAGTGTGTTTGAGTGAGTGATTGTGCTGTCACTTCAACACTTTACCAATACGTATTTTCTAACTTGCCGGAGACATAAACCTGACGCTTATCTGCATTAATCTGTAATGCTTGTTGAGCAAAATAAGGTTAAATTAATTGAAAGTGCTGAACACAATAAGTGGATCATGAAATTATTTCAAACATTAAATTACAAGTAGCAAGTTTGTTGGACTCAGGACCTCGTTCAGGTAATTCTTGTATTAAAAGCTTTTTCAGGTGTTCATCATTTTGGATGAAATTATCTGTTAATTGAAATTCTAGTTGTGTGCATCAAGTTATTGCTTGAGGATTGCTGTAAATTTACAGTGAACTGGTGGTTCCCAGTAGCTTTAAAGATGCTTCCTCTCTGGTGGCAGAAAAAGCTGCTTAAGTCCTCCCACATGGCTGAATCGCTCATAGTGAAGCCAGTGACGGAGGCTCCTCCACCTCATTAGTACACAGTGGAAAAACCACACGACAGTCTCACAGTGATGGACTCGTCTGGTTATTCTAGTCCTGGGACAATGACCCGGCACACCTACAAGTGCCGAGCCATTCTTCCAGGCAGGTAAGAAACCCGGCCCGGCCAAAGCACCGCAGCTGTCACCAATGGACTTGGGTTAAAAATGTTGATTCAGTTCAGTGAGTTTCACATTAAATGTGAAACCAAAGCTCATCCGTCTTTGAAGTCTGAAATTTAAAACAAGATCACAACCTGGGTTTGTGTCCCATCTTCTTGATGTAATGAATTTAATGCTAAATAACATGGGCAGAAATCACAGGGGAGGTGAATGACTCAAAATCTCTTATTTTGTAAAAAAAAAAAAAGAATTCGCCCACAATATAACCTCCAGGAATTGTTTAATAAAGCTTCTCTTTCACCTCAACAGTGGTACAACCTGCAATGCCTCCACTCAAAATGTGTATGTTTGTATTTTAATTTTGTTTTCATGGAACTAATAAAAAATATATACCTTGAGCTGATCTTGCCCAATATTACACACACTATGTCTGATAAAACATGTTCTAACCCCTTGACGCCTGAATATCATCACAATCATGAAAAAATACATAAAAAATTGTCATTTGATGCAAATTCGCAACAATCTGCGTCAGGGGGTTAATATTGTTGATTGGCATCCACACTGTTTGTTGATGCAGGCAGGAATTCATACATCCATGCTTTCTGTGAGTTACATGTGCTCCTCTGCATTCTGGGTTTTCTCCAAAGCCAGAAAGAGAAACAGAAACGGACCCCTGAGTTACTGCAGGTCAACGACATGTTCAGATAGTTTGTCACATTTCTTAAAATAAACCTGAAAACCATGGATTGTCACACAAAACCCAGTGGAACTGAGCTGAAGAGAAGAGCTATTGCTTACATTGTTAGATCTGTCTGACAAACACGACCACAACAAGATTAGTGCTGTTCCTTCAGTTCCATAATCTAATTTCAGTTAATAAAATAAAATCACTTGCAAAACCAACCATGTGTTTCAGGAAACACAGAGTGCTGTTGTTTCTCCAGAAAGTCAATTATAAATCTTTATAAATATTTGTATGTACCAGTATAACTGCAGTAATTCCCCCTTGAATATAGATATCCTCTATATGAATTAAATATAATGACGAACTGAATTGATGAATTATTGCCTCGACTGTCATCATACAAGGTGCAAGATGGAAGAGAGACAGCTTTCACTGAACAGTGGAAAAAAGCAAAAGGTGTGTGTGTGTGTGTGTGCGTGCGTGCGTGCGTGTGTGTGTGTGTGTTTGCGTGCGTGCGTGCGTGCGTGTGTGTTATAATCGGATCAATCTTTATGACCACATAATGCAGAAATATGCTAAACGTGTGACAAAACCTCAGGTGTGACATAACAGAATCAAACCATTACTCATAAAAGATTCATAAGGAGAAAAAAAAACAACTTTGTTATACTGCTTAAAGTACTCCAGACAGGATCAGTGTACCTGATCTGGAAAAAGGACTTTCAGCAGTGAGGGAGGAACCAGAAGTTGAACGGTGTAAGATTTGAAGAGGGTTGAGAAGCAATTAGATCTTTATTTTTAAGCCTAAAACGACTTCTTTCTGAGTGCAGTGTCTCCACACCTCCACACAGCTCACCTGCCTGCAGTGGTGAACCTGAGCGTGGCTGTGATCCTGGACCTTGCTGGTACGATTGCTGGTTTATTGTCCTGCACTGTATTGAGACTTGCTGGACGAGATCACGTGCCGAACATTTACTTGGTGTCCTTCTGCTTTTACAAATGCTCAGGGCCATCCTGGCCTGCCACTTCTGCATCCCCAGCAATGACACGAAGACGTCCCGTTTACGTTGAACTCTCTGGTAAAATCCAGACCAAAGGTCTGCAGCCTTTATTACCAAATGTACCGTTTCCACTCGGGATACTCGTTTCAGACTCCTTAGGTGTTCTTCAGCTTGCCTCTATTTCGGTTTGTATGATATTTAAAGTTACGTGGTGAACTTGTTTCATAACGTACGCGGAGCCTTTGACAAGAAAGAGCTGAAAACGGCTCGTGTCACGTCGGTCACTTGCCTCCATCCCTGTCGCGTTTTTGTTTTTTTACCGTCTGCTTGCTCTTAGTTTGGCTGGTGATGTAAAGTCAGTTGGAAAACTTTGCTCATACTGAACGCGGTGCTTTTGAGAAGAATACAGTGAACAAGGCTAACATAGTTCACTGTTTGCCACCACTGGATGTTTACATGAATCACCAGGTTCACACATCATTAAAAAATAAACAGTCTTACAGACCACTTACACACATACAACTGAACACACAAAGTAGCCTATATTAATATGTTTATTGTATTATGGGTGTGCAACATATATATAAAACATTTTATAAATTAAGCTTTATATACTATATAGATTTTTTTACATATAAAACATTGAATCTCAATTTTGAGGCTGTTCTGTAAATAGTTTTCAAATAAACAATAAATAACGCAACTTCTGATCAATCCATATCAATTTCAGACTTAAAATAATGTACAGATTTAAACCCCACCCAGTTTCACTTGAACCACGCCCACTTCTGGCATAGGCCCCGCCCATTCCCAGTACAGATACAGATAGTGGTGTACTCGCTCAACCCCAGTTTCCACTATTGTTGCCCCCAAATAAAATAGAAAACATATGCTGTACATACAAAAATAAGGTTGCATAAAAAAAGTGTCACAATTTAAATATATTCTATACTTCTTTTTACGTTTTTCAATGACTTTTTTTTCTTTTCCTAAAAGCTGTGGTCGACGCAGCTGTTTTACCTTATTCAGTTGTTTTTAGCCTGGAGGTGAGACCATTTTTGAAAATAGGTGTGGAATGTAAATGAAAACAAATGTTGATTTATCTGAACATATTCTGACAGATTCCAGGAGCCAGAGGTGCTGAAAAGCCACATGTGGCTTCAGAGCCACCGATTATAAAGCCTTGATACAGACTCCATCTGCAATCACTCACCCAGGTTAGACGTTGAACAGTGAGGAGCGACACATCAGCCTGTACAAACTATATAATAACAAGCTATAAACAATAGCGACATGCATGTTGCACAGCACAATCAAAAGGGACAGATGTGGCTCTTCAGCCCTTCTGTAGCGGCTCCATCAAGCTTTCAATTCGTTTTATGGTGAAAAACATTTGGATGTTTTTTTTCTTTTATTTACACTCCAGGCATTTTCAAAGGGACTCATATCTCTTGGCTAAAAAGGGCTTAAAAAAGCCACAATAACTGAAATGTGAAAAATAGATAAAACAACAAGAAATAGGGGGAAAGAATCCTGAAACAGCTTAAAAAAGAAACTATGATGACTAGGATTTCTAAAATAGAAAAAAAAGCTTAAAAATGGAAGGAAAAACTAAAATGAATAACTGCTTAAAAAAACAAAATGCGTTAAACAGAAGAAATGTCAAAATTATCATTGAAAATCCACCAAAATCAGGTACAAAAACAGCTGGAAATGTAACAAAATGTTCATTACTCTTTCTAAATTGGATCTTAACCTTCACAAATGCATCATAATATATAGATTTATATGAATACATTATAAGCTGTGTTTACCTCATTTTAAAGGATGAATGTGTTGCAGCTCAAGTTAAATTTGATTTGGTGGAAAGTGCCACAAATGTATATAGTTTAAATCAAGTTTGCTTCTTGTCTGAGCAGACTTATTGTTTTATTGCAGCAGTTTTAATGTTTATTTCTACGGTGCATTTAAGTGCAGCCACAGCCGGGATGTTTCTCTGCGCTCCCTGTCAAAGATCTGCTTTAAGTAATTCCACCAGGCCTTCCCTTCATGTTTCCCTGACCTTCAAAAAAGCTGCAGTATTCCTCGCAGCAGCCGAGCATGTTGGCTCAAAGGCGGGAAAACGCACTTTATTCCCAGCAGCCTGCTACTCACCTGCAAAACTTCCCAGAATGGTCGGACTGCGGCTCCTCTCAGAGTCAAGGTGCGGGAGCTTTATACAGCTTGCTGGATCTGCTTTTTACCCGAGTGTAAAACGCTCTGCCCACTCTGCAGTGTTTCCATTGAGGTGGTGGCCAAAAGACAAGAAGAGAAGAAACCGCTGTGCTGTCGTTTCCATGATTATTCATCGTGTCGCGTCGCCTTCTTCTCCTCTTATGTCCTTTTTTTCTCCTTCACACACTTTTAATTATTTGCCTGCCACATTTCCCCACAGCCGCCTATCAGATTAAATGGGACGTGTTGAACAGTGTGTGTGTGCGTGTGTGCGTGTGTGTGTGTGTGCATGCGTGCGTGCGTGCGTGTGTGTGTGTGTGTGTGGGGATGTCCTGTGCTCCTACTGAGTGATGAAAATGTCATTTTATCAAGGTTTTCTGACAGAAGAGCTGAGTGAATGCTG
The DNA here is from genome assembly GCF_963422515.1 of Blennius ocellaris. NCBI lineage: Eukaryota > Metazoa > Chordata > Actinopteri > Blenniiformes > Blenniidae > Blennius > Blennius ocellaris. Next base: position 5,563,439 of record NC_137654.1, read on the forward strand.
ATGTGCGCTGGCTGCTCTGCGCTCAGGGGCGCTCGCCGCCAGCGTACAGAGAGCCGGCGCAGGCTGATCTCTGCAGGTGCCGGAAGCTGGTCCGTCCCCTCTGATGGAAACAGCGCGGCTGAACTGTCATATGTCTGGAATCATGAAACAAGCTCGACAAAAGGCAACTTGGTCTCTGTTACTGTGGAGGCTGAAATGAGGCTGCTGAACATGAGCACGGCTGAACTGTAAACATCGACGACTTTTTAAAAGGTCCCAAGGGGAGAACAAGTCACCCAAGTGAGTTTTCGATCAACTTGTTCATGTGTATAGAAATGGGACACACACATGGAAGCCAACCACTGAAGCCTGAGCCTTTATAGCAGAGATTATAACGAGGAGCATTTCCTCTGCTGTTTATGGACTTCATTATAAAACCTTCTCGATGTTGTCGCCCTTCCTCGTCTTGCAATCCTCCTTCTTTCTCCATTGCTGTGACTTTGTAACAGATCATCACCGTATTGCATTGGTTTTTTCTTTTCTTTTCATTGCCGCAATTTAGATGTATTTGTTGTAATTCTCAATTATGTTCAACAGCTTCTTCCACTCACACAAACTCCATTTCATTTCATCTAGTAATTCTGACAGCTCAGCACATAATCCAATCACTCCAGGGCAAACCAAGCAGTAACCTATTACACCTTACTCCTTTGTACAAGTAATTTTACTGATGATGTTTTGAATCGAATACCCATAAAATAAATATGAAATCCATTCATTTGAGGAAGCATTTTAACAGTTTGAGTGCAGATTGCTCCTTGTTGAAGATGTTCCAGGTCCAAACAACTGGGGGAAGGACCAGAACTAAACTCAGGACCTGCAGGACACTGCGGGCGACAAAGACATTTGAGCTCGTGTGCTAAACACGATAAGCCATGATAGGTGTGTGTGAACGAACATGGATGATCAATATCCACATTTTGTGTATTTTGCTTTTCTTTTTCCTGATGCTGTTTGGTTCCTTCATGTTGGAGCCATAATGCTTTTCAGACGTTAAATTCACTAACCCAAGATTGAAATATTTCTTTTTAGGTTGCATATAGTCACAACTCACATTTAAAATCATATTGTAATAAAAACTGCATTAAGAGAGCACCTGGGACACTATCGGCAAATATTACCTTTGAAATGAGTTACAGTGGAAAAAGCAAAAGTAATATCATATTCTTTAAAGTGTGTGTGTGTGTGTGTGTGTGTGTGTGCGTGCGTGCGTGCGTGCGTGTGTGATTATTTTTATAGAAACTCAAGTCCACAAGGATCTTTATTTCCAGCCTAAACAATGATATTTGACTTGACTATTTGTCATATTAGATGTTCATCCAAATGGTGAACTAAAGTTAATAAACAAAATTAAAAAAAAAAAAAACCTGCGAGTCATTAATCGATAAAAACATTTCACTCACTATGGGATTACCATGAATGAAGTGACACAGTTTTGAAATGAAGAATTCTTCAGCTCTGTTCAGCAGAGCAGCTTCTGGAAAGAAAATACAAGTACAAGTACAGACATATTGAAATAATCTATGTGATATTTCATTTCAGACAACTGTACTGGGATGGTCTTCAATGAAAAATATGTATTAATTTTATTTGACACCAGGTCTAGATTGAGAGAGTGAGGGAAATGATTGTACTTTTTAACATTCCTCTTTGGTGGCAGAAAACATTTCAAAATTATATCTCAAAAAGAAGTGCAACATAAACTGTGTTTTTTTAAGTGCTTAGATTTCCAGTCATATGAGCATATGGAAACAATTATAAACCATAAAATTTGCAAAATTCTATAATGGAATGTTGCAGATCAGTTGAACCTGACCTGCAACTTTTCAGCCAAATTTCTTCTTTCCTTTGGTAAAATAGAAGAGATGTGACAGAGTTAATAATCAGAGAGTCGCTGAGACTTTCTCATATAAAAACCATGCTGACTGGTTTCATTTGATGTCTTTCAGTTATATTATTAATCAGTAATTGGTGAAACCGTGACTAAACCCGCCTCCTCCTGTCAGGGTTAGGGTTAGGGTTAGGGTTAGGGTTAACCCTATCACACACTGTTTATACACACTACAGAGAATTCCCACTGGAATGGAAGATTATCTATAGAAGATGAATCGCCTACAATCCAGGGCTCATTTTTAGTTTATTTTGCATTAATATATAGAATTTGTTTTGTAATTTTCTCTGTTTGTGGGTGAGTGGGGGGTGGGTGGGGGGTTATCACAGCTAATTCAGTGTTTCGCAATTATAGTATTGCAATCATAGTGATGATATAGTGTGCAGCCCTATGTCACAGAGCATCCATTACACAAGTTGGCTATGAATAGTCATTGACAGTTTTGACTTGTGATCTGATCCATTAGTGTCATCACAAAAATGATTTCACTTGTTTGTTTTGTAGACGAGAGGAACATTAATTTGTAATTTTTTTTAAAGTCCCATTTCCATGTGTAAAAGTCTTCAAAGCGCATACTTTCTTCCCAAACTTCATAAATAAAGTGCAGTTGCTGTCCATTTTCTCCTGGCATCCAATCCAGATTGCCAATATTGCTGAATCAAGCAGTCTGAGGCGCTTTGCATTCCCTAATGAGCATCAGCAGCACTCCTCCCATCCAAAGCTCACACACACAGGCACGCTGAAGAAATGCAAACACAAACACATGACTGTTAAGGAGCTGGGCATATTGACGGATTAATTCCTGTCTGTGTGACCCCGAGGTCTGAGTCGATACGTAAGGCCATCATCAGGACTGGACCCGGCCCGGGACTCACAGACCAGATCATCTGAACACCACCACAGTCCTCTGATTCCTTTTTAATGGGCTCATTAGCCGTCACATTTTGCACTTTAAAGCAGAGAAACTGCATCATATCTTTTGAGCATTTTGTTGCGCAAAAGCCTCCAGCAGTGGTTTTCGCTCCCTGGAGTCGTCCAGTGAATTAATAAAGCGGAACTTTACTAATGTCACATCTCGACGTGAAGACGTTTGAGCCTGGAGTCACAGCTGTTATTGTCCCAACATGTCTGACCGCAGAGGTGAGAAATGTCATTTCTCAACACATAATCAGGTTTTCCAACACAACATCCATCTTGTGAGGCTTAAAGCAAAGCTTCTGTTAGTTAGATATGTACGATGCATTCACCGTTCATCTGGGTCGTCGCAGAGGTTTTGTTTTGGTTTTCCTGTCGCCACCAACAGACTTCTTCACGGGTATTTCTTGTAAACAGAACTCCGACACCAGGCTCAGGCCTCAAACATGAAGTCCAATGGCCGTAATGTTCAGGCTGTAACGCAGGGTTCTGCAACCTTTATGACCAAAAGAGCTGCTTTCAGCATTTTCTAACAAATAAACATTTTTTTTTTTTTAAAAGAACTGTACATACAAAAAGTGAGGTTGCACTCGTGCAGTATAGGCACAATTTGGATATATTTGATTCTATTTTTAATAGAGATTTTTCCTGTATTTTTTTTTCATGCGTTATAAAGCCATTCAACTGTTTACAGCCAATGTGAGTCTCCAATCCAGTTTGCCAACAATACGTTTTCTGTTCCTTTATAAATCATTTTTCTGTTTTTTTTTCTCTTCTCCTTTTTATGTTTTGTTTTTGTGTTTTTTTTCATTTTCTTTTTTTTCTTTTCCTTAAAAAGAAGCCACAGCGGCAATTATAATAATTTTAGCTTAACGTTCTTCCTATATACTTCTTTTTTAGTTTTTCTTACTTGTTCCATTTATATTAAATCCATTTATTATGGCTGTTTACCTCATTTATCTGTCTGGAGCCTGGAGATTCACCCACTTTTGAAAAGCAGTGTTGTATGCAAATAAAACAAAAATGAAAGCAACTGTATATTTCCCCAAAATATTCTGAAAGCTTTTCATAGAGCTGCTGCAGAGGAACTGAAGAGCCATACAGTATTTATGTAAAAGCTAAAAAATTAAATAAAATAAAAAAAAAGCTAAAACAGTGTTTATCCAGAAAACCTGCAAATTTTATTTGTGTTTGATTCAAAAGAGGAAAATCATAGGAGAAGATTTAATTTAAAGCACCAATTTGCTCTGATGAATTTATAAGAAATGTGCAGTAGAACCGTCACATGCTCTCACTTCAAAATTGCCTTGATTTTAAGAGTGAATTTGTCTGAAATGTGAACTGCAGCAACCACAAGGGAAATACTATTATAAGTCTGCATTAGATAGATAGATAAGATAGATAATAACTTTAATCATCCCCGAAGGGAAATTGTTTTGTTGCAGCAATCTGGTACCTAGGAATGTTATAAAATACAATAGAATAGAATATAAAAGTAAAAAATAAAAAAATAAAAAAATCTGGGTAGGACATAAAATATCTGGGTAGGATATAAATTTAGTAAAACACAGAACTGAACATGGGCACTTAGAAATAACCATGAGTAATTATATTGAGGCTGTGACGGAGGTAGACGACGAGTTAAAAAGTCTTATTGCCGTGGGGAGGAACGACTTCCTGTAACGTTCCTTCGAGCAGCGGGGTTGGATCAGTCTATTGCTGAAGCTGCTCTTCAGCTTGTCCAGTGTCTTGTGGAGGGGGGGGGGGGGGGGGGGGGGGGATTGTGCCAGCATCCTGTCCTCCACCACCTCCTCCAGGGGGACAAGCTTGGAGCCAACAACAGACTCTGCCTTCCTGATCAGTTTGTTCAGTCTTTGCCTTGATGCCCGCACCCGAGGACACCCCAGGACACCCCAGGACACCACAGGACACCACAGGACACCCCAGGACACCCCAGCACACCCCAGGACACCCCAGGACACCCCAGGACACCGCAGCAAAAAAGATGGTGCTTGCGACAACAGACTGATAGAACATCTGTAGCATCTTGTTGCAGACATTAAAGGACCTGAGCCTCCTCAGGAAGTAGAGCCGGCTCAGGCCCTTCTTGTAGAACCTGTGTGTTGGTGGACCAGTCCAGTTTATTGTCCAGTGTGACACCCAGGTACTTATGAGAGTCCACTAAGTCCACGTCCTTCCCACTGATGCTGACTGGAGAGGGCTGGGGCTTGTTCCTCCTGAAGTCCACCACCATCTCCCTGGTCTTCTCCACGTTCAGCAGCAGGTGCTTCTCCCCACACCACTTCACAAATCGGTCAACCAGGACCCTGTACTCCGCCTCCCCCCCGCCCTCAACACACCCCACAATGGCCGTGTCATCAGAGAATTTCTGCAGATGACACGACTCAGTGCAGTACTTAAAGTCAGATGTGTATGTGGTGAAGAGGAAGGGGGACAGTACAGTTCCCTGGGGGGCCCCGACGTTACTGATCAGACCACCAGATACACAGTTCCGTAATCTCACAAACTGCGGTCTGCCCGTCAGATAGTCGTCCACCCAAGTGATGAGGGGAGCAGCAACCTCATGTTCTCCAGTTGGGCCTTCAGCAGTCTGGGCTGGATGGTGTTGAAGGCTCTGGAGAAGTGGAAAAACATGATCCTGACTGAGAAGTTGGGTCTGTCCAGGGAGGAATACGCCTTCTGCAGCAGGTAGATGATTGCATCATCAACCCCAACATGGGGCTGATATGCAAACTGCAGGGGGTCTTGCGATGGGCACACCAGTGGTCTGAGGTGTGCCAGGACCAGTCTCTCCATGACCTTCATAATGTGAGAGGTCAGTGCCACCGGCCTGTAATCCTAAAGTGCAGCAGGGCGTCCTTTTTAGGGCCCGGGGACCAGGCAGGATGTTTTCCAGAGCACTGGCACTCTCTGAAGGCGTAGGCTCAGGTTGAAGAGGTGCTGCAGAACTCCACCGAGGGATCAGGGACAACACGAGTTCCACCTCACTGGAATCAGCTAAACTTTTAGTCTTTGTGTCACAGTTTCAACAGGAAACCTTCTTTAATGATTTGATCCATACCAACATGCTCGCGTCACACAGCTGCTGTAGATTTGAGTTTCTGTTGTCCTTCTGTCATCACCAACTGGTTTCATTATTCTCCTCTCACCTCAGAGAGACATCTTCACTCAGCGGCTCGTATTTTCTCCTCTTCATCCTTTTCACACTACGAATAATCCTACAAATGGTTGTGTAGGAAATCCCAGCAGATAAGCAATTTATAAAAACATTACACTGAGATGAAATTCAATAAAATATCCATGTTTCCTGTTCTGAAGCTCAGTTTTGAGCTTCAGCAGCTTTTCTTCATGATTGGTGTGATAAAACAGAATTGGCTGTTTGCCAAGAGTGAGCATTAGATTGTATTTACTAGGGATGCTCGATATTGTCCAACTCTTAATTTCCGATACCGATATCACCGATACCGATATCACCGATACCGATATATGCTGGCTTTTTACATCAAAACTGTTAGGTAACAACAACATAAAATATCTCCTACTGTGGAATTAACAAATTATGCCTAATTTTATTGTGATGCCCCACTGGATGCATATGTGAATCAAACATGGCTTTCCAAATGTACACACTGAGAAAAATAAGAGAACAACAACTTAAATTCTGGAAAAAAGTGCCATATTTATTTAGTGTTAGAGAGAAACCTCAACAACAAACTCAACAACACCACAGACAATATTAAAAAAAAGGAAGAGGCAAATCTTCAGTCCATTAGTTGTAAACAGTCAATGAATGAATAACTGGACATAACTTGTCAAATAATAGACTCAAACTGGGCTCAATCTCTTTTAAGAGTAACAAAATAGTGTAAATATAAACAAGAAAGGCACAGAAATGCTCACAAAATTAAAACAGCCCTCCTTTAAAGTGCAACAAAAACAAAGACTGAAGTTGACTCGTCCATATAACTGGTCTATTTCTTTTCCCATGTCCTCATGTGTAAGAGGGAGATTTTTCTGTCCTTTTTTTATATTGTCTGTGGTGTTGTTGAGTTTGTTGTTGAGGTTTCTCTCTAGCACTAAATAAATATGGCACTTTTTCCCATAATTTAAGTTGTTGTTCTCTTATTTTTCTCAGTGTGTACATTTGGAAAGCCATGTTTGATTCACATATGCATCCAGTGGGGCATCACAATAAAATTAGGCATAATGTGTTAATTCCACAGTCGGAGATATTTTATGTTGTTGTTACCTAACAGTTTTGATGTAAAAAGCCAGCATATATCGGTATCGGTGATATCGGTATCGGTGATATCGGTATCGGAAATTAAGAGTTGGACAATATCGGAATATCGGATATCGGTAGAAAAGCCAATATCGAGCATCCCTAGTATGAATACAAGCGTCTCAGCATTGTCGCAATGTCTGTGATTTCTCTTCTCTCAATGATGTGGGCAACAGTGCTGAACAGTGGTTCACTGTCAACACTGGTGCAGGGTGCAGTCTGGTACTGGTACCAGTGCTGAACACTGGTTCACTGTCAACACTGGTGCAGGGTGCAGTCTGGTACTGGTACCAGTGCTGAACACTGGTTCACTGTCAACACTGGTGCAGGGTGCAGTCAGGTACTGGTACCAGTGCTGAACACTGGTTCACTGTCAACACTGGTGCAGGGTGCAGTCAGGTACTGGTACCAGTGCTGAACACTGGTTCACTGTCAACACTGGTGCAGGGTGCAGTCAGGTACTGGTACCAGTGCTGAACACTGGTTCACTGTCAACACTGGTGCAGGGTGCAGTCAGGTACTGGTACCAGTGCTGAACACTGGTTCACTGTCAACACTGGTGCAGGGTGCAGTCAGGTACTGGTACCAGTGCTGAACACTGGTTCACTGTCAACACTGGTGCAGGGTGCAGTCAGGTACTGGTACCAGTGCTGAACACTGGTTCACTGTCAACACTGGTGCAGGGTGCAGTCAGGTACTGGTACCAGTGCTGAACACTGGTTCACTGTCAACACTGGTGCAGGGTGCAGTCAGGTACTGGTACCAGTGCTGAACACTGGTTCACTGTCAACACTGGTGCAGGGTGCAGTCAGGTACTGGTCCAGCAGGGAAGAGGGCCTGGTTGAGCCTCCAGTCCTCCACGGACATTTCATTCACCGGGCTTCTCCTTCTTAGCCACGAGTCCAGCGTGTTGTATTTGTTGTTGTTAAACGTCATCAAGCGCGCGCCGGTAAACGTCCCATGCTGCGTTCATGCAGACTCGGAAATTCCAATATCGGTTGTAAAAATCCGATACCGATATTTCCAAATGTTACATTTTATGTCAATATCGGCCGATAATATCGGCCCGCCGATATTATCGGACATCCCTAGTATTTACACATTGAAATGTTGGTCTTTTGTATAGAAAAGAATAAAATACTATTTAAAGTTACAATGAACAAACTTAATGAGGATTTGTGTGTTCATAGTGTTACATTGGTTGAACAATGAGCTATAACTGTTGCATTAAATTATGATTACATAATTGGGGTTATGGCTGTACTGACATTGATTTTGTATTAAAAAACAAATATTGTTTGACTTTTAAATAAAGTTAATCACAATGATTCAAAAAGTTTACACATCATCTTACTCACTTTGGAACATGTAAATCCAGATTGGCACACATACATTTATTTACTCACTTGGATGTTTATTAATTTTTTTCTTTGTCTCTTGGTTTTTTCTTTCATTACATGTTTATAATAAAGATCTATGAAATATAAAATATTCGATTTTGAATTTTGAAAATCTTTTTCATTTGTTTGGGGTTTTCTGTTTCTGATTTAGAAAGCAGTATCTGCTCTCCAATCAGCTTTAAGGTCAACTAATTTATTTCATTACTGACATCAACGAAAGTTGGGGGAAGGTAATGTTTTTGGCTGCGTGCATTTATTGGTTGAAATGTATTTTACCAACTTTTCACAAAAAGAATTATCCCGAATTGCATGAACTTTACAGGGATGATTTGTCACCATCCAGGGACCAATATATTACATTTTGGGACGTTAATGGCTCACCAGTTCCAAATAAATCCCCCCAAAACTGCAAAAGGAACGTTCCATACAAAGAGGAGAGGCGAGGTCAAAGGAGATCAGCATCTGTTGCCATGGAAATGCTCTGGAGCTAGCAGCTAATATCTCAGTTGGGCAAGGATCAAGAAACACTGGCGTGGGTGCATTGACATTGGTAGTGATTTATCTGTGTGCCCAAGTGTTTCACACAGTGATGTTGCTATCAGACAGGCTAGTTAGCATCAATATGAGCTAACGGCAAGCTTGCTATCAATGCCAATTCGATTCCCCAAACAAATGTGGCCTTAGCGACGCTATCCGCTCTACCAAGGGCCAGTTCTAGTTATTTTTGTTTCCAAACCACTGGAAAGGGGGGGAAATTAAGCATGTTAGGCTCTCTTCCATTTCGCTCTCCTCTACGCTTTGGTTTGCATGTCGGAAGGCTCCAGAAAGGACACAAGTTTCACAGACTGAAAATGAAGCTTTGCAGGTGAGCTTATATGTTGAGTGTGAGTTATAATGGATCCAGGTTCAGGCAAGGGCCTAGAAAATGCATTACATCCGCGTGTGTGTGTGTGTGTGTGTGTGTGTGTGTGTGTGTGTGTGTGTGTGTGTGTGTGTGTGTGTGTGTGTGTGTGTGTGTGTGTGTGTGTGTGTGTGTGTGTGATTCCAGCAGCACTGACACAGTGACACAATAATGCAATGATACGATATTGTGGGTGCAGGAGTCAAGAAAAAGGAGCAAGGAAAGAAGGGTGAGGAAGGAGCGTGTGTGTGTGTGTGTGTGTGTGTGTGTGTGTGGTTCAGCGAGGGGTGAATGCAGGGTGAGAGGGTTGGTAATGGGAGCAGAGAGGGGTGGGGGGGTCGGAGGTGGCGGCAGCTCTGATATCCGAACAGCTGTCAGCAATTTGGCCGCACGGCGAATCCAGCTTTGAACAAATCTGCTTCAGCTGCTGAAATGTAAAGTGCATGTGTCAGTGGAGCGTGTTTGTGTGTGTGTGTGTGTGTGTGTGTGTGTGTGTGTGTGTGTGTGTGTGTGTGTGTGTGTGTGTGTGTGTGTGTGTGTGTGTGTGTGTGTGTGTGTGTGTTTTAAGAGAATGCACGAAACCAGCACCAAAAGTGAATTCAAGGTCACCATATAGTTTGAAGCTTTTTCATCTTAAATGACTACGTACTGCAAATCTCTTACTGTAAAAATGCTTAAAATCAGTTTAAATTTGCTGTAACATTTCAAAAGGGATCACTTGTACAGCCCATCGTCCCACAAAAAGTCTTTTCTTTGATGAAGAATATACGACTGGAGTCCATAAGGTTGTCACTCTGTTTGCTCCATAAATTTGGAGCTAATTTTCTAAAAGCTGCATTGTGCGCATATTAATTGAAATAAATGGTAATTTCATTCCATTAGATGTTACCTTTGTAGCAGCAGGATTTTTCCTAATAGATGAATCTGTGCCGCACAGTTTGATTAATGCACCTCCTGACATGAATGCATGGAATAATTGAGAGGTTGTGAAGGTGGATGGGAGAGTGAGACGACCACGTCACTCTCTCGGGGTGGAGACCAAAATCTTTGTCATTGAAAATCTGCAAAAAGCACAAATTAATCAGGCAACAATCAACTGGAACTGGGCTGCACCTTTTGAACAAATTAGTATCATTTTTAATCTCTTTGATGCCAGTCCTGTGTGCAGTCCCTCCTTGCACCAGATGCTCCTTGGCGCAATAGAAAAGTATCAATTTCTTACAACTGCTGCTAAGAATTTACATAACCAAGGTGTTATTGTTTTTTGTCAGCCTCTTTCAAATCCAGGTTATTCTATGAATGATTCTGCAATAAAAGATTTTTTTCCCTTTTATTTCAAGTGATCAACCTTTGCATCAAGCCTGCAGCTTTTTCAGTTGTTTCACATTTGTTTTTACACGACGGCAACTAAATAGCTTTTTATTGATCATAACTCTAATGACATTATACAGCTAGTTTATACGCAAGGTGTTTAAAGAACACAATGTTTTACTTTTTCTGTCATATTTTTTTGCACGACAAATTATTTGGCAATTACCAGGAATTAAGATGTTATTTTTAGACCTGACCGATGGCTTGGCTTGTTGTTTGGCTTGTTTTAAATGTTGTATGCTTGTTTTCATCCTTTGATTTTACAGGATAATCTCAAATCTAGATGGTAAATCCTATTTCAAGCTTCCCAGACAGATAATTTGATTCGATTTAAGGAAAACTGACTCTCTGATTACTTAACAAACAGTATTCTGACTGGAGTTGCCATATTTTCTAGCACTGTTGGTTGATAATCCAGTTTATATTGTGAAGCGATGAAAATATTTATATAAGCGATGTCTCTGTATGACCAAAGAAAGTCGCTACACTGCCTCCATTACTGCTGTTTTTAACAGAAAGAGAGAAATAGTCTCCAAAATGAAGAATCTTAACAATGAAAGTTAAAGCGAAAGAAATTCAGAATGTGTGAGAAACATGTGAGGGACTGGAAAAAACGGAGAAACTGCTATTGTGATGAAGAAAGGAAAGAAGGCTAATCGTGGGCTAAAAGCTGAGGTACAAATTCACTGAAGGTTCTGGAACAGCAGCTGCTGGAGCTGGATTATTAATGCTGCAGTCACATCTGTACAAAGAACAATAAAAGTCCTTGTACATCAGTAAGACTTGTGTGTCATTCACATGTACAATCAGCTCAATAATCTGTTCCCTTTCCTACTTCAGACGTTTCACCTCAAAAACACATTTGCTGATGACGTTTAGTGGGACTGATTTCACATGACAATGAAACAACCCGAAGAGGAGAAATTAAGCATCAAGGAGATGATGTTCTGAGAATAAAACCACAAAGACAGATTAAATGATACCGCTGTGCTTCCACAATATGGACACACGTTGAAAACACGGCCATACAGTAGGTGCAACTTTAGCGTCACAGCCTCCAGAAGAAGTTGAAACGAGCTCCGCTCCTTCATTTCAGTCATGGAGATCAAATCCTTCATATCCTCCAGAGAACAACATAAATAAACTACTGCCTCCACCCACTCAGGACATCAGCTGTTCTCCTCTGCCTGGTAAGACCAAGTCCCATGTATATATACGCCCAAGCACATGTTGAAGACACCAGTAAAGACAAAGTCTTCATTCCTTCGTAGAGATTTGCACAATAATTTATTTTCATACATTTTATACATCTACGTCTCTTTTGTTGGCCAATGATAATAAATGTTATTCTGGTATGTTGACGCCAATAGTTAACAGTAGATGATTTATTTCTTATACCACGGAGACCCCATATGGAGTAGATAATCTGATGAGCTGTAGTGCAGCTTGAAGCATAAATCTGCACAACAACGAGGTTAAACTGTCTTTCGCTCGCATTCTAGAATTGCTAGAATTGGGAGCGTATGCATTCCCTTCTCATTGAGATTACGCTCGGACACTGATGCCTCTGGTTGCGTCCGCCATTAACATCTCCATATGGAGGCAGTGCTCTGGCATTGAGTGCAGATTTTCATCTTGTTTCCCCCTAAACAAAGACAAGCGACCACAGGTTCTAGAGTCAGCGCTCAGAGCACCTCCGACTTCTAAATTGGTCTGGCAATTTCCCCCTGTCGCATGTTGAGTGATAACGGTGAGGTCAGCCTCTGGTCAGCCAAATAGTTATGGGAGGAAAGAGACGTTCCAATCTGTTTCACTGTTCCACTCCTATCAGCAACTTTCCAGAGAATAAGTGAGATAGAGAGCGAGGGAGAGAAGGAACCGGGGCGCTTTTCTCCACACGATGGACGGTCCGCTCATTAAAATTAATTGTTTGGTTGAAACGCTAAAAATTTGGGGCTTAAGAGGAGTCTTCGTTCAATTTGTAACTTGGACAGTTGCCAGTGTGTCTTTTTGCTCGGCCAATCGATTACGATGACACTTTTAACTGCAAAGAGCCCGAGGTGTATCACTCAAGCTAGGCCTGTCCTGAACCGGCTGTGTGTGTGTGTGTGTGTGTGTGTGTGTGTGTGTGTGTGTGTGTGTGTGTGTGTGTGTGTGTGTGTGTGTGTGTGTGTGTGTGTGTGTGTGTGTGTGTCCACACACCAGTGGAGCTGAGGACTGCTGCCTCAGTGGTAATGAATGTCAAGAGGCGTACGTTAATAAATTAGCCATGCGTGTATTTTACCTTATTAATGGTCTCGGAGGCAAATCACAACCTCTTTAATGCATTTCACTTAGTGTAGCTTATGGGTGCATTTCATAAAACATGGCAGCTTTTTAGACACTTATTCCTGGTGCAGATTTATCACCGTCTCTGCTTCCAATCGTCCCCCCCCTCCTATTTCATCTCCCCCATGTACCATTTCCCCATGCGTCTGCAGCTCAACTCTTCCTTGGACGAGATAACTTTCTCAATGAAAAGTGCTGCCACCAACATTTAATCTTGCACCTGTCGTCATTATGAGCAATTTCCATTAGGGCAAAGCTGAAAGAAGAGAAGCGCCGAGGCCGCAGATCGCCCTGCGACGTGCTGAGAAGGTGACGCACGGCCAGCAAGCAATGATACATGATCACAAACGATCATCCGGCCCTTTAATTGAATTGAATAAACAAATCAATGTTTGTAAAAGTGTGTGTGTGTGTGTGTGTGTGTGTGTGTGTGTGTGTGTGTGTGTGTGTGTGTGTGTGTGTGTGTGTGTGTGTGTGTGTGTGTGTGTGTGTGTGTGTGTGTGTGTGTGTGTGTGTGTGTGCGTGCGTGCGCGCGTGTGTGTGTGTGTAAAAAGTCTTTGTATTTTTCATCTTTGATTCCCTCTTGCAATAAACTTTGAAATGTCCACGTTTTGTACAGGAATTGATCCTACTGCTGCGTTTACACATGACTACATGTCAGGAACAGCATGAATCTCAGTTCCTGACCGCAGATCATGATTTTGACCTACATTCTATGATTTAGGGACGAGGCGCCGCGCGCTGTCATGGACAGTTATGACCTGTTTCCATGCGTTACAATTATTAGCATGAAACACTGATACGGTGGCGCATTATGACGGGGAATTCCACACGATCACACATATTGCTCCGCACTAGTGTCACTTTCTCTCATCGATCTGTCACAAATGTTGTGAATTGTGAGAATTTTGATATATACGTATGGCTCCACATGCTCCCGGCATTCTCCCATCAGCTGTTGAACCATTGACTTCTATATAACTTATATAGTTATCTAGAAGTCAATGTGCTGCGGAGCTCCAGGTCACTCCACATACAGAGAAATGCTATGGAGTTGTGCAGCGAGGAGGATGCTACTGTGTAGAGAGCCAGGCTGAGTGAAGTCCTGGCTGTCATGCCACACTGTCACCCTGACCATCAAGAACACATTGTGATTGCTGTCACCACCATGTATCACAACTAATCGACATTTTCAGTTGCAAACTTCACGAATCAAGGTGATTCTTGATATTCGTGAAAGATTTTTTGGCAGCCAATGTTAGGAATGTTCCAAGAATGATGGGAACTGATATTCGTAACACATGGCGCCTATGTGTAAACATGAAACATGAAATATGATCTGACTAGCAGACATAATGCTACACATATACTTTCAATACTTCATGCCTTTAGTGGCCAGAGGCTTTAAATATTCACAGCTCTGCTGCACAGTATTCAGGCAGAATCTTCTGAGACCAAATGGTTCTGCTTCAGCTCAGCCACGTCCCCCGGATACCTGCTCCAAGCAACCTTCTGACCTCATTGCACAGCATCCCTTTGTCATTTGGACTTGATTGCTCCAAAATCCACACTTTCCACTCCACCGCACCGGAAATACAGATTCTTTTATCAGGTGCACTCTGGATAGTTAATCTTCCTCCTTTGTAATGACTCTAGGTCACAGTTTGTTCATTCACAGGGAACTTTTTGTGTGTTTGGGTCAGTGCACTGTTGGTTCTGTTCCCTAACTCATATGAAGAACGCACACATAATGAATATGGGGTGCATGGAAACATGAAAACTGGTCCTTTTGGCAGCTTGCAGCTTCACTGTACTTTGAATGTTTATTATCATTTATTATCATTGCATGATGAAACATTATTGTTTAAGGAAACACACACACACAAGTCCATCCAATGTTTGAGAAAATTTGGCGTGAAGTCAAAATATTTGTCTGCAATATTATTAAAAAAAGCTTTGAGTTCCGGAAGGACTAAATTTGCATTTTCTTCAAATCTATAACTGACTTAATGATAACAGCAAGTCAGCGAAACTGACATTTTTATGATTGTGCTGCAATGGCACACATCTGTTTGGACTATGTAGCCTCAATCATTTAATGTTTGTGATCACAAGGTGACAATTGTAGATTGTAGTAGATCAACCACTTGCTAATAAACTCTCCAGGAAAGCGGCACCAAGGAAAACTCATACACACATTACCATATAAGTATATCGTTTATTCAGTCAAAACACTTTGAACTTACATGTTTCAGCTTGAGTTCAGTTCAAAATGTACCTTTTATCATCTTTTAATATAATATACTTCAAATAGACGTAATTTGCAACTCATTTTACCACACCTGCAGTCTCAACACGTTTTTGGTGATCAGTCACTTTCACTCACACACCAATGGTGACTGTCACTCTATTGGGAGCCATGTTGGGGCTCCGTATTTTGCTCAGGGACACTTCGACACAAGTAGAGTGAAGCAGGGAGTTGAACTTCCCCTCCGAACATTTGAGGATCTATTTGTGCATATAAAGTTTTAAAACTTCCATCAAATATTGACAGTCACAATGTTGATCTGCAACTAAATGTTCCTTTCTCATGTTTCCCATTCTAACCTTGTTCATCTGCCCCTCTTCCTTCCTCCTTCCATGTCCCCTCCCACCTCAGGAGTGCCTCCCCCTTTTCCCCTCCCCCCGCCTTCTCCTCCCCCAGATCCTGAAGGTCAGCTCCTGGTGAGTGATCTCCCATTCTGCTGAGTCGGCCAAAACGGTGAAGCAGAGTGACGCTACGCTGCGACCCGGCTGGCCACTGATGTCCATAAACCAAACTGGGAATGACAGGTGTCGCCGGGTCCCCGCTGCCTCCCCTTTTTTTCTCAACCCCCCCTTCCCCCCACATTGTCCCCCCCCCCCCCCACTCTCATTCTCCGTTGATTTATGGTTTATTGTTCCTTGTTGTGTTTCAAGGTCGCTGCTAACGCGAGCCAAACTAGGCCCAAGGGGGGCGTCTTTCAGGGAACCTGGCAGGAGTGCCAGGAGCGCCGCTATAGCATTGGCTGTCAGAATAAAGTCCCGAACATGGGTCTCCTCGACAGCCTGTGGCCGCGGTTCATGAGCGACGGTGCTGGGCCGGGAGGTGATGCTGATCAATAGCAAGAATGTCAAGAGGCTACGTCAACACAAGCACCTTTTGAAAAGCACACAAGGCAGAGCTTTGCTGAAGCTTCCAGCTCACCCGTGTCACCTCCAAACCTCAATCACTTCCAGCGGGACTGCGTTTTAATTTTTCTGCCGTATAATTTGCTCTTCACTCAGTTCTTTATTTTTCCTGTTTGACGGACTGATTCTTACATCGTGGTTAGTTACCCCCCGGAGAAAAAAGAAAACGAAAAAGAAAAGACATGTCCACTGCGGCAGACAAGGTTTTTCCCTAAACTGTCGTCAATGAAATGAAAACCCACCGTCAGGCTCCCGGTCGTCCTGAGAGACCCAGACATCTAAATAGAAATTAGCTGATAATTATCTATAGATCTCTCTGCTCAACCGCTGGAAACCTCCGGCTGCATAGCACCGAGAGAAGAAGAAAATGTTGGCCTCAATTAGCTCAGATTGTACTCACTAAGTTTGTGATTGTAGGTGTCTTGGTTGTATTCTGTTTCCAAAGGTTTCCAGTTGCTTCCTGGTCGACTCGGGATCACTCCACTGCTAAATGGAACCTGTCAGGGCATTAACATCTGTGATGGGTGCCAAGAGCAGAGTGCGCTGCGAAAAGTGGAGTCTTCGCCCCAGTGTGTGTGTGTGTGTGTGTGTGTGTGTGTGTGTGTGTGTGTGTGTGTGTGTGTGTGTGTGTGTGTGTGTGTGTCAGTGTCAGAGTCACCAACCGGACGTGCATACAAATGGGCATTGCGGGCTTGTACTGGTACACAGAGCTGTCATTAGGACTTTGATAAAGTGTGTTTGCCGTTGTGTACGCCCATGCATGCTCATGAGAGCCAGCCTCAGTGGGTGGCAACAAGCACTTCACTTTTTAACCACAGACCTGACGTTGAAAGGATGTACCTGTCTGGGTTTGTTTATCATCCAGTACTGACACCTTTCTCAATCACTATTTTACACAGTTCCTCATTTATGTCAGAACCTTGTCACACCGTTGAATACTGTATAACTTGTGTGTATTGCACAACGTATTGCAAAGCTATCTATGCATCTAGCGTGGATTCTTGCTTTACAAATTCAAACTTGAATTTTAAATATGAAAAAAGGGTAAATTAATTCACAATAATTGTGCGATCAACATATAATTCTTGTATTGCAGAAACACACAAATTCAAGAAAAAAAAAACAGTCAACAAACTTCTTTGTTTTTTAAATGTTGCTGTTGGAAAGTACAGATTTACATGAAGAAAAAACAAAAAAACTTTCAAATTGGGTGCTGGAGTGAAAAAGAAACAAGCTCACCCACTGTGCCCATGATGGCTGTCCATCCGATTTTCTAACCCAGAAAAATAACAAGGATGAAACAAAAATATGGAATTATGAGAAACATTGCAACAGCCTCGCTTCAGGAATCAGCCACATGTAAAAATATAGTTTTCGAGATACTCTGATAAAGTCAGTGAAACAACAACATTTTGTCCTTGTCATTCTCAGTCTTTAGTCAATTAATCTCTATTCGTTTAGCACCAAATACAATACAGTCATCTCAAAACACTTTTATAAAGAAAAACCTACAATTCCACATTGAGCAAGTAGAGGAGACAGTTTAAAGGTGTAATATTATGCTAAATTCACTTCCTAAAGGTTTTTCAACAGTACTAATTGTCTCCACACCTGGACCGACGCCCCAGAAGTGAAGACAGTGTGTCCTCTCTCTCCCTGGCTTGTTCCAGGTTTTAAAAAGTGTGTTGCTCCAACCAGCAAATCAGAAATCAAACCCTATATAGTGTCATCGGGGGTTTAGCCAATCACAATCAAGGTAGGCTCCTCCCTTTGACTCCTCCCACAATCAGGCAGCTCTGCCTGATTGGAGCCAGTCCAGCTCACACAGACACAGCAGATTGTGAATGCAGCTCCTATGATCCAATATTCTAATGGAGGGAAAATCAAGGAGAAGCTGGACTTGGGGTAAATAAACTTAATACAATGTTTTTGGACCAATGAGACCATGTGAAAGTGTAAAAAAGCTGCATGATGTGACTCCTTTAAGACACTTTTACAGATAAAAAGCAACAATTCCACATGAGCAAGTGGAGGAGACAGTTTAAAAGAAAATTTGATTTTGTCATGACTGTTTGTTGCTCTCTATCTCTGTCCTCACATTTTATCTCTTTTTGTCCTGTCAGAGAGAGAGAGAGAGAGACAGAGAGAGAGAGAGAGAGAGAGAGAGAGACAGAGAGAGAGTCACTGCATAAAAAGTCAAACGGAAAGATCTCCCAGGAGTCTAAACCTATAACAAGCAACAATTAACAATGTATGAATTACAGTGTATATTTAGGTGTAAAATGTGCAATAGCATGGTAGTAACTAAAACAAGCAGGAGCACAGGTACACATCCAGGTAGGAAATGATATGATTACTGTGATGTCACAGGAAGAGCATCATCACAATCCTCTCCATATCAACGCCATGCTGGTGACTTTTACCTGAGAGGTAAGTCTTCCCTTGGCATCCTTTTGCTATGTTGTGTGTATGGCTGGCTTTCCATACAAGCAATGCCGATGCTGACAAATGTGCTCTAGAAATTCAAAATGTCAAAAGTAAAGGTATCAGATGAGCAGTATTGAAAAATCTCAGTGAGATGTTTTCAGTTGAGACCCTCTTTTTGATCACTTCCCACAGTTTGCATGCACCTCCTCTCTCTGCATCCTCCTCCAATACTTCCCATTCAGTGTTGGTGCAAGTCTGTCCAGGTCACTTCCTCCCCACAGACAAATCAACCTCTGTTGCACCTCCACCTTCATTCACGTGGAATCAATGTTTTATACTACTCTTAACAAGATTGCACAGCTTGGAAATCTAAAAGATTAACTGTCAAAAGGATAAAATATTTTTGATGACATCATCCGGGAGAGCGAGGAGCCAAAGTAATCGTCCTGGTGATATCATTAGACCGGGTTTCCTGTTATGAAAGCAGGACCTGGAAGTTTGGCAGCTGAGAGCCGAAGCTGCAGTGAGAGTTCTGCTTGGCTGCGTGTTCACAGAGAAATGATGTTAACCACAGAATGTCTAGTCAATGGGCTACTGCCAGAATATTCAGTCTCGTCATACGTCAATGACGGATGGGTGGGTTTCTATTCAGACCCAAAACAACATAGAAAACATGCAGCGTGTTCCAAGGAGACACAGGTTCCTTCATTTTCTACAGAACCAAGGTTGTCGTCTCAACCGATCGACTGGAGCATCTCAGCATCTTAACAGTCACCAAACAGTGTCACGTGAGGATGCATTGATTCACAAGGATGCTGAGGTTTCCCCGTCACAATGTTGTGGTCAAAGTTGCATGATAAGTTGCCTAAAAAAGCTTCAGCTGCCACAAGGGTGACCCAAGGGTGTCCCGAAACCAACTCCATTGACCTTTACAGTCAGGTTTGGTTTGTGTGGCACTGATTGTTTAGTTGTTGTTATTATTAACATTTTCATTAATGAACATGTTCATTTATAAACATTCTTGGCTCATTTATGTTAAGGAAAATAAGCTATTTCTCAAAACAACCATGTCATGCTGCTCTCTTGAATGTGAACAATGTTGATAAACTCCTTCAATCAGAGTGTGTGCTGTTTTTAGGGATGTGGACAGATTTGAATTGCAAACGTTTGAATGTTTACCTGAATTCACTGTATTCAACATTATTCCAACATGGGATGTTTGTACAACCTGTATGGTTGTGTTCGCCCACCCCTCCCCCTTTTTTTGACCCACATTACCATATTTGGTATGAAAGGTGTTCCCACCCTTTGAATACAAATGATTTCATTTCAGTGATCCACAGCAGATATTCAGCGTGTTACATAGGAAAGACAAATCCAAGCCGTCCCCTGCAGAGAAATCCTAACCGTAAAGCTTTGCCTTCCTGTTCATGTCCACGCTCACACTGGCTTGAAGACTGGAAATAACACATGAGGAAAAACATATAACTTTGGATTCCCTTGCTCTGGCCGTCTCTGTTGTGCTCACTAGCATCGGGTTTATCTGAGATAATCATCACTATGTCGTTATACATCATAAAAATGAGCAGCTGCAAATGGCACGCCACGACTTGGCGCCCCTCTGTGACCGAGCCCGGGGACGCCTGCCACGGCTCCGGGACGAGGGTCGACAGTAGGTCATTTTAAACTTGAGCTCACAACTCTATCTTCCCCTTCCTACTCTGAGGCTGAACTGGAGCGGGGCAGCTGAGGGGAAAGCCAAATGTCAGGAGAGCAGTGGATTTCTGCCCGAACGCCATCGCGCCGGTGCAGAAGTAACTGACTTTCATTTCTGTGGGACCGCTGGGCGCAGCGCTCTGCTACTGTGGAGTGTTTGTTGTCATCTACGTATCAGGCCATGCACCAGTGAGGAGTGGACTGGTACAGAATGTTACAGTACAGCAGCCCTCCTGGGAACACCTTCTGAAAGTTTGCCAGGAATTCAATTATATATTCTTTTAACCCTTCGACCAGCCTGTGCCGCTGAGCACCAGGCAGCACTTAGCCCCCCGCCTCGGGCTCAGCAAATCACACAGCCGTCTTTAACATATCTCTTAAATTTAGGGGTTTTTACGCACAGCCATGAAAATATTAATGAGTTTGTTGATCAGGAAAAAAAGTCCTTAAAATATAATTTGCAGTTTGTGTTTAAACCTTGAAAACACATTTATTTTATGGGATAATTTTTTTTTTCACACTGCCGCTCAGAGACTTTACTGCCAGGAGTATATCAAAACTGGGGACTGAATCAAGAGCAGATTGCCAGTTTTAGTTATGAATGTTCACTGAATTTGTAGAGCAGGTAAAGAAATCTCCATTAGCATCTATTAGAAGTGTGTCAAACAGGTGAAAAGCCGACCGTTGCTTCACTTCGTCGATGACCAGTTTATCTCATAAGGGACACATTTCAATTCTCAGGTCATCTGCTCACGTGCTTACGAGAAACGGAGAGGCTGTGTCAAATTACCATTACTCCATGCTGTATGTTTTAAGGCTTTAAGATGTCCAGGCACCATTTACAAAACGTTGTGAGTAAAAGTGCATAGTTTTTGCATTTTCGTTTCAGAAAATGTTTGTGTTTACAGGTTTTGAATTTGGAAAATGATGGCAGAAACACTAAGAACAATAGTTTTCAAGTAGATCCACTGGTGCAGGGGTCGGCAACCTTTAATGCTCAAAGAGCCATTTGGTTCCGTTTTCCACTGAACACAACACCCAGAGAGCCGCACCCAGAGTATTTTGACAGACCATGCCAGGAGGACACGACACACAAAACCTTCTTCACTGCTGGTTGACAACTTACAACTAATAAACTAAACTACATGAACTAAGCAACAAAAACACAACACAACACAACACAATTATTAGCAACACTACAAACCTAACATAACCCCCAATAATTACATTTAAAACACGACAAACAGAAACTCCCATAATGCATTGCAGCTCTCAGCTCCTTTATTGCTACACATTATTAAAATGGAAGATAAATGTTGGAGATCTGGGATTGTTAGAACCATGAGTGTGATGGTGTGTCTTTAATGTCCTGTAGTTGTTGTGTAATCCACTATAATTTGCCGTCACTCTCAATAAGTCCACAATGAACCTCCCGGAATTGTCGGCGCTCCGCAGCGCAGCAGTTTTACTGTGAAAGGTACAGGAAGCTCCCAGCTTCAGACACCAGTTGAGCCGCTGTCATGACCTGCAGCCGCAATTCTACGTTCTTCATGCCATTATTGTTGCGTAATGACGTTACATCGCTGCGTCGTTCACAACCCGCCTACATTTTACTCCACTCTTTGTAGCGGGACTGCTCTCTGGGTGGCTTTGCCTCCTTACGTCCCTCTCTGGGTGGCTTTGCCTCCTTACGTCCCTCCAGGATGAACTGCAGTGGGACCGAGGCTCAAGGAGCCGCAGTGGAGGGACCAAAGAGCCGCATGCGGCTCCGGAGCCGCGGGTTGCCGACCCCTGCACTAGTGGGTGCTGTTGCACATGAGAGCATAGAACAAGGACAGTTCAAGGACATTCGTTTGGACAGATGACCAAGTTGGATTGTAATTAAAGTGACAGTCAACTATCAAACTACCAAGTCCCAGGAGAACATGGATTGTTAATCGTCACAAGATTGCATTGTTCTGAGAGCGCAGTTGTAGTGTTTCAGAAAAGTTGTGTTTTAAAAAAAAGGTTGCTGTGGGAGGAAGGTAAAACACCTGAGGGGCTGATGGCCTCCCTCCCCTTCTCTCACTGGAGCTGGGGAAGAAAACGCCAGAGGCCACGTTTACACATAAGTGGGTTTTTACAAAAACTAATATTTCCAGCTTTACATTTCTAAAAATAATCTCCATTTAAACCTGATTGTTTACAACAACAACAAAAAACTTCATTAACTCTGACCCACATGTACACCTTGTTCAGAGCTACTGTCTTCACGGCTCATCACTTGTGAGAGTCCAGGCTGTATCCTGGAATCTGGGATTGGCTCCATCTCCCAGCCCGCAGGCTGTGATACATTGACATAAACAATGATGTGAATTTGTCTGTCCACCGACTGAAGCTGCGAAGAAGTTGGCCGATGGAACAGAGCAATGAGCAACGTTGAAGCAAATCGACTACAGAGTGACTTTCAAGAGAAGAAAGGGATTCGGTCAGAGTTCAGACCTGAATCCAGCAGAGTAGCACAAGAGATGGAGCAGTTCTTCAAGGACGTATCTTTTGGTTCAAGCAGATGTCAAATCCAGAATTCATCATGCTGTTTAGTTTAATTGTTTAGTCGTGGCAACGATGCAGGAACTGAGCCACGACGAAAGAGTCAGACTTTTCTTGGCTCAGTATTCTGGCCCCTTCTGCTCTGCAAGGAGCCAAATTGTTGCGTCTCTTATCTGGACTCAGTCATTCTTTAATCAAAGTGATCACAGATAAAGGGGCAGGGTCACTCTAAAACACACACATAAGCGCACACTAATCTGTGGGTGTGCACAGTGACAGCGTGCATCTTCCTGACGGGACTTGATCCAAACGAATCAATGACTCGATCCAAGAGCCAGAGAGGAGAGGCTGCTTTGAGTCAGCATTCTCCATCTCTCTGTCACGTTTTTTTTTTTTGTTTCTTTAGCACTCTCTCTCTCTCTCTCTCTCTCTCTCTCTCTCTCTCTCTCTCTCTCTCTCGCACACACACACACACACACACACACACACACACACACACACACACACACACACACACACACACACACACACACACACACACACACACACACACACACACCTCATTTTGAACCCAGAACTACTCCATCATGGCCGGGTGATCAGAGGAAATACCTGCTCTGTGCGGTCAAAGTGGATAACAACAGTCTCCCTCTGCTGGTTTGCAGAGATTACTGCAGCAATCAGCAGCCAATAAAAACCTTCCAGGCATCGCAGAGGTGGAATAAAACTTACAACCTAAACGGTTATTGAGAAGTTTTATGACACTATGGAGTCACACCAGTGATTAAATTTCACGGGCACTGAAAAATTCTGGACATCCTTCATGGCTTCCTTTAAAAAAAAAAAAAAAAAAAAATTCCATGAATATTTCTTTGGATTTAAAAATGTATGAGTTGAAAAGTTATGCAGAAAAACGAATCCAATACTGGTAAAATCATTAAACATAAATGCTCAACTTTACAAATGTTTAAAGGTTAATGCAAATGAAGATTTTAAGATTAAAATGAACATTTGGTCAAAATAGTGGAAGTAAATCATTGAGAGGAATGTAGAGAATAATCAAATAGAATGGAAAATCTAAATATAATCATTGAGAAACAGTCAGATGATTGAGATAATTAGATAGATTATGCAAATGTGTTTATTGAATGCTGTGACATCTCACAAAAGCATAGAGCGCATAGAGGTCAGGATTCTGAATGTGAATGACTTATCATGGATCCAGGAGCTAAAAGTTCAGTAGAATTGGAGGAGAGCCAGGAAGTAAACTTTTGAGACAGGGACGTTTGGTTTTTTTGGGTGTGTGTTTTTTCTTTCCAAAACTGTGGGAAGGCACCACTCTTACATCAAGAACCAGTAAATTTGCACTCCCGTCCTGTAAATCAGACCCTCTTACAACTGTTCTCGGTCCCCATTCATCACACACAATTTAATACATGTCATTACGGTAATGTCATCACACGTGCACCTCTCTAGCCACACTGTGTTCATTCAACCTGAATATTTCTCTTTCCAGTCCACAAGGGTCCTCCATGGTTCTGCCCGAGGACACCCCATTAGTCATCATTCCCATACTTCCAGACACTCCATAAATGCCATGTTTGCCTCCATTGCTATGTGGACGAAACCCAGCTCTTAACTCTACAAAACCAAATGTTGTATTCCACTTTGCTCTGCTGTCACTATCGATCAACAATAACAATTTGCAGGTTCATCATTTAAACAAAGAAACGTATGCACAGTTTCCCATTTGGGCACTTTTTCTGCACATGACAACAATTTCAACTCTATTTGGTGTTAAAAACTCAGAATAGATTGTTGCTTTTCTACACAGGTAGTGGTTTTCAAGTAGTTTGTCCATTATGATATATACTGTACATATTATATATAATAAATATACTATAGACAATGGGTTTGGTCGTTCAGCTGTTGCCTTTCTGAGTCATCACGGTGATATGTATGTTTGACGTGGCACAAATATGCCACCATCATGAAATTGCATGACTAAGTAGGAAAGCGTACTACGAGATACTATACTATACAGATTCCGTCATGATCATCAGCCCCCTTGGACGTGACTCCCACCAAACAAGGTAGAGGTTTCTAACATTGTTGGTCGTAGTCTGCTGATTTTTTTTTTTTTTATTAACTCTTGTTTCAACTCTGGACTTGACCTGTTTCAGATAAACAGGCAGACATGGAGAAACAGCTGAGCTAAGATTAACCAGCAATTATCCAAGACCACAGGGAAAACTGAGCTCGCCACTGGGGGAATGGATGAGGCGGAGCATTGCGTTGTAGTGATGATCAAATTTGAACGAATCGTTCAAAACCCGCGAGTCACTTTACTGAACGGTGACTCACGAGTTTTCACGTTCATTAACTCGTTCACTGAGTCATTTTTGCTACAGCCTCCTTGTAGCTGGGCCGCTAAGCACAGCAGCTTCCGGCTCCTGACATTCACATGAGGCTTTCAGCACATTCGAGTCAGCTTGTCGGTGTAGTTCAGCACGAATGACCGACTCACCTCCCCTGAATCGTTCAGCTCACATGCCCGAGTCAGCTCGCTCCAATCGTTCAGCTCACATGACCGACTCACCTCCCTTCAATCGTTCAGCGCACATGACCGACTCCCCTCGAAACTCGAAAGAGTCGTTCACTGAATCGGTCAGTAGCACTTCCGCTGTATCGTTCACCTCATGAGCGGTGAGCGGTGAGCCCTCCCCCCCTCCCTCACCTGAAAATCTGCAGCGGCGCTCCGCTCAGAAAGTTTCTGAGTGACAGCGGAGAAGAAGAAAAAATACATTGTTTGTTTCACAAAGCTTGAAGAAATAAATACACAATAAATTATGTTAAAAATACGACTTTGTTGCCTTCAATGCTGTCCCCTATAAGTAGTTTCACCCTTTGAAAATCACGTTATTTATTAATAGAAGTAAAACTATTTTTGAGAGTTGTGAGAAGAAAATCAAAATGCTGGAAGTGAAAGGTTTCCTATCTAACTCCTTCCCCCGAACGGCCGACCTTCTTGTGTGGGGGAGATTTCGTGCCCCAGTGTTCAAAAACACAGTGGAGGTTATGAAAACCAAACTGTGCATAGTGGCAACATCAGTGCCTTCAGAACGGATCTTTTCCATTTACTTTGGAAGATTGTTTACGAGATTTGCACTAATTCATAATTTGTGAAACGCCTTCATTTACATTTTGCACATAGTTATTTTATTCGTATTTATTCATTTAAGTGTAAGTTCCAGTTTCTGTTTACTTTCTATTCCAAATTTTCGTTTTTGACGTTTCAATTGTGATGTTTCACATTTACCTTTGAGGTTGTGACAGAAAAAAAATCAACATTTGCATTTTAAGAATTTTTTATCTTTCTGTCTTTTTTCTGCTAAAAGCAGCTTGTAGCTGTAACGCCAGCTGCTAAGCACAGCAGCTTCCGGCTCCTGACATTCACATGAGGCTTTCAGCACACTCGAGTCAGCTTGGAGGTGTCGTTCAGCACGAATGACCGACTCCCCTCCCTTCAATCGTTCAGCTCACATGACCGACTCCCCTCGCTTCAGTCGTTCAGCTCACATGACCGACTCCCCTCGAAACTCGAAAGAGTCGTTCACTGAATCGGTCAGTAGCACTTCCGCTGTGTCGTTCACCTCATGAGCGGTGAGCGGTGAGCCCTCCCCCCCCCTCCCTCACCTGAAAATCTCCGAGTGACGGCGGAGAAAAAAATAATACATTGTTTGTTTCACAAAGCTTGTAGAGATAAATACATGAATAATACATGGATAAATACACAGTAAACAATGTTAAAATACCACTGTAGCGTGTATTGTGTTACATTTAATATTGTCCCCTATAATTAGTTCTGCCCTATGAACGTCACATTATTTATTATTAGATTATTTATGAGATACTAGTAAAAAAAGAAAATCAGAATGTTGGAAGAAAAAAAAACTTTAAAAACATATGTATACATTAATATATACTGCATATCTGCCATTCTGGATGCCAGGTATTTATTCAGTTTAATCATTTATCTAATTTATTTTCTGATTCAACTAAACCTCAAAAACAACACACATAATCTAGAATAAGGAGACCAGGATCACTAAAAACTAATGTGTACTTATTGTTTATTTTCCTCAGAAGTGTTTCATCATTTTACTATGAATACATGATTCTCCCCCTGGTTCATGTCGCAGTTCAGCTGAGCCTCCAGGTCCTGGAGCGGGTGGAAATAGTGCGCATGCGCAACTGAATCAAATGACTCAAATGACTCAAATGACTCAAATGACCGATTCACTTGGGTGAACGACTCAAAAACCCGTGAGTCCGTTCGAGGAGTCGGGTTTCTCATCACTATTGCGTTGATATCACGGGGACCTGGAGCGCAGACACTGAAAACATCTTTCCTTCCACACTGGGGTTTCTTGTTTCCAGGAGCTTTTCTCTTGAGATTTTCAGAGTGGCGTCAGGGAATAAAGGCAGCCGGGCTCTGCATTACAACTCTCATCAAAATGACAGTATTGAGTAATCTCATAACAGAACATTTTACTCTGCATAAATTAACAAAGCCATCGCAGGAGTCAGAATCAAATTGAATTTATCAGCAAACCTTCCCAACAAACCCATGAAAGGACTGCCCCTCTCGGTCTCAGCTGTCCTTCTTCACACACTTTCATACTCCTCTCTGCGCTCTCAAGGTGAAGGTACATATCGCTTTTATGACGGAGCCTCTCATGACATCACAACACGCACAGTTTAGTTGGGATACATTTGGCTTCTGGTGAGAAATTCGCAAAAAACTATGATCCCATGAAATATTATCACATCTTCCTCCAAAACAGGCCAAAACAGAGACACAAAGTAACACAAAAGGCAAAAAAAAAAAGCATGAAACATATAATGTTTTTGGGTTTAGATGCAAAATGTGGGTTTCACACAAAACAGAAGGAAAACTTCTTAAGTAATTTCTTGTAGGACATAAAGTTTCAGACAACAGAAAGAAAAGTTGTATCACCCTAACGAGGTGTGGAGAGAAACTCCAACCACATTGTATACACAAATGGTTTGTCCTGAGCCTGATCCAGCAGGACAGCAGATTTGTATTTTTAACCTCCGCAGAGCAGGGCTGGTTGTGTCCTGTCATGTCAGGTTTCCATGTTAACGATAGATGCCTTGTCTCCCTCTGGCTCTTGGCATGGAGCTCAGGCTCAGTGGAATTCTTGTGTCCCGTTCAGTTTTTTCTTTTTCCCTTTCTTTTACACAATATCTGTTTTCCTCGTAACACCCTTAAGTCCTTCCCTACCACCATCTGCCAGGCTCAATCCATCCCCATTATCCACGGACAAGCAGCAGGAAGCAGCCGACGGGTCTCTGAGGCGGGACAGCGGGAGGGTGGGAAAGGTGTGATGAGTTCCACCAGCCAAAGCCAGGATCTCACAGTTTTCTCTCTCACTGAGGGTTTGCCTTTTAAATCACTGCTTGTTGTTGCTGTCTCCACTATAATTATTTTACGAATATACATGCAGATGGAGACAAAACAATAACAGCCACACACAAATTACATTTCCCCAAAAATGCTACGTGCAAACTCATGGATACAAATGCAGATAAATCTAAAGGCCTGTCCACATGGCGCATTTTAGGAGCTTGAAAACATTGTTTTGTTTTATAAACTGGTGACCCTCTCAACAACGTCATTAAAAATCCCTCACGTGGGAAAAATCCAAACATTTACAAGCCAGTTGTTGATCACACTCATAAAAACACAATTTTTAGCATTTAAATTTTGAAGAAAATAGCCAGGTTTGTTGATAACTTGCAGTCATGGAAACATCTGAAGATTCCCTAGACAAGATCCCGTATTTAGACTCGATCTCAATATGCACTGGAAAAACAACACATAAGACTGTTTGTCAGAGTGTTTTTATATATATAGTTTCCATATTCATGCTTAATCTCAATCTTATTCCTTCTGTCTTTATTTTCGCAGCGTAACTCAGACGCTGTTGTTTTAACTTTGTATAAACATGTGTTCTGCCTTGGCAGGGGCACCCTGACGGAGGCTGATAAGCAAGAACACTGCAACCTTGCCTCAGCTGACGTCTCGGTAGAATCCCACGCCTCCAGGGGAGACTGACATTCTCTACAAATGTCTAGCATAGCAATGTGTTTCTTTTTCCTGTGTAAACCCTCCCATCTCTTAATCTAAATAAAAGCGCAGGAGAATGGCAGGGAGCTCAGAGGGTCGGAGGTGTAACTTGGGCGCCTCCTGTTCATTCTCCTCGCGAGTAAAACCAATGTTCATTCTTGTTGTCTTCTTCTTTCTTGCAGATTTAATAAATGTCTGTAGCCTAAACCTGACACTGTTCTTCTTGTTAGAAGATGCTTTCTTTGAGAAAGTCTGGCTTTTTTCTTTCAGCCTAAATGGGTCAAATATTGATATTTTCACTTGATATGTCACAACACCATCTTTAAAATCCCAGAAACACATCGGGCAGGTTTCCCAAGATGACGTCAGTTCATGAAACATAAACACAGGTTGATGGCGACAAATTCCAGTTTGTTTGAAAACATATGGACTTTGGTGTGATCCTTTTAGAGAACTGTGGGTTGGAAATGAGTGGTAATGGTCTTGTTTTTGTGCATTGCTTTATTCTCTGCGCAGAAGTGATACTTTTTCTGGGAGGTATATTTTAAGGATATTTTTCTGGTAGAGTAACTTTAACAACAACAACAACAACAACAACAACAACAACAGTGGACGAGAAGGTCCAGACCGTGCTGCAGAAACTACTGATGCGATTTTGTTTAATAAGAAAATATGTTGGATCTCCTGATGAGCGTGAGTATTCTCCATGTCTTCATCTCTTGTTTCAGATTATTTCTGTGGCAGTTACAGCGCCACCTAAAGGCCTGGCATATGCACTACATTTGTTTTGAGACATGCAGACACATTTTTTTTTTTTAAAGAACCACGACGAAAAAAAAGATCGATTTGGACCACGAGGAGAAAAAAGATCGAGTTGGCTGGTGTGGACAGGGCTGAAATACACACATCATGTTGCTACTTTATTTCCCTATACGCTGATCTTCTAAACCATTTCACATCTTTTGTTTCATCTGTATAGAGCTCTTCATTCTGAACTGCGTTCATATCAAATTTAATGAAACCCAAGTTGATTTAATAAATTGAAAAAGAAAAAAAATGAAAAAGCTTTTCAAATTAATCCAGTCTATTTACAGCATTCACACTTTCACAAATGGACTATGGTTTGTTTTAACAGAAACAAAGGTAAAGGTGGGGATCAGACGAACAGCAGCCGCCCGACGTGCTGCTCCGGCCCTAAAGAAGCTGGTGTCACGAACTAAAAAACTCCAATGAGACTCATTGGGGAACATAAACTAGAAGAACTGCAGCGAGGAAGCTCTGTTATAAACATCTGTGCTGTGATCAAGTGAAATTGAGTGCTGTCCGTTATTCTTGTCTGATGAATTAATATTCTAGAATCTCACAAAGTTACGCATCAACAGTGTCGACGATATTTCTCTCGTATTCCTTCTAGTATTCCTTCCTGCTTTCGCTGCTGCAACTCTTGTTTTTGCCCTGGATGATGCGTTTGAATTCTTCATATTTTAGGAGACTAATCATCTAAACCAGGGGCGTCAAACTGATTTTAGTTGAGGAGCCACATCAACCTGATCTGACCTCTAGAGGCCCAACAAGTCAAACAGAACATATTAAACTGCAGATACAGACAAATGCAAAGTCTTTCCTTCTTTTGATCCTTTTGTTTCTGCAACAATTTGCCAGTCTATTGTGAAATATACATATTAAAGGAAATCAGATATTATTATATTTGCAAAAAAAAAAACCCCACAATATCTGTACCCGGATATCATATTTTTATTCAGGATTTAAACAATTTGTCATCATCTGGACATTTTTTTGAGTTTACGTGTCTAAAGTATCAATTCACATAAGTTGGACTCATTGTTTTATTGTGAAAGGTGTCGTGTTATGTGACCTCCACAGATGCATTAATGTCGGGGGTCAAATTCTGACCAAGGGCGGTTTTAAATGTCATTTTTTTCTCAATCTAGTGTTTTTAGATCAGCCTCTGTCAGTTTCCATATTTATACTTTAAAAACAAATCACATGGCGGGCCGGATTAGATCCTCTGGTGGGCCGCTTCTGGCCCCCGGGCCGCATGTTTGACACCCCTGATCTACAGGGTTTGCCTTTGGTAAGATGCTGTAAACTCTGCACTTTTTATGTGAACATGCACTGATCCCGATGGGAAAAGCCTGGGTTGAATTATTGAGTTGATAACCTGCTTCATGCTTATCAAGCATTAGTATGCATCTCTGGGTTTGTCAATTCAGATAATGGAGACATATCCCAGGTATGTTGATCTCATTCAGGCCTCAGGAAAAATGGCTAGATGAGGCCTTGGTGGAAACACTCAAGGGTGATCAGAGAGACACAGTGTAAACAATAGCAGAGTGACACATGACAAGAGCGCTCATGAAGGCCTGAAAACACAACGTTAAACCAGAGATGTGGCAAATATCATTGTGGTTGTTTTAATCACAACCTTTCCCTTCATTATGTCATAATTTCCCTTCAATATCCAACCACTTACTGTAGTTTTTATGTAGTAAATTAAAGTGAAGACTCAGGATTTTGAATCAAATCTGCCCTGCGTTTGCGCCGCATTAATACTCAGGACAGAAATCGCAGCAAACAAAGGCCTGGATGCAATGCAGCATCTCAAGGTCCGGTTTATTTGTTTTCAAACGAAGCACCAATCTAATCTGATAAGTGATTTGGTTTTGCTGCGCAGCTATATCTTTAAACCCAGACACCGGCGTCAGCAATAAAAGGACAGATTTATGACAGAGAGAAGACAGAGGCATTACAGAGAAGCAAGCGCTGGTGTCTCTAGGATGGAGGGGCTGATGGCGGTATGAGTGGTAACTTCGGAGGGTGAGCTGCAGCCTGGGGCGGGGGGGGGGGAGGAAGGAAAGAAGATGGGAAGGGTAAGAGGAGTGGAAAATCACTTAGAAAGATTAAACATGGTGGGATGAGTGAAGACTCCTTTTTTTATGTGCACGTGTCTGCAAATGAGCTGGCGTGTGCGCGTGCGCGTGGCCTGGGGTACGGACGGGGTTTTGGATCCGTTTCAGGCCCTGCTCGGCAATCCATTACGGATTAGTGGTGGGTCGACCCTGTTTTTATTACGCATGGGATCTATCTTTAATAGACATCCATAGGATTTCATAGGTATTGAATGAGACATCACTCCACTGTCAGCACTAACTGTGTTTGCCTCAGTGGCGCTCAGAGTTGTGGAAACGATGTTAAACTACTATTATTGAGGACAAAGAGTGATACTTGGCCCAAGAGGTTCCATTTATCACATGGTGACATGAGCTGGAACACACACACCGAGATTATGACGGTGGATGGAATTAACAAGAGAAAATGATGACAGATTGTACATCAAACTGTTGCTCATGGGATTTAAGCCCCATGGAAGTTACTCACCAAATACTGTAATGTGAATCATCGAGCTTTTCAAAATGGTAACAAAAGCAAGTTGGTCTTTCCCTGTGCAGTTTGGATTATTACATGTTTCAGACTGGTTTGAATAAGTTGACTCTACTGAATTGAACTGTTGGAAAAACAGGACAGAAGAATAATGAGTTATTCCTACATATCATTGCTATATAGGCAATAAGGAAAATATCCACACAGTGAGACCCCAAGAAGCCATAATGTTTCACTGACTCTCTAACATTGTTCCGGATTCCCTGTCCAAGCAGTCCTGACTCAATGAGAGACCTGTGACAATGTGCTGTGGTGTCTGGCACCACACTGCTGACAATAGATCCTTCCATTTGAGAAAGTAGTGATGTCGGGTGACATCCAGATTGTTTTTGCACATTCTTCAGCACATCACACTGATGTTCGGTTCAGCTCTGGGGAAGTTGGAGCTCAAGTCATCACTTCTGTTGTGTTGTTCGCCAAACTGTTACTGAATGGTTTTTGTTTTGAAGCAAGGCGTGTCATTAATCTGCGAGCGGGCTCTGCCAGTACAAATCATAATACAGTGTCCTTAAAGAAATATACAAGCATTGCTAAGTGCTACAGATTATCCAGACACTTTTGGGCACATTCTCATGTGTCTGTATAATAAGTGATAGCAACACAGTGTATTTTCATAGTGTGTAATTCCTTTTAGACCTTTAATTGAAGGAAATTTAACAACATCCAGTCATGTTTCAGTTTAGAAAAGAACGCCCTAAGAATAATCAACTGAAAGGGATACACAGATCAGACAAACCAGTATTCAGCAGTTAAAACTGTAGATTATAGCATTCTGCAGATTATGTATAAATACATTTTACCCATTCAAAATAAATTTGAAAAAAGAGAAAGTAACTATAACTTTTAATCAATGGAAATCTTCCAAAAAACATACAAAATTAAATAAATTAGGACCAAAGGGAAACATTCCCTTGGTAAAAGTGTGATTATAGTTTACAGGATTTTTACCTCCTGAATAATAAATGAACAGGTTAGCAGGACCAGCGACTCAGTGATGCCTACAGAAAAAAACCCGAGGGGGAAAGTAAACACAGTGGTGCCTAACGACTGATTAAATTCATTGTGATGGAACATGTTTGAAAGTAAACAGACGAGACTTTCATCAACAGTGAAAGAAAAATGTCCTGACAGCCGTGATGGCGCTCAGGGTTCCAGCTGAGGACGGTAATAAATGATTTCACTGTAAGGCTTACAAACTGTCACTAAACTATTTGTCGCGCAGACGGTTAGGACGCCATGGACACAGAGGTGAACCTCACAGATTCTCTCTCTGCTTACTGTCCTAACATGATTCAAAGGATTATTTCACAATATGCTGTAATAACAATCCCACTGGAATGGAAATGAAAGCTAGTTAATGGTCGTGCTGAAAAAAGTTGCTTGGAATTATTGGATTATTGAGATTAACCATGAATAACCTAGAATTTGGAAAAAGACTCAGACATAGAGCTTATTTTGTAAGCTAAACACATAGATTGATCTAACATACAACAACAACAACAAAAACGTGTGTATGTATTAGAAACATGAACAAGGCCAAAACAATTCATATTTTGATTATGAATAGAGTGAGAAAATAGTTCATTGAAAAGAGTGATTTTAAGTCAAAAGAAGAATGAAAACGACACAGGGATTGGTGTGTTGCCCTTAATGCAGATGTTTTCTGTAATAAATGAGTTCATGTGTTAAAAATGTATAAAAAGCTTTAAAAATGGTTGGTTAATACTTTTAAAGTGTTTTGCACAAGTTTTCAATTATTATTTGTGAATTTGGTAAACAATATATTGCCGAATAGTTCTCCAGTCCATTCACGCCTATTTACAATAACACTGCAACCGTGTCACAGCCAGCTGAGCTATTTGCACAATACATGGCACGCCGTGACCTAATCACTTCAGGTCTCTGCCAGTAGGATGACCAGCCAGAGAATTTCAGAGCATGGTACTCCTCATTCATTGGGGCTAAAGACGAGGTCAACCTCACTCCAACTCAAGATCTTGACCTCATGATAAAATGGCTGGGAAAAGAGTCAAGCGCTCAGGTGAAACGTATTCGCTCAGTGCATGTCAATAACCCCTCCTTAGCTCTGGAGAAGGCATGGGAACGACTTCATGAGTGTTATGCTGCCCCTGAAATAATTGAAAAATCACTCTTTCAGAGACTGGACAGTTTTCTCAAACTAACAGCAAAAGATCATGTGAAACTGCGGGAACTAGAAGATCTGTTACAGAAGATCCAAGGTGCAAAGGAGGACGGATATCTACCTGGCCTGCTTTATCTGGACACTTCTCGTGGAATCGGCCCAGTCGTTGACAAACTTCCATATGGGCTCCAGGAGAAATGGATGTCTCAAGGCTCCCAGTACAAAGAGGACAATCATGGCTGTTTCTCACCTTTTGACTACTTCTGTAAGTTCATCTGCAGAGAGGCTATGATACGTAATGATCCAAGTTTCAACCAATTAAACAGCTAAACACACATAAGATCAGAAAGACCTAACCTAAAGAAGTTCAACCATGCCAAACCAATCTCTGTGCACAAAACTAAAGATACACCTCCTAACAAAGACATTAACAAGAACTGCCCACTGCACAATAAACCACACCCACTCAAGAAATGCAGGACATTTAGGAACAAACCATTGAACGAAAGAAAGGCCTTCCTCAAAGAGAAAGGAATCTGCTTCAAATGCTGCTCTTCAGACACTCATCTTGCTAAGGACTGTAGATATACAGGAAAGTTTTCTAAATGTGAAAGTACAAGCCATGACACGGTCATGCATCCTGGTCCCCTACCACAGACCAACAAGGCTCCTGCCCCTGCTCAAGAGGATGGCGGGGAGAGAGAAAACTGCTCAGACAACATTGCAGTAAATACAAGCTGCACAGAGGTGTGCGGTCAAAGTCAGTGGGGTCATTCTTGTTCTAAAATAGGTCTCACAGAAGTGTACTCTAAAGCAGGGGTTCCCAACCTTTTTTGACCAGTGTACCCCTTGAGCTGGTTTCCATGTGAAAAGTACCCCCTCTCTCGTGTGATTATTCGCCTTAATGTGTACTTATATTTAACCCTTTGTCTTTCTATCTATCCAACTGCTCATTTAAATAAAACAATTATTGTGAGTGTAAAAACATACCTTTTAATGAGACACTTGCGCTTGCTTGCCTTTCATAAGTCTTTCATAATTCCTTTTTTCACTGGGCTCCCCTGTGCCTGCGTCCGAGGCGACGGTAGCAGTAGCGGTAGCTGGACGTTTACTCCTGCCTAGCCATGCATCCATGTTTACAGTCGGTTTGCAGCTAGAGTTAGCTAGCTTCGCGAATCGTGCGCGCCCGCAGCAAGAACGTGAACCTTTTTTTTTTTTTTTTAAAGCGCGCCACTTTATAGTCTTTTCATATTATGTGCATTGTAGTGTTACAATCACTGTGGACGAACTGCTACTCATGGAAAATAAACATATGGCCTTACTAAAATTCATGATATAATACAATATAATATAGTATAATTTTTTTTTTTTTGTGTGTGGATACTGTAGGCTAATTTATAATCTTTCTGCGTACCCCCTGCAATACCCTCGCGTACCCCTAGGGGTCCGTGTACCCCCGGTTGGGAATCACTGCTCTAAAGGTTACAAAGACAGCGCAGTTTAAGCTTATGTCATTCTCGACGACCAGAGCAATCGTTCCTTAGCTAGGCCTGAGTTCTTTGAGCTTTTCAACATCAGAAGTGAGCCAGTCAGGTACAACTTAAGAACATGTTCTGGCCTTGTTGAAACATGGGGCAAAATGGCTGAAGGCTTTCAGATCGAGTCCTTAGGTGGATTAGTAGTAATCCCGCTGCCTCCACTTATTGAGTGTCAGGACATTCCGAACAACAGGAATGAAATCCCAACTCAGAGCGCTGTTCTGCACCAGCCACAACTCCGGTCCATAGCAAAATACATTCCAGAGCTCGTTCCAAAGGCAGAAATGCTCCTTCTTCTAGGGCAAGATGTTTTCGTGCACACAAAGTTAGAGAACAAGTCAATTGTCCTCACCATGCCCCCTTCGCCCAACGCCTAGATTTAGGGTGGGTTGTAGTCTAGGAGGTGTGTGTACATAAGCCTACAGTCAACTCATTTAAGACAGTGATTCTGGAAAATGGCCGCCCCACAGTTTACGAACAATGTGATAACTTTCTTGAAGTCAAAGAAATGCCACATTCAAGCAGACCAAGTAAGGCAGCTGGACAAACTCTGGGACAGACAGTTTTTGACCGCACTGAAAATGAAACAGGCTAGCTCCCTCCATAGAGGACACTCTCTTCTTAGAGATCATGGATAAAGACATCTACAGAGACGACGACAATAGTTGGGTTGCGCCTCTTCCCTTTAAAAAGCCTCACCAGCAAATGCCAAACAACAGACAGCTTGCAGTCAGTCACTTTTTGCCCCTGAAACAAAACATGCAAAAGAAACCCCATATGCAGCAACAATATGTGGAGTTTATGGATGACATTTTCTCCAGCGGTCACGCAGAAGTAGCACCGGCAATAAAGGAAGGAGAGCAGTGCTGGTATCTTCCAACATTTGGCGCTTACCACCCTCAAAAGATGATCAGGGTAGTTTTCGATTCCAGTGCCCAGCACTCCGGTGTCTCCCTCAACAATGTGGTCCTCACCGGCCCTGACTTCAACAACAGTCTCATTGGGGTGCTTCTCCGCATCCGGAAAGAAAGTGTTGCCTCTAACTCACAGGCAGACTATACAGACTTTTTGCCCTGAAAATTGTGCAACAGTTGTTGAAGACCTAGATCTGGGTGGTGAAGAAACACAATCTCAGCGAAGTCTAGGTCTCATCTGGGAAATGTCAACAGACACTTTCACCTTCTCAGTGGCCACCACGAACAAACCACCTGTTGTCTGTTAATAGTGTGTTTGATCCTTTGTGCTATTGGCACCCGTCACTATCCAAGGCAGAGCTCTACTCAGAGAACTCACTTCAATAAGCTCAGATTGGGAAACACCACTTCCACAAGACAAGCAGAGCAAATGGGTTGCTTGAAGAGATTCCCTCAAAGATCTAGAAGAGTTCCATATCCCAAGAACATACGCATCTGCCTCGCTCAGTCAAGTAAAAGACAAAGAACTGTGTCTATTTTCAGATGCTTAATCCCGTGCCATAGGTGCAGTCGCCTACCTGAAATTAGTTCATCCAGATGATGAAGTTGAGGTAGGATTTGTCATGGGCAAGGCAAGACTAGCACCCCAGTCAGAACCCACTATACCAAGACGAACTGTGCGCTGCTGTTTTGGCAGTAGAGTTGGCTGATCTTATTCAGGATGAGTTGGACATACAGTTCGATGCTGTTCACTTTTACATGGATAATAAGGTGGTCCTGGGCTACATCTGCAATGAATCAAAGAGATTCTACACTTATGTTCACAACAGAGTGCAGCGCATTCGTCAGTCCTCAAAGCCAGAACAGTGGCACTATGTGCGCACCGAGGAAAATCCAGCAGATCACGCATCCCACTCACTGACAGTTTGTCAACTGACACAAACAACTTGATTCACTGGACCTTCTGTCATTCATCGTCCACCAGTAGAGATGAATAAAGAAAGCGGAAACTTTGAGTTGGTCAAACCAGACAAAGATTGTGAAATCAGGCCATGTGTTAACAGTTGCACCACTCACCTCAAAGTGCTCACCAGCAAGTGTTTCGAATGCTTCCCCAGCTTCAATTCTTTGGTTAGAGCAGTGGCTTTCCTCATCCACATCGCAAAAGCTTTCAATGGCTCTAACCCAAACAGTGAATGTAAAGAGTGGCACAGATGCATCTTACCTCGAACACCAGACGAAATGACTCAAGCAAAACATGTCATTCTCAAGGAGACTCAACAAGGCGCCTTTGGAAGTGAACTGTCTGCCCTCAAAGCTGGAAAACCAATCCCAAAATAGAGCCCCATGTTGAAACTCAATCCAGTCTTAGACAATCGCCTTGTTTCAGTTGGAGGCCGACTAAAACACTCTTAGTTAGACAACGGCGAATACTGGACTCTATGCTACTTCAAAGTAAGGTACAACTCACTCACGAGGTGTTGTGCAAACTCATGGCCGAAGTCACCGCAATCATCAATGCCAGGCCGCTGATTCCAGTTTCTTCAGATCCAGACAACCCCTTCGTCCTCTCCCTCTCAATGCTGCTAACCCAGAAATCTTGCCTCATACCCCCTCTTGGAGATTTCCTGGACAAAGACCTTGACACCAAGCAATGGAGACAAGTTCAGGCTCTTGCCAATGGGTTCTGGAGACGCTGGAAGTGGGAATACCTACTGTCACTACAACAGAGGCAAAAATGGACTGTATCCCGCAGAAAGCTGCAAGTTGATGACCTTGTTCTGCTGAAGGATAACCAGGCCCCACGTAACAGCTAGCCCATGGCTAAAGTCATTGCCACATTCCCAGGGAAGGACAGTCGTGTAAGGAAGATAGAGGTCAAAGTTCACGATCAGGGCAGTGTAAAGACTTTTGTGAGGCCAGTTACTGAAGTTATTCTTCTTCTGCCAAAGGACTAATTCTTACAAGCGCTTTGCCTTGTAAGAATAATCACAGTGGCCTCATGGAGGCCAGGCGGGGAGTTTGTTGCCCTTATTGCAGTTGTTTACTGTAATAAATAAGTTCATGTGTTAAAAATGTATAAAAAGTTTTTAAAATGGTTAATTAATACTTTTAAAGTGTTTTGCACAAGTTTTCAATTATTATTTGTGAAATTGGCAAAAAAATGTATTGCCGAATAGTGCTACTTCCGGTTTTACTGCACAACTTCCAGTTTCCGGTTTCCATGGACAAGACGCATTGTAGATCTGGCATAGTGCATGCTTCAATCTGCTGTCATCCACTTTGAGTCACATACAAGGCAATGCCGTAAGTAGTGTATATGTAGATTACTGTCAAGAGAGTTATATTTTTGCATTATTTTGTGGAAATATTATGTTTTAAAACATTTAATGTACTTTGTTTTGTGTTATATTCAGCTCTGTGTTATTATTGTAATCTGCAGTTTTCACCATCTGGAGAAGGAAATAAAAGCAACAAAATGTCCTCCGTTGTCCCAGTTCTTCTTCAGTGGTTTAACTCGGTGTTATATCGATGACACTACAATTGGGCCATGGTAACACTTAAAGAAAATATTCAGTTCTGTTCTGGGATTCGGAGCCTTTTTGTATGTTTTCATATTCTTACTGTGATTTTAATGTTTATTTTTATTCTTCCTGTTAGTCCAGTGAGTCCAATAACATTTACATTACATATG
Source organism: Blennius ocellaris (assembly GCF_963422515.1). Classification (NCBI taxonomy): domain Eukaryota; kingdom Metazoa; phylum Chordata; class Actinopteri; order Blenniiformes; family Blenniidae; genus Blennius; species Blennius ocellaris. The sequence continues at coordinate 5,603,375 of NC_137654.1, forward strand.
CCAGTCAGTTTGTGTGTGAGTGTGTTTGTCTCGTTTTGTTTGACATGTCCGTCATATTTGCGAAATAATTCTTTGCCTCTTGTCAGAAAAAGTTTCACACAAGGTTTATACTGATAGAAGGTGTTTTGCTGTGACTTGCTGTCAAGTGGCGCTCAGTCCATCATTGGGAGAAGTTTGGGATTCAGTGTCTTGCACAAGGAGAGATATCAAACCTAAACCCGCAACCTTCAACTAATGTACACTTCTTCCAAACTGAAATCATTCAATAGCAACTTTTCAATTGTAGAAGATTTATTGCCAAACAAAATGTGACAAGGAAAAAAAAAGGTACCAAACACAAATGTCCTCATTTCCTGTGCAAAGTTATAGTTGCGCTATATACACCAGTGTATTGAGGAACATGATACAACGACACTTGGAGAGTGCATATCTTTGCCAGCTTCATGGTTTATCAACATGGAAACCAATGGATTACCAGGTTATTTGATCCACCACTCCATTCTTTCCACCATTTTGGGCCCCACATTAGTGCAGTGATTAGCACTCTGGCCTCACAGTGAGTGGCCGTGGGCTCAAATATAGCCGGGGGCCTTTCTGTGTATGTGTGGGTTTGTTCCCACATTCCTAAAAGCATCCACTGGGGGTACCTGAGCAAGACCCTTTGAGAGTGGCTCTGTGTGGCTGCTACCGATGGGTCAATTCGGTATGAATTTACCCTTGGGGATAAACACAGTGCTATAAAATAATTTTTAAAAATGTAATTGTCCTGGTTGTTTGAATTGCTTCATGTTATCACTGTTGTACAGACATTTTACAATTTCTGTGATACCCTATGACATTTGAGCCCAACCTCTAACCAGGGTCAGAGGATAGGGAATTCAAAACTAGCGATGACCAAATGAAGCTCCAATAAAGCTTCATGAACCACTTTCTATATTTTCTGACTCCACCAGGTGGCGCTCTTGGTTTGCAGATCGAGTCTGAAAGACTGGAAATGAAGTGTGTTTTCAAACATTTGTTGAACGGTGAAGGAATATACAAGTTAAACATTTGATTTCTGTGAGACAACTGAACACATTGTATAGTTATCTTCCTACACAGCTGGGATTTCTCCCACTGCTAAAGTTGGGAAAAACAAAACTATAAATTAATGTTCAGGGACATCCCAAGTTGGTTGGCGATGTCTCTCAGTGCTCCATTCTGCACAATTCATGGTTAAGGTAAGATTGGAACAGATAAGAGGTCAGAGGTCACTTTGGTCCCACGGAGCATCAAGCTCTGAGTAAAACCAGTTTTAAGCAGTTTTGGAGACAAAGGAATAGCAACTTCACCCTAGCAACGCATACATCACGAGGAACTGACCAATGTGAGGTTGAGGTGTCGTATGCAAATGTATAAATATGAACCCCGCGTTGCAACGGGGCCCTTCTTCACTGTAAACCTGGCCTATATACTTGGGTCTGCAAGGAAGAACGGTCCGAGCTCGTATAGATGTAAAGTCTGATATATGGAATTTTGTAGCATTATATAATCTGATATGCTTTTTTGTAATCTCTTGTTTGTGTGATTATTAAATACATTATTGAAGAAATTAACGCTCTCTTTCTGCCTCTCCCGGATCAAACGAACATGCAGGAATTCAGGGGAACACAGGTACGAATTCCAACAACGGACAGTGCCATCTAGTGGTTTTATTGGAGCTTGATTTGGCCATCACGAGCAACAGACCCTGATCTCTATGAGGTGCTGCTTGTAAGGGACTTTGTTTCACAATTTTGGGGGATTCGTTGGGAAACGGTTAGCCGTTAACATCCTCAAATCTAATCAATTGGTCCTTGGATGATGACAAATTATCCCTGAAGATTTCTTGCAATTTGAGGAATAGTATTTGTAAAAAGTTGGTAAAATACATGCATACAAAGCAATAAATAAATGAATTCATGTAGCCAAATACATTACCTTTGCTGCCCACATTTGTTGGTGAAGCTCATCATGGTTTTGCAGCACAGAGGAGGATGAGGAGGCAGAACCAATTTATAGCTGAAATATTAGAACAATTACTGAAAACTGGCTATGGTAACCTTGTTTTTATAGGCTCAGGTCACCCTTATCTGGTTCACTTGAATCACTCTGACTCCTGGTTGACTTCCGACTGAGATTGCTTGAAGTCAGTAAACCTAAGTGGTCCAGGCATCCTGGGCAGTGCTGCACCCTCTCCTGGTCCTGGACCGGGTTGTCGGAGGCAGAGGCATCACAACCGGGTAGACAACACAGACAACTGATTAGGACCCCGAGCTGAAGGGGGCCCCGAGGAACAGCTGACATTAGTCAATTTCGATGACAAAATAATGTGACTGTCTCACTTTAGGCGCTGCAACGACAGTGCATCGGAAATCCCCCGCACGGGGGAGTACTCACTGGCTAGTTTCCAGTAGGGGGCCCCCGACAGACGGCAGATATCAGCAACACAACTTGAAACCCCTGGACACATGTGGCCCCATGGCCCACTACTACCCTGCATCAACACACCAAAAAAAAGAATCAGACAAATCTCTCAAGGGCACATGAAATGAAAAGAAAAGAAAACATGAAGAGGATGAAAAGGAAAAAAACATGATGTTGATAAGTGAGAGTGGGTAAGCTATGTGTGTTACATTATTTTAAAAAAAGTTAGTCCCAGACACTTTGTCCCAAACTCCCAGTCATCCACCAAACACCAGAAGTGTTTGGTGCACAGTGAAGTCAGCCATTTTCTTCTAAATACATTCATAAAGTCTATATATGTATATATTAATCATTCAAATTTGACAGTAACAACACACTTCTGTGGTATGACAAACTTAGAGCACATATTTATTCTTACTTTACACCAGTTTGATCAGCTTTATTTATAGTACTCCAGCTTTGCTCACACAATATGTCATAAGTCTTGTTGTTCCAGGAGAGGCTCACAGGACCAGCACTGGTTTCCATAGCGATGTTCTGAGGTCCTGAGATATGGAAGATATTGTGGCTGCATTTGCAGAAGCCAAGGCCTGCAAGCAGCAGCTTGAAGAAAAAACATTGCACTTCAAGTGGACTAGAGATATCAGACCAATGTGTCACACTTCTTACTTTCCACTTCAAGTACTTGTTGTTTTTGTTTTTGTTTTTGTATTGGTTGGTGGTGTTTTTTTTATCATACTCTATCATTCTGTTTTGCACATTTCAGTTGTGTTTGTTTTTCTGGTATTTAGATATTGTGTGTAAAGTTTGAAATATTATCTTATAGGTTAAGTATTCAATAAAGTATTTCTTTACTGATCTGTCATCCTAGACATCATCCATCCTTATTCTGGGGCCGAGAGGCCCCATAGTCTTTCTTGCCTAGGGCCCCCAGGGGTCTAGAAACAGGGGTCTTGATGTGGCACATTTTGTGCCACATCAAGCGAGCGTGAAGGCAGAGGTGAGTGCGTATAAAATGTAGATGTTGAGCGAGAGCGAGAAAGATGTCGCCAGCACATAGAGCAAGGATCTGCGGGAGGGTAAATGACAAAACCCGGTGAAAAACACCATGAATATGCAAGTATGTGGATTGTTGCAAATAGAAACATGCATATAATAAATTGCTCAGATTAAATTTTAGGTTTTTTTTCTCAAGTTTTTTTCTTCCTGTGCTCAAAGTTTCACATTGCCTACTTAAGATTGTGGCACAAATGCAATTCCATAGAGTATGAAGGAATCATTCAAAACCTCGATGTTCGCCGGTGACTGCTCGATTAGCCTTTGGCACCAGTCAGCTGTTAGCTTGTGAGCTCAGCCACCGGTGTCAGTCAGCTGTATGTCCACGTGACTTTGTAAGCTGCTCCTATTGGTCAGGATCAATACATTTTAGTCCTGAAATTTTTTGATATGGCCAAGATCACACTGGACCTGGTCCACAACCAATAAGTATGATATGCTGACTTTGCAAATAGAGCAGATAGGGACAGATTAATTGTCTCAGACAAAAAATATCGGTCCTGATCTGCATGCTTTACTCATCTGAATCAGTTTCAGTCTGTTAACTTGAGTCAGTGGGGCAGTTTGAATGGATACGCTGAGTCTGTGATAATTCCACTGAGTTTGCTCCTCCTCCTTGCTTTGTATTTAAGAGCAGCCATCCTGGGGGACTCACTGGATCTGGTGATCTGGTTCATGGTAACTTTGACTTGTACAAAGATCAAATCATTAACTCGGGTGATTCAGAAACTGGCTCATCTTACAGGGAAGCACAGCCAACGCCACAACATGAGGCATAAGAAGCATAAAAAATATACCCAGGATGAATCTAAGCCATTATCTAGAGCCAACTACAATGAACAACCCCACTAAACACACAACAGATCATATAGTGCTATTAAAAATGAGCAGTGAGGAAAGTATTTACTATCTCCTCCATTTACAATAACAGAACTGAAAACCTACATTGAATGGAGAGTGTGTGTGTGTGTGTGTGTGTGTGTGTGTGTGTGTGTGTGTGTGTGTGTGTGTGTGTGTGTGTGTGTGTGTGTGTGTGTGTGTGTGTGTGTGTGTGTGTGTGTGTGTGTGGTGGCGGGGGGTGGGGTGGGGGGGGTGTCATTGGTGGTCCTTATTATTCAGCTGTGGAAAGAAGAAAAACGAGATGAGTAGGTTTCGGGGACCTTATCGATCTCCACTCGACTCTGGGAGCTAAAAACTATTAGATAATACCAGAAGGCTGTTTAAGAGTGTAAGCATTGCTGAAGTTTATCATGGCACATTGTTACCTTGAAGGCTATTGCACTTTGTGACGAGTTATACAGCAAGGACCTCAAGGTTTTTCAATTATTGCGACCAATTTGGTGTAATGTAAGTGTGACCTGAAGCAGTTTACGATGAAGGCGTCATTAAAGCAGAAAGCAAGGAGCGAGTGCAGACGGAGGCAAAATGCAGAGCAGGGTGTTTTTTTTACCCTTGGATTGCCCTAATTATACAGGGCATTGATTTTACAATGCATCCATGGATTGATTAGAAGAGCCCTGAACCTCCCCCAAGGAAGAAGAGCTTGTCTGTCCAGTCTCCTGCTCTCCACTATACCTCTGCTCCCTTCTCCTTTAATTGCACCTGTTTAGTTTCATTTGATTGTATCCTTCAGCTTCCTATCACACGGTTTAGGTTTCCTTTATTTTGCTTCCATTACTATTGCTTCTCCTTCCGATCTTTTATCTCATTAAGCGTTACTGCAGCTTCACCTTTACTATATGTGAAACTACTGGTGTGTGCACATCTCATACTGTGAAACAAGGTTGTCAAACTAATATCATTTTAAAGCCAACAAACAGCCCAATTACATCCCCACTGTGTCACAATATTAAGGGGCCGTTCACACGAGAACAGAGGCTCACTTAAACGAGCCATTTTTGGCTGATCCTCCACACGAGGAGCCGTTTTAGGGTCCCGAAACCGGGTTTTTTGGGTCCCAGAGTCACGAAATTCTAAAAGCCCGGTTCGGCTGTGAGGTGTGGATGGCAATGATGATCATCTGTGGAAAAAAATTATGATGTCATCACTCCCTTCCCACCCTTAGATGTAATCCATTAAACCCAGTACCCAACAAACTGCTTTGTTGTGGTTTATTATGTTCTGATTACGAGTTATCTCTAAACAGATGTGTGTTGTGTGAGTAAACATACAGTAGGTTTACATGAGGTAAAGCTTGACTTCCATTTCTAGTAGTTGCACTCCTTCAATGTGGGTTTGTTTGCACATAAGTGGAGGATTAGTCAACAGCTCATGATGGTCATATATTCAGATGTTCACATTTCAATGCGATTTTATAAGCAAGGTTGGACATTCCCTGTGAAATGTGCATTCTTGTATTTCTTGGTTTTGAGCAATAAAATGGATGGGAAAGTATTTATCCAAAGCACTATGTTGAAGTCTGTGGTGCAAGCGCTTTTACTTACATCACAGTCAACTCTATTTAAATCGTTTAATTACACCCTAGTGCATCCAATAAGTTGGCCATCCTCATATCAACACTCTTCCAACTCCTTTTTCATCCAATATAAATGAATATACACTCAAAGGCAAGGTGCCATAAGGGGATTTGTGTCAGTTAACATGACTAGAAAAGAGTCCCTTACATTGCACGTTGTGTTTTCATATGTACTTGATGTCTCATCTTTCCAGCGTTGTGATCAACGGTTCATCTGTACAATACCTGAGGTAGTTAAAACTATGACCAACTTTGCTTTAAACTATGCTGCTCTGCCAGAAACTCAGTTTCCCTGTCAAGCAGAAGGGAGGGGCTGAAAAGAACCCAGCGTATAATGAAGACAGAAATGGAGAGATGATGAACTTTATCTTATCAGGAAGAGAGTTACATCGTCGGCTTGAGGGGATCAATCGCCGTGGGCAATGGGGGAAAAAAAAATAGTGCGGGAATGGAGAGAGACAAGTGTGTTTAAAAATCAATTACACAGTAAATATGACACGAGTCAGCAACGAGCCCTCGAGGGAACGCAGGAAATATGTTCCTGCCTGCGCGTCGGTAAATCTGCACTCCCTACAAATGAATTACTAATTTTATGTACACGAGTGTAGAGATGGAAAAAAAATGCACTGTGTAGAATGTGCACTGCTTGTGTACACAAGCTATAACTCCCATGGGAGAGTATTATTAATTGATGGAGTGAAGGTTTTTTCCTTCCCACTGAGGGGAAAAGCCGAGCACAGACCCTGTGTTACCTCTGATCTTTAGAAGCGTCAGCAGGTCGGCGAGCCAAAGCAAACCGCTGCTGCTGCAGCAGCAAGCGGCAGCCGGCACTTTGATGCAGCCTCAAAGATTGACCTGAGGAGGCTGAGGGGAAGTGGCTGTTCACAAAGAGAAACAAGAGGGATGATGAGCATGCAACGTGGAGATAAGGAATGAAAAGAATCCCCGAGAGTTACACTGAGAGTTTCCCTCGGCGTCATGTGACATGGAGGAAAACATTGCTTGACACACAAGATTCACATTTAAAGTCTTCAAGTTGCTCCAATATCTCGAACAAGTGCCTCAACAAAAGAAGCGTGCACACAAGAGGACAAGTTCACAACCAGGAACATGCTGGATGGAATTTTGGAGGATTGACTTGGCATGCAAAATTATTAATTATGTCACTTTTTAGCTGAATTCATAATTGTAATATAATTTTTTTTAGAGGTTCCTGCAGATGGATCAGACTTTTCTATGAGGAGTTTTAATGCCTCCCCTTTGCTGCTTGAGGTTTCTTTGGTCTCCCTTCTCTCCTCCCTCAATCCAAAAACAAACTTGTTGGCCGTATATATAATTATTTTTTTCTGTCTCTTAAGCTGCTTCAGACCAAGATTTCAGCAGTCATATAAGTTCATTGAAAGTGACCCCCTGTGCAACATGTATGATTGAAACCAGTGCGATTGGTCGCACAACTGAATCATTGGCCGCCTGCATTTTATGACACGTGGTAACAGATTTTAAGCCACAACAATAGATATCACCATATCTGCTCATCTTGTACCAGAGGCAGGCCACATTGAGGAGTGTGTAGCTGCCTATGTAATTCAACCTGGAAAGGCTGACCTCTGGCCTACCATCCAATCACCGCTCATCTTCAGGTATACAGCCTGCCAGCAGCCAATCCCTGCTGCAGATCGTCTCTGGGCACATCCATGCCTCGTTTGTAGCTGTAATCCTACATGCCTCCGCCTCCACCACACCTCCACCTGGGCTCATCAACCCTCATGATCCAGTCTGTATCCATACCCTACTACTTCAACCAGTCATTGAGTCCGTACCCCAACCTGTCTGGCCTGACATAATATTGGTCTTTTGGTGCAAGTGCTTCCAGTCGTTACTGGAAATATTTGTGTTTGTGGGTCAGACTGTGGTCAGTGTTTTTATGGAAAAGGTTTGCTTGGGGTAGACGTGCCTTATTTGAGAGAACTGATTATCTTCCGATTCCAGGGTTGGCTGATTGACCTCCCAAACATCTCAGCCCATGTGCGTACAAAACTTGAATTCTGAACACATTAGATAAAATTGTGCCTCTTTGTTTCCCCGAATTGTCTCATCGTTGTTGCAGACGTCTCAATCCATTGTGGAACCCTTCTCAGTGTTGTTTCTGAGAGAGTTGAAATGAGAATTCAGCATGTTTGTCTGGTTATCATCCAGGTTGTGGTGCTCATCCAGCAGCTTCAGCATTTCATTTATGAGCTCCAGTTTGCTTGATATCTAATGACAAATGAATGGCTGGACCAATTCAAAACCCCTGATTTATAGCATCAAGTATTTTGGCAGCTCTTGCGAGACAGTCACAAGCACCAATAAAGAATGATTTAATTGGACAAATGTCATTCAGATCTCAAGTTGCTGAGCTGCAAAACGGATTCCACGGGAAATTTATTGCTTATTCACGTATTTTCTCCCAGTTCTGGCTCTACCGAGGAGCGAATTGTCGCAGCCCCTTAAGATAGTAGCTTAATGAAAATTCCACAATGCTGCATTGTCTGCAGGTGTCTAAGATAAAAGTGTTTAGTTTTTTTTTTTAAAACCACTAAAAAAAACATGCTTTATATCTTGCTCATCACGGTGCCATCACTGATTTTGTCTTCCAGGGATGCTCGCTCAAACCAAAACTTTTAATTTTCAAGAAGATTCACTCGCAGGAAGACGCAAAGCATAATGCCACTCACTCTCCTCTCTGTTGATCTGCATTTCACCAGCTCTGCATTTCTGCTCCAGCCCTCTTCTGGGTGGCTGGGCTGGCTTGGCAGGGCAGCAGTATTGGGTCCTGCCCTAATGAAGAGCATTGATCCTTGTTGGGTTATGAGCAGGCTTTAGTGGCTGCGTTGAGATGTTAATAAGACCAGCCTTATTCCGGAGGAGCTTTAATTAGCCTGTTGGAAATGTGCTTACAGGGCCACACACACACACACACACACACACACACACACACACACACACACACACACACACACACACACACACACACACACACACACACACACACACACACACACACACACACAGGAGAGGTCACACACACGCAAATTTGTGCAAGGACAGCACCACATATTGCCATAGACACACACACACACAGACACAGACACACACACACACACACACACACACACACACACACACACACACACACACACACACACACACGCACACACACACACCACACACTGTACAGTCAGTCATTTCATGGACCACTGAGATGGCGATCAAAACAACATTTTGCATTTATTCAATTAATAGTTCCATTAGTGAGTCAGGCAGTGTGAGTTTAGTTACTCGTGCACTCCTCCGATACACATGCAACAACAGTCAACAGTCATCTTCAGCTAATGTACTCTATGATCACTTCATATTTCATCTGGTTCATCTTTGGTTTGCATCTTTAACTTTAAGTCAGACCAGCATTGGCATTTACTTTAAGATTACCTAGATACTGTCAATGGTCCAGGTCTGCCTCATAGAAAATCTGTACTTTGGCTGCCAGGCTAAAAGATCTTGTAGAAATCCTCAATATTTTGATCAGCTGGTCTGGAGTGTTTTGAACATTTGGCATCAGAAAAAGAATTTCAAAAATCACCTGTGGCCTTGTTTAGGGATGTCCGATAATATCGGACGGCCGATATTATCGGCCGATATTGACTTAAAAATGTAATATTTGGAAATATCGGTATCGGCTTTTTACAACCAATATTGGAATTTCCGAATCTGCTTGAACGCAGCATGGGACGTTTACGGGCGCACGCTTGATGACGTTAAACAACAACAAATACAACATGCTGGACTCGTGGCTAAGAAGGAGAAGTCCGGTGAATGAAATGTCCGTGGAGGACTGGAGGCTCCACCAGGCCGTCTTCCCTGCTGGACCAGTACCTGACTGCACCCTGCACCAGTGTTGACAGTGAACCAGTGTTCAGCACTGGTGCCCACATCATTGATGAGAAGAGAAATCTCATACATTGCTGAGATGCTGAGATGTTTGTATTCATACAGAACAATCGACCTCTTACACATGAGGACATGGGGAAAAGAAATAGACCAGTTATATGGACGAGTCAACTTCAGTCTTTGTTTTTGTTGCACTTTAAAGGAGGGCTGTTTTAATTTTGTGAGCATTTCTGTGCCTTTCTTGTTTATGTTTGCACTATTTTGTTACTCTTAAAAGAGATTGAGCCCAGTTTGAGTCTATTATTTGACAAGTTATGTCCAGTTATTCATTCATTGACTGTTTACAACTAATGGACTGCAGATATGCCTCTTCCTTTTTTTTATATTGTCTGTGGTGTTGTTGAGTTTGTTGTTGAGGTTTCTCTCTAACACTAAATAAATATGGCACTTTTTTCCATAATTTAAGTTGTTGTTCTCTTATTTTTCTCAGTGTGTACATTTGGAAAGCCATGTTTGATTCACATATGCATCCAGTGGGGCATCACAATAAAATTAGGCATAATGTGTTAATTCCACAGTAGGAGATATTTTATGTTGTTGTTACCTAACAGTTTTGATGTAAAAAGCCAGCATATATCGGTATCGGTGATATCGGTATCGGAAATTAAGAGTTGGACAATATCGGAATATCGGATATCGGTAGAAAAGCCAATATCGAGCATCCCTAGCCTTGTTTTTTTTATTCAAAGTGAATCAAATCTTTTAAAAGCAAGGCCAAGTTATATCTCTGAATTAAATTTTAGAACTGAGTTCATCCATTTGGAAAAAGGTTTTTTTCATTTATTAGCTCATCATGTGAATAATCTTGACTGCAACTGCGCCTACTGAACTGACTTTAAGTGCAGTTTTAGAGCCATATCACCCAAGTCTGATTCCAGCTTAGTCAGAGGTTATTTTAACGATACAGAAGAAATGAGGACAATGTTTCCAGTACTCTATACTCCCTGAACACCTCCCTCAAGAAAACTCTGGGGACATAGGCCTTCTTCAAGTCTACACATCTCACCTTGACTGAATTGGCAAACTCCTCCTGGAAACTCCTTCTTTCATCAAATTAGACAATGTTGGGAATCAAGATAATGACATGCTCTTTTCACAATGTGCCTTTAATGTTGTACAAACTCTTGCAAACTATGGGCAAGAATTGACATGTGTGTTTACATGCATAATGCATGGCCTTGAGATTCACTATATCCACTCCATCAACTTTCAATTTTCACTTTTTACAGCTTTGTTGGATGCATGACTTATGCAGAACAATAACACAAAATACAAATTCATGTCTCTCCAACTGTACTCCAATAAAACATCTAGGAAAAGTTCCTGCGCTTTCCAATGTGCAGAAACTGAATTGAGAATCGTTGAGTTGGGTCAGACACATTAAAAATGGCTTCTGCACGGGAAAAAAGGTTTTTCCAAACTTTGAGATATTTTTGGAAACTCAAACTCTGGCATTCCAGTGAGATCGGGACTGAATAGTTCTTTCAGATGTTCATGAAATTATATATATATTTTTTATTTTTTATTTTGTGAGAGCACGATTATACAATACAGTGCTTACCTTCAGGCGACAAACTGTCCATAAACACATGTACTTCTCTCAGTCACAATTAATCCCCCACAAAAGAAGAAACAAAATACAGAAAATCAAACACATAAACTTTGACCGTATTGGGAAAGGTCAGATACAAAAGAAAAAATAGGAAAAAAAAAGGTCTGTCCTGGATTATTGAGATAGAATATAAGTGATACAGGAGTAAATGTTAGGCCCCATAAAATATGTAACAATAGAATTTAAAAACAACACTGTACAATCATTCAGTTACTAGTTCCATCTGTAGGGGACCAACATATTTAACCCACTTGGTCCAAAGTTCAGTAAATGCATTTTTATGGATGGTTCTTATTGTGAAAAGAATATATCTTCATTGTTTTTTATGTGGAAACATAATGACATTCTGGAATGTTGTCCTGAAAATGTGGGGGTGGGACACATTGTGAGTCAGGACTGTATATCATCACTCTGACTGTCAATATTCCCAGGTCTTCAGAAGCTGCTTCTTTAAACAATTGGTGTTGACATCAGAGCCTCACTGAGACACACAAGAAGAAGCTGCTGATGCTGCCAAAAAGCCTTTTTCCATCAAAGCCAAGAGACACTTAGGAATATGTCGCGCTGGTAGGAAGCATGCTGAAGGAGAGGAGGCTCTGCTCCCCCACTCAGGTCTTGTCACATCTCTTTTTCAAAATGTCAAGAACGTGGCTTGGTGGTGGGCTCGACCTGTTTTTCATTAAACTTTAATCTTTAGTCCGGAGCGTATTGTTATCACTTGATTTAATTAAACAACAATGCCTTGGGGAGGACGGCTCAGCACTTTGCCACATATTCAACGTAGTTCCACATATTAACATGTCAGCTCCCTGTCATTACCACAGAACCACCGTTCATTGTGTTTTAAGTGGATCTGAGTGTTGTGTCACTTTTCTATGAGAAAAAGACAACTTCAAAACATGCACACATGCTGACGGGTGAGGCAACTACTTTTATGAGTCCAGATTTAAGATGGGTCCTCATTTTCAAGGTTCATGTTGTGAAAAATTGTCCCGAAGTGTGAGTGTGTGTGGCCTGCTGCTAGTCTGGATGGATGGATGGAATCTAATTTACACATTGTTACCAAAAACTACGTTTCATTTTCTTCCAGAAGGAAATTAAATAGTTCTTAATTGTTTAATTGGTGTAACATTGTTACAGACATGTAATAGGACACGTAACCTGCAACAGAAGTATAAGACCCTTTCTATTTCTTTGCCTTTCTATTTTTTTAAGACATTGCTGGATGTTTCTGCCCAATAAAGTCAGGGATTGAATATGGAAGAAGATTCTGTCGGCGGTTTGAACATTTCTGGAAGCCACATATGACACGGTGACAGCTTTTGTGTTTAATACATTATTAGGAACCCTGAAGCTTTCAATAATATTGTTCTAAGATAGAAAGGCATTCTGTGGCCTTCCAGCTATTGTCCCTCTCATTGTCCAGTTCCAACTGCGCCTCCCAGAGCTGCACATCTACGTATGAAAATCATAGCTGTCAGCAACATCTTCTTTGTCCTCTGAGACACTTTTATCCAAGCAAGCATTTACCTGCCTCTGCTACAGGCATGTACAGTCTACAAACTGGTATCTCAAGCTGTTTTCATGCTGTCCTGAGGACATGAGCAGCAGACGGAGGCGAGGGGAGTTTGTTCAAGACAAATTCGCCAACTAATGATGCATGACAGACCAAAAGTCAGCATTACAGGTCATTATCCAACTCCCTGGAGCACCGTAGTGTGGTCGCCCATGACGAGTCTTATCGATGAAGACATGTTATCAATTGATAAAGATTAATCAAGTGTAATTATTATTGTTATTATTATTATTATTAGTAGTAGTAGTAGTAGTATTAGTATTATTAGTAGTAGTAGTAGTAGTATTACGAAAAGGTGTGGGGTTTTTTTTTACCTTATTTTGAAATATTTCATGATGACTCAGTGGAAGTCATTCAGTAACAATTGACAGAGCAGCTAGCAGTTCAAAGCTAACAGCTATTAGCAGCCTGAGCACAGCAGAATACATTTCTTTGCACTGAAGCACATTTATTCTGAAATTAAGTTGGCTAAATTAATGTTGTTTGCTGTTGTTGGAGAATTTTCAGGAGGGAACTTTACTGAATTAACTACCATTACTTCATTTTGGACTCTATTAAAATACTGGTAATAATGATTGGTGTATCGTAAAGATGTACCACAACAGAATGAATAAATCACAAATGTGAACAGTGATTAATGGTGATGAATTAATAGTGACACTTTATGTGATCATCAAAGTTGAAAACAAATGTAATAAAAAAAAGAAACAGAAATGTTGGAAAATATTAGTTGGGAAGGAAATGCAAATATTACTACACCCTTTTCACTGTCTATTAACCTACATATAAGCAAATTCTTTCAGATATTAACAATAAACATGATTCCTAAGCTCTCAACATTGCAATTATTCACCAGGTTATATTAGATAAATATATATCCTTGTGACAAGTAATTTTTTCTCTAATGCACGTGCAAACTCATTGTTTTTTCCCTTTAAATTTTCCTCTCAAAATAAACTCCCAACACTTTGTTGTTGTATGTTACCTGGAAGTGAATTATTTGTTGTTGGAGCAAAATAAAGCAGTTTCACATTTGACCATATCCATAAATGTCAATGTATACAACATTAAAACCAGCGTGTTATTTTGTTCTCACCCAACATTGTGCATTATGTATGATTCTCGTTGCTTTCTTTTGAAGGATACATATTGGCTGCAAGTTGCTTTGTGCTTCCCAAACTTTCACACACTAAAACTATACGGTCAAACAAGTGAAGAATAGAGGATGTGAAGTGAATAATAGTCAAGTAGGTCTTTTATTTTGCCATGAATCGCTGCCCGGCTGACAAAAGACTCTTGAAAGGAGGCAGACCAACATGCACAGCGCAGCTGGAAGCAGGCAGGAGGTGAAACACAGAAACGCAGCATCTGGACACCGCGTCAAGTAGAAGACAAACAAGAGACTTATTAACAGGAACCAGAACTCAAACTAAGGGTGGATTTTGACAAATAAAACCGTCCTGGTGAGCAGCAAGCTGGGCTGGAAAAAAACCGACCCTCCAGGAGAGGATGAGCAGACTTTACTTTGTGAGGACACTCAGAAAGGACACTGTTCTTACACCCATCACCTACTTCACAGTGGCCTGCTGAGGAGCAGAGTCAACAGACTAATCCTTAAAGCTGGACCTGGAGGGACAGGAGGTCAACTTCATACCCTTCAACACTTCACATACTCTCCACTACAGACCGTTTTTATATGATGTTGCTCAGCTTGTGCTTTTTCACGCAGCAGGTCGTCGCTACATCTGGTTGGACACGTCCAGTGTGAAAGTATGGGACGTCAGACTGCGCGCAACAAAACTAAACTTAATTTCTAAAGGTGCAGTTAGCTATGGCTATCATTCTGTATCTGCACGAGACGATGGAAAAGTAATGTCCTGATGTGAATGCTAACCTGGAGGCCAACAAACAGCAACTTTAGCTATATATATATTTTCCATTTATGAATTATGGTAAGTTAGAAATCTGACTCCGTGCCTCTGTGGGTGAACCCGATGGTTGCGTGCAGAACTGCCACACAAGGTATAACATTATTTTCAGTTATGTTCTAGCTCATATCGGGCCTATTCTTACAGAGCAGCTTTGGTTTAACATCCTCCACCCGACAACAGCTTCTGGATATTGGTTTTCGCTACTCTGGAAGCGCTCGCAGGCGCCATCCAGAAAGTATACACAAGCTAAAACTAACGCTGCACAGGTTCTGCTTCCCCAGCATTTTCCTCGCTAAATTGCAGTCTCTGGGGAATGAAATGCACGAGATACAACGCCACATTACTCACAACACTTTGTCTGTTCCTGTACATGTGTAAGAACAATAAATTTGACTCCTCAACCAAGTTTATTTATATTTCAAGTTTAACGTCTTGTCTTTGTATTAATGTATACTCACTCACCCATTTCAATGATGTTGTTTATTCGAATGATGTAGTGTCTGAGTCGGTAGAAATATCAGAAAATGCAAATAACGTTACACTTATTTCAGTGCTGTTCTTTGTCTGATAGGTGTTCAGTCTCTACGGTAAATTGACAGCATTTTAGTTGGTGTTATCCGGACCCACACCGACCCTCCCCTATATGCTGATGGCTAGTGACGGCTAAATGAAGCTCCAATAAACCTTCATGAACCAATGTCTACATTTCCTGATGGCGCTCTCAGTTTGCAGATCCAGTCTGAAAGACTGGCAATGAAGTGTGTTTTCAAACATTTGTTGATCAGACAGTGCCGTCTAGTGGATTTAGAAAATAAAGACAGTGGTTCATGAAGCTTTATTAAAGCTTCATTTGGTCATCACACTACTGATGGCTGGTTGAAACACATTATCATTCTGTAGCTAAAGTAGCTGCTTCTTAGCCTGCAGGTTACCATGCATATCCTGACGTTTTGTTTTGTTGAGCGCAATCTGATGTCCTGTATTTTCTCATAAAATGGGTCCAACTGGATGCAGCGTTAAACTGGAAGTTGAATGCACAAAAAGTAGTTACTTGGTGAAGTAAGTTTAGTGTTCGTCTGACTGTCTTCCTAATCATCAATGCCCACAATGTGCATGCCTTTTTTCATCTCTTTGTTCAAATTATATAAGCTGCTTCAAGAGAGAACACATGATACATTTACTACATTTAATTCCTGCTGTTACGTGTCCACTAGGGCATTTCTTTCTCACATGGAATTGCACCACATCTGAAAATTACACAGCGTATGTCTTGCGGGCCACTCAGCAGAAAAAAAGATGCTTTTCCTTCAACTGCAACACTTTAGTACGGGACAGGGCAGAGCATAGCGTCTATCTGCGCACTGGCATTAGCTCGTTGTTAAAGAGTGTATAAGTCATACATTAAGCTGGTGTGTGAGCCTCGTATCTCTTAAGTATGTAGCCTGTTGCACAGCTTAGAGTTTAGCGCTGCACCTGATTGAACAAATGCCTCTTGGGTCTGTCTGCCTCCTAGCTTTTAAACTGGACCAAAATAGCATCTCCATCACAAACTTTGTCTACTATTACCATCACAGTTAAGGTATTTCTGAAAACATTTGAGGAAATACACCGCACAAATTCATGATATTGTAGTGAGGTTACACAATTCACCCACGGAACCTAAGTTAGGTTAAAGGGTTCCGGTGGGACAGTTGATACTGGTGGTATCTTCCTGTTTGGAGTTAGCATGCTAGCAACCGCCGAGTTGAGAGTCGCATTCCATTACTGTTCTGCATTAACTTCTGGATGTCAATAAAACTGCCAATGTTGGCACCGTCTTTTCCTGCGTCATTGTTAATTTATTGAGTATTCTGTGGAAAAGAACAATGTGGAAAAACATTTTTAAAAAATTATTTGTGCATGGATGTTTGTTTCTTTGCTTCTTTGTCCGTTTGATTGTTTGTTAATATTCTGAATCCACCGCATCCTCATTCTGAGATGCAAGGTTGAAGCTCAAATGGAGCTAAAGGTGAATTACTGTGGTGGTTTAGGCACCGTTGACCGAACAAACAGGTATTCTTTGGGAGGAAGCCGGAGCTACCAGAGAGACTCCAAACAGGCACAGGAAGAACATGCAAGCATCACATAGAAAAGTCCACATACTCCCTGATGTGAGGTGACAGTGCTAATCACTGCACCACTGCACCGCTGGTGATAATCCCTCGTTTCCTTCCCTTCAGTGAACCGGACCAGGTTTACTGGAGAACAACTGACCAGCTATGGAGTAGATTTAATGGTCTAAGTTAAAAGGTGCTGGCACATTGAAGCTAATGATGGTTTGCTGTTCTGCATGATGAAAATGTGGGACTATTTCAGAGCACAGATTCAACTGCTCCCAGGTCTGCAAAGGTCTTGTTGTTGTTGATATGCTGATCTGAGTGCTGCACAGGAATAGTTACCTGGGCAGGACCCCTAGAGCCACATTCTAATAACCAGCATGGGGATCTCAGGGACAGGCAGCATACAATCTGTGTGCCCCTCTCTCTCTCTCTCTCTCTCTCTCTCTCTCTCTCTCTCTCTTTATAACGAGCTCAAATTTCCCTCATGCAAAAAACCCCTGTAGTCGAAAACAGCTTCGGACAGCAAACCTGAACGGCCAGAGCTGCAAGGACACGCTGCTCATAATTCAATGAGGCATTTATTAAAAGGTGGTGAGTTTGTCTTTGCATCCACTCTAAACATATAGATGTATAAATACATGCCCACTCGTACATAAACTGGTTACTTTACGAACCATGGATATAACCCAAAGATATTATTACACAA
This sequence comes from Blennius ocellaris, assembly GCF_963422515.1. Lineage (NCBI taxonomy): Eukaryota > Metazoa > Chordata > Actinopteri > Blenniiformes > Blenniidae > Blennius > Blennius ocellaris. The sequence goes on from NC_137654.1 coordinate 5,621,266, forward strand.
AATAACAAATTACATTTTGCTTTACATTGCTATGCTGTGCACTATTTGTCTTTCCATCACAACCCCCCTCCACACACACACACACACGCACGCACACACACACACACACACACATGCACACACCTGAGTGAGGGTGTGTTGCCTCAGAGGCCCACTTAGCGGTGGTGTGGATTTGATGAGAAGGGCCTTTTGCTTTATTTAGTGAAGTGCTGCCTAATGCGATTACGGTCAGCATGCGTCCTGCGCGCTCTCGTGTTCGGGATGGAAAACACCGGGAGCTATTACACCTCAGGTCCCCGATGACTGAGCCAGCTCCCGGACTGAGGGAGAAGCAGCTGGGAGGAGGAGAAGCCGTTAAATATGAGAAAGGAATCTCAGGTAACCGAGATGTCAGGGAGACGGTTGTGTGAAGACACCGACACACTTGACCTCTTCAGGCATAACAAACAGTCGAGTCTGCTTCTGGGGCATAACTGATCATCTGTCATTGTCCCTGCAGAGGTCACATTTAATGGGATATTGGCAGTCAGCAGCCTTGATGTCCGGGCCCCAATGAGGAGAGAGAGCGCTATGCATTATAAAAATGCCACGGTGCACCGAGGTAGCGTGCAGGGGAAGGTGGGGAAGGTGGGGAAGGTGGGGAAAGGGGAAGTCGACACTGGAGCGGGTGCTCACGTTACACGCTGCTACTGACAAGTCACACAGGATGGTTTTACAAGCTCATCCCTGCTCTCGGGTCCGCTGAGGACGTGGATCGTAAACATCTGCCTGTTGTGATTTCCCGACATTGTGAAGCTCTGTGAATCCCGCGGAGATGTCGGTGAGCAATCCACAGCAACACAGATTATTAGAATCATCTACACGTGACAGCAAGGATCGAGCTGCAGGGGGCGCTTGGGGACCATCACTGCCTTTTTACTTCTTTTCTTAATGCAACAATGTGAAGAAAAATGGACTCAATCACAAGTATGCATAGAGAGCAAAAAGGCAAACACCCTTCACAAATGTATCGGCTAATTCAACAAAACCACACAGCCAGTACGCATACGTCATGTATAGCAACAACTCCCCACCAGGGGGGGTTGGGTTAAACTTCTCTGCAATATACACAAACTTAAGCTCACCAAACAAGCAGAGGGAGAAAAAACAGCAGCCCATCAAAGATGAAGCAGTCAAAAGGAAAAACGAATGTGTGGAGAGAGTTGCGTAACTAAATTGTAAGTTTGTCTCGTAACAATGACGTATGAGCCGCGTGACGTCAGAGTAAACGACGGACACTGTAAACAACAGGAGATGGCATGGGGCGTTATGCCATCATTACTTTGATTTCAACTCCGCAAAATGTAAAAAAAAAAAAAAAAAAAAAACCTCAGCGTCCACTGTGCACTCTGCCTGGGAAGAAAACGTTTATCTCCTGTTAAAAATTCCACTTTAAATCTGAGCGGTCAGCGAGAAAGCGGCACAGGGAAGTGGCGCTCAGTGAGAAAACCCCCGGACCCCCCCCATCTCACCCGCATTGCTTGATGCAACCTGCATGAATGTAAAAGATTGAAATGAACAAAACAGGTTATACATAAAAGACATTGCTTCATTTGATTCAGTTTGATATGATGGAATCTGCACAACCAACAGACTGAGGATAAAAGGTCTATTGCTTCATAGGGTATTCAGGCGGTGCACTGTGTTTTTTTTTTAAAGTAACTAAAGTAATTACTTTTGTTGCCATGTCAGCAACAAACCTCACACACCTCCACACAAACCCACAACCAGCAACCTCACACAGTCACGGCCGAAGCCCAGCTTCCTGGATCCCAGGTGCCGCTCGGGAAAAGATAAGCCGACATCCATCATCACGAGGCTCCAGTCATACGTCCATCCCGTCATGACTACACTGCCCGTCTGGGAAGACATTATCATTGACAACAATCTCCTTCCATAGTAATCATACCAGTAGTTCAAGCAGCTGGTTTTGTATCAAACATATCTTCCTCTTCTGTTCTATTCCAAACAGTCTTAGGAAGGTCTGTCAACTCCTGGAGCTTCATGAACAAAACATACTTTAGCTACATTCCAGACAATAGGTCACACTTTTTCAGTTATTTTTCTGGCCATGCAACTTACATACTACTGCTCTATAGCATCTATGACCACTAGATGTCACTGTATGACAAAGGAAAGTTGCTACTGTACCAATGAAAAGCCTCAATTACTCCTGGACTTGACTGACGGTGGGGAAAATGTCTGCGTTAAGAAAATAAGCTGCACAGCAAAATTCAACAGAAACAGTTCAGAGTGTGAGGAACTTCACTGTGATGAAGAAAACAAAGAATAGTGGGCCAAAAGCTGAGGAACAAATTCTTCTCAACAGTCGCATCTGGACATGGAGCAATAAATTATATTGATAAACAAGTGTGACTCAATGTTTTTTTTCCTCTTCGTGATTTTCAGGAAAATACATCTAGAAAGAGCTGAATGATTAACGCTTCAACTTGTGTTTCCCCATCAGGCGTCGTCTGCATGTTCAGGACATAATCACTATGACACCCCTGTTTCACTTTTTAATATGATTATATTGTCAGTCAAGTTTCTCAACTCTTTCTTCCTATGAAGCTTCAAGAATGTAGCTCAGGGAGCCTTTTTAAAATATATATTCTCAGTAAAGCACCTGCTGGAATCTCACGCTGACGTGTTCGAGTGCTGTGTTCACAATTTAAAGCTTTACTCATTATTGGCTGACGCATATTGAGCTTTCAATAAAAACGACTATTGAAGCGATGAATCCAAAGTAGAGGAGTGTTGACAGTATTCATAGAGGGCAGGGGTGGGCTTTCCCAAAGGGCCACATGATAAATTAAGGGCCGGGACATTGGTTTACTTGAGTTTTGCTCAATAAGAATCATCTCTTGATAAAAGCAGTTGACATTATTTAACATTATTTTGAGGAACTCCTCTTGCTCAGTGTAATTTATTTATTTCCCAGCCTTTGTCTGGAAATTGTGATTTTATTATTTATTTATTTTTAACATTTCAAGTTCAGCAAATGAGTAAATGGGAACTATATTTTTCATTAATGATCTTCTGTTTCCTCTGAAAAACACACATTTTGTGAGGTAAAGTATGCGTCACAACCAATAATGTAATGATGCCTAACAATGTAAAGAATGTGACCATTTTGGATTTGGATTTAATCAAACCAATAATTACAGCGACTTTCATTTGATCCAGGATTTAGCAGTGACACCCGGAGGGCCGGTCAAGCAGCATATATCCCGCGGGCTTAATGTTGCCCATGCCTGACAGAAGGAAACATCTTTTCGTTCATCTTTGTTCCATGGTTCATCATAGCCACTTCTTAACGACTGTATGAAAGCAAACGGTAACGCTGGTGAGTATTTGTCCTGTTTCGTTGTTTACAAGACAAACTGTCACGTTTTAGGCAAACAAGCGTCCCCTAACCGTGAGCCCTCAGCAAAAAGAAAGACTACAGCTGCCTATGTGCACAAGCTCGTGAATCTCTTTATTAATGATTTCCTCTGGCCTTGTTTAGTCGGAGTGTTGGCCTTCTGCAAGAGTAAATATGCAGTACTGTTAAACGAGAACACTGAGTCCAGAGGAGCTGCTGAGACTGGACTGCAGTCTCTTAACTGCAGACGCAGTGCAGGGTCCAGCACAGCTCAGCCATGGGCATGTGCACACTGCCCCCTCCTGGTGGCTCTCTGCACAGCTGCTCCAGCCACAAGGTGGGAAAAAATTACCTTTAAGGCGTAAAAACAGCAGGAGAAATGACATGCGTGAGAGTTCTACTGCTCAGTCATATAACTATTTATTAAAAAAGAGTCCAGAATCCAAGACAAGCAGTGTAATAAGAACATCAACACCACATCGACTTCCTCAAGTCTCCACTAAGAAGAGACTTTTAAAGCCTAAAGACACAAAACAGGTTTTAATGGGTTTAGTTTCTACCACTCTGTGTCTTTAAGCTGATTTGTGTTCTTCTCACATCACATTTGTTTTTGTCTTTTTTTGTTTGTTTCCACCTGTGTCAGTTTGGAATCAATCCGTAGATTTTCTTACAATTTAGGTATTTTTTTAAGTCATTTTGCCAACATCACATAATAGTTGAATTTACTATAAAATAAAGTAAGTTGATAGTAAAACATTTACTTAACGGTTCAAACTCATTTAAAATTGATAACATTTCCAAATATTTTAACCAGATCCTTCTTTTCTCCTCTCCGTTTGATTAACTATATCATAAAATCCCGTGTTAACTTCAACACAATAATGTTTAACTGACCAAACAGTTAAACTAAAACTTTTCTGCATTATCTCTCCACTCGATTATTCAAATTAAGTCAAAAGAGCTTATCATAGTGGACACTCACCACGTCTCTCTTCTTTTAAAAATTTTAATAACTAGATTCAAGTCACACAGAAGTGCTGTGATGAGTATTGTTCCTGCTTTTGGTGCAGAAAAAAAGTCCCAATACAATCAAGTAACCTGTAATCTCAGTGACTGATTTTCACTTTTTGGGTTTGACTCAGGAGAGCAGCGTTCACACTGACTGGTTCGTGTTGGTGTTAGTGCGTGCAGGTGATAAGAGAAGCCAACGGTCAGCATAATTCCCCAGGTAACACTCGCGCAGGTGATAACTCTTGCATAACTCGTGCTAATGATTAGAGGCTGGCCCAACAAACTGACCCGGATCCCCAACGTTTCACCATTTAGAAGCAGGTTGCAGTCACTCTGTAACACGTCGCTTTCTGTAGGTGATCCCAAACGTTTCAGAGCGGCTGTTTATATTCTGGTAGACATTAAAAACTGCCGTTCAACAGTTACAGTTTTTGTGCCCCCCCCCAAAAAAAATTAAAAAATCCACTTGTTTCATATGTGTGCACTGCTGAGTGTGTTTGTCCTCGCGTTCAGGCTGTTCCCACCTCACTATCAGGCCAGTGTGTGTGTGTGTGTGTGTGTGTGTGTGTGTGTGTGTGTGTGTGTGTGTGTGTGTGTGTGTGTGTGTGTGTGTGTGTGTGTGTGTGTGTGTGTGTGTGTGTGTGTGTGTGTGTGTGTGTGTGTTGCTCTGCACTCCTCTATACTGGCAGCATGGGTGCGCTTGTACTCTGCATGTGTATTTCTGAGTTCATGTTGCAGCATTTCTTTTGTGTCTTCTTTTCTTTTGCCTAAAGGACAGAAAGCAGTGTTTTCCTGCAGAGCTGCACCTGTTTCTAACAACACGTTACAAACGGATGGATAATCTGGCTCCTCAGCTCCCAATGATGCTGGGAAACATCTGGAACTCCTTCATAGGAAACAAACAGGGGCTGATTCTAGAGTTCTGTAATCAAATCAAATAATTAGAGGTTTTTTTTAGTTGTGAAAACACTTTTTCTATTATTATATGTCTCATGAAAAGAAGCAGGACGGAATTCACACCCGGTTACTTTATGTAAATTTTCCAACAAGTTCACTTCTTATAAGTTTGATCATGACTTTGATTTGTGTTATTTAGATATTCACGCATAAAGTTTTCCACATCTTTTATGTAGTTTCTATTTTTTTTAATCATAGAAGCCGGAAAAGATTTGGTTTTGCATTAAACTTTTTCATGACATATAAGGACCACCTGTTTATTTATACACACTCAAATGCCATAGCCTTGGTGGACGACTACAAATGGAATGAGCAGAAGAAACATCACATTGGAGTTGAATTGAACCTACAGAAATTACCAAAAGGTACAAAATGTTAGATAGAATGAGTTGCATTTTACACAGCGTCATTGCTTACTTCAGTTTATTATCTTAAAATGAACATAATAGCTGAAAACTATCCCAGGAATTCATTCATCTAAAGTTTGATCTGGATTTTGGATCAAAAATATCTGATTTCTCTCTAATCTCAAAGGACAAAGGTTGTTTTCTGTTTATCTACACATTTGAAAGTGTATTGCTTGATTCTCTAAGTTGAATTGAGAGGTAAAGGAACTTTCTCAAAGAAACAGAATTGGCATCACAACATAGGAATGATGTTTCCTGTGCCTGAGCGGCTCTGAACTATTCTCATCCTGATACAGTCCAGAATCTGTGAAACCAACTCACATGAAGTTTAGAAGTTTAATGAAAAGACTGAGATCAGTTACAGACGGATGTTACAGCTCGTCACACAAATCGGATAAATCAAATACCGAACCCACTCACTCCATCCCTGTGTGGGATTTTATAAGACATGGCAACGGGACGTCACCGTCTGCGAGAAAATAGTGACGCGGAAGAAAAATCATTAAACCACGTTTGAGCCCAAAACAATTCCCATCATTAATCAAATATTGTGAAATGTAATATTTTATGGTGGTGTCTATCAAATCCATGCTCATTGTTTCAGTAATTGTAGTTTACAGCAGTGAGCTCTTTACATTTAATCAGCAGCTCAAACTCTCCTCCATTCGATTAGATTAGATTAGATTAGATTAGATTAGATTAGATTCAACTTTATTGTCATCACAAATGCAACGAAATGCAGTTTAGCAGCTAACCAGAAGTGCAATACCGCAAGCATCAGATATTATATACACACACACACTCACATATATAAATAATAAATAAATAGGGAACAGTGTGAAGTTGCTATTGCTAGAATTTACATTATTTACATTATATTACATTTAATGGACTGAGTGCCATCAACGTGCTTGAACGGGGTGAGAGTTGAGTAGAGTGACTGCTCTGTGGAAGAAAGTGTCTCGTAGCCTGCTGGTTGTGGCCCGGAGGCTCCTGGAGCGGCGGCCAGAAGGCAGGAGGCTAACAAGTCTGTGTGCAGGATGGGAGGAGTCCTTCACAATTTTCAGAGCCCTACGCATTATTAAATAATCTGCAACTATTTGGTCTTTTAAAAGAGGCGATGGATGTTTTGATATGCTCACCTTCATCAAAGTTGGCCGTCCCTGGTCCATGTGAAGGAGGTTTTCGACTTCACTTGAGATTTTCTGTTTTTAGGTGTGTTTTAAACACTCGTGAGTATGACTGGGATCATCAGAAGAGTAGATTTTCACTGAGCTGAGGAGAAACTGGAGGGATTGATGGGAGGTGAGCGGCTGTCTGGGGCACAGCGAGGTGAGAGAGGTCAACGGCTTACCTGAGGACTCCTACAAGCTGCTAGCAGGCAGCGAGACACAATCGTGTGGAGCAGCATTTGTTCAAGATAAGATACAGAGGGACCCCCCCCCCAGCCCCCCCCCAGCCCCCACCCGTGGGCTGTTTGTCTGTTTGTTGAGGACCAGCTCTCACTGCTGGAGAGGTTCATCAATCCATCCCTCTGTCTCTCTCACAGGAGGCTTGCTAGAATATACTCGAATGGCACTACTTAATAACAGGAAGTGACCTAGTGAAAAAAATAATCCCAACTGGCACTCCGATTAAATTACACTTCTCAGCAAGACTACAAATGTCCAGGAAATGAGTCTTTAAAATGCAACATTTATCCCAGCATAGTCTGAAAACTCAGAAATATAAAGAAGAAAGACGGTGTGACGCTTGAGGTTTTTTCTTTGAAGTTGGAGCAATTTTTCTTGGCCACAGCGGTTAGTGCTCTCGCCTCACAGCATGAAGGCCATTGGTTCAAATCCAGCCCGGAGTTTGCGTGTTGTCCCCGTGCGTGTGGGTTTCCTCCAGGTATTGTGCATTCCCCCACAGCTCCTCCTGAGCACTGTGCTATGTGGCGGCCTACCCATCAATTCCTTGTCCCCTTTCCCCAAGGGGATTAATAAAGTATGATTTCTTTCAATTAATGATAAGTTATTGATATCAAAACATTCTTTTTAGCTGATCAAATCCTTTTCTATTCTGAAATATCTGGTCTGAGCAAAAGAGTTTAACTTAATGCCGATCCAACAGGCACATAAACTTCTCTATAACTGTAAATAGACGTCTGAGTGTGCGTGCATGCGTGTGTGTGTGTGTGTTGTACAAATTATGTCATTCTTTAATGTGTGTTTTTCTGCTGGCTGTTCTACAAATTGCTGCTCACTTTGAACTTGATGACTGTCAAGCAGCAGAAATTATACCAAGGAGAAGCCATTCTGTTAGAACCTTCTGGAGTTAAGATCCCCAACACTTAGAAAAGTGGTTGTGTAACGCAATTGTTCAAATAGATGCCCATTGAGCAAAATAAAATTCAAAGTGAAGCAAAGGAATATTTAGTCACTGCTTCATGCAGATAACTGTGTTGATTCCAGCTGAATTCTGGCAAAGAAATGATATGTCCAGTCCCAAGTTCCGTAAAGTGGGAACGTTGTTTGGGAAAAGTTGAACTTCACAACCACCTCAGTGACAATATTCATCTGAAGTTAATTAAAACAGTGAGAACGACATTGAGTGCCGACAATCCTGAACTTTGAAATGTCTAAAGTGTTTTATCAAGGAACTTTTAATTATCTTACATGAAAAGAATCTGTATAAACATATATGTTTTAATATAGGTTTTAATATAGCTTTTTAATATATGTGACATATATAAAATTGGCCATTTTCCTACATGTACATATATGCACATATATGTGTACACATATGCGTGCATACATGTACTTATATAGGTACATATATGCACGTATATATGCACCTATATGTTCACCAATAGGTTTACCTATATATTAGTAAAATTATTAAAATCCATAGCTACTAGGCAACATAAATAAAAGCCCAAAATGTAGAAATTTACATTATTCATTTACTTAAGAAAAATCAAATAGTATAAGAACAAAAATAAGACAAAAAACTGAACAGAAAAAAAAAAAAAATGTATCTTGTTGATATTGGCAGATTATGTATATATATATTGGTTCAATGTAGCATCTAGACAAGACAAAAATAATAGGACAGTCTAATAATAATAATAATAATAATAATAATAATAATAATAATAATAATAATAATAATAATAATAATAATAATAATAATAATATAGTGCTTCATCAGGAACCCAAAGTGCTGTACAGCTGCGATTGGACATATATTTTGGATAAAGGGCTGATCATAATTTGTAAAAAAAAAATGTGTCATGTAAACACATCAATTGGAAGATTGTGATCAGATTTTGCTAAATCTGAAAGAAATTGTGATTGTAAACACCCCCATTTTTTTTGCGGCATCGTTCTTTCATATGCACACGTGAGTCATTGTTAACAGTTAACGGTCAATCATGTGCATCCAAAGCAGAGAAAATTCATTGATAGGAAAACTTTAGCCAATCCATCCATCATTGTGGTTTTGCAAGCTGTGTAATGATTGTTTATCTTCCACTGTGAATTCTTGCAGCAAACTTGTGGTGGAGTGTGATGACTGCAGCTCTGAGGAAGAGGAATATATTCAGCCTCTTTTCGCCAGTGTGACCTTCAATGACGAAAAGACTTCAACCAACGAAAAGCACCTGGAGGAGTTGGACATTGCAGAGACTGTCAACAGGTATTTGTCAAAACTTCCTTTCTCTAATGATTTGGTCTTTTAAAACCAACAGACCAATACAATTGCTGCTAAGTGTTACAAATATTTAACATCATTGTGCTTTTACAAGCTGTTGAGTGTAATGACCTGCAATGTTTATCTATCTGATGATTGCAGCTCTGAGGAGGACGAATATATTGAGCCACTTCTTGCCAGCATCACCAGGTCCAACAGCAACCAGGTGGTGGAGTGTGACGATTGCAGCTCTTACGAATATGAATATATTCAGCCTCTATTCTCCAGCATCACCTGCAGTGAAGAAAAGACTTCAACCACTGAAAAGCACCTGGAGGAGTTGGACCATGCAGAGACTGTCAACAGGTATTTTGTCCAAACTTTATCCCTGATGATTTTGAGTCTTTTTAAACAAACAGACCAATACAAAAGCTGCTAAGTGTTACAAATATTCAACATCATTGTGCTTTTGCAAGCTGTTGAGTTTAATGATCTGTAATGTTTCTCTATCAATGTGAACTCTTACAGCAAACCCCTGGAGGAGTGTGACAGTTGCAGCTCTTATGAATTTGACTATATTGAGCCACTACTTGCCAGCATCACCTGGCCCGGATGCAAATATTGGTCCAAATACAGTCCGTCTGACCTGAACAAGCAGGACCAGGCCCCGGCACAACATGTCTCACAACAACCTTCAGCCTCTGTCAACAGGTATTTGTCCAAACTCTACCGCTCTGAGGAGTTTTAGTATTTTAAGTGAACTGAAACTAACAATTTTCCTTCTTGCTTACTAAAGCTCACCACAACCTAATAAAGAGGAGACAAAGGTCACGACTTCTGACTGCTCCTCCAACCAGACGGAAAAGAACCAGCCCAACAATAATCCAAGTAAGTACATCGATGACAAGACAAGCTGTTATTCATCATTGAAAAATGACTGGATCGGTTGGATGGGCTTTATTTTATATCTAGTTAACTAGAGAGCTGCACTAACCTTGGTTGATGGGCTGTTTAACCAGCACTGTTTAACACAACAAATATTTTGTTTTTCAGATTTGGGACAAGGAAAGAAGCTTGTGAGCAGAAGACAAGAGAAGAAAGCAAAACAACAGAAGAAGAGAAGAGCTTCACGATGGTGAACCAGAGACGCCATTTTCTGGGAGCCTGTTGTTTGTTTTCTGTTACTTAAACATGTAAATAAAACCCTATTTTGTTTGACATCATGGGAGTGTCTCATCTGTAATATGATGCCTTTGGGAGATATTTTCAGCTTCCCTCTGCTTCATTATTCACATTTATACACATTTTGACCCGGGGGGGGGGGGGGGGGGGGGGGGGGGAGGGTGTTTACCAGCCACACCACAGCAAGAGTCGCATCACATTTGAAACACACACAACAGATATAATCCAGTGTAGCTGCTGATAAACAACCTCCAGTGTAAAAAAACCAAAACTTTTTTCTCAGTTCATAAGTCAGTGTATTTTCAGAGTTCTTTAAATGTTACGGACAAGCAGGTTTGAAGCAGCGTCAATTTCAACTCATCAAGCTGTGAAGATTTTAATGAAAGGAGCAGGAATTCCTGGTTGTGGAACCGGTGGCAAAGAGGGACTGTTGGGGGGGGGGGGGGGGGGGGGGACCCCCAGTTAGAGTCCTGGTGTTCACAGGGGCAAGGTCCAGAGCCCCTGGGTGTGTTTCTCTAGGAGACATGGAGGTTCCAGGGCCCCTGAGTGTGTTTCTCTAGGAGACATGGGGGTTCCAGGGCCCCTGGATGTGTTTCTCTAGGGGACACGGAGGTTCCAGGTTCCAGTGCTCTAGGTCAGTGTTTTTCAACGTTTTTGAGCCAAGGAACACAGGAACACCACCCCCCGAAAACCTCTATTAACAATATAAAGTCATTCTCATCAAAGTTTTATCAACAGGAATAAAATAAATACAGAAAAAAAGTATTTCCCAATTTCTTTTTTTTATTATTTTTACTCACTCAGTGTGAAACCTGGACCTGATGGATGAAGAGCTGAGATCCTGGTTCACATTCTTCATTTTCAAAAACTTCTCCATCACTGTCACTGACACAGTACTTTGATACAAGATGGTAGCAGGAGGTGGTTAAACATACCAGTCTGACGTATGTTATGTTTCGATTTCACCGGCAAAGTTCTGTGCTGCCATCTAGTGGTGCAGAGTATGATGATACATGATTATTCTGCAACACACTGCTCTCACAGCTGACAACGGCTCTGAGAGCAAATGATTTTTAGAAAAAAATGTGAAATTGGATACTTTCCCACGGCTCACCTGACTAGATCTCGCGGAACACCAGTGTGCACAGTGGTTGAAAAACACTGCTCTAGGTCATGACTTTTGCTAACCCTCTATGAATTCCTCCAGGAAGAGACAAATAAATATAATTCCAATTTGAATCTATCAACTGCTATATGAGCACCCACACTACCTCACCAGCTAACAGCACAGCATTTATTTTGCCACGCACGTGTTTCAGCCCAAAACATTTCTAAGTTTATACTTCTCTGCCACCCCAATATCCATCTCCAGAAAAAACCCTGCTAGTAAATATTAAAAGTAGCAATACTTAGGATTAATGATAATGGCTTTCAGACGTGTGGGAGAATTGACTTCATCTCTCAACTTCTGCAAATTTCTTTGCATTTGGTCAAGTTTCCGTCTCTCCCACATCTGTTCGTCTAGGTGTTTTCTCAATTCAGCAGCTGTCTATGAGAAAGAGACAGAGAGAAGAACAAAAGCTAATTGTTATATAACGTCTTTTGTAAATGGTTGATTCTGATTGGCTGGGAGGATGTCACAAGAGATGAAAGAGGAAGGTGACAAGAAGTCTAGGGCAGAAATCCCTCCACTTGGCTCCATGTAAGTGGTTGTCTGGCCTCCTGGTGGTTATTCCTTACTTATAACATGAAACTTCCACATCTTGTACTTCATGTAATGTATGTATGTAATACACCACACACTGGATGTCATCATTGAGGCTACCTTTTTCTTAGAGGGTGGTACTATGTCCTCTTCATCCCAAATACTCCTCTTCGCTGGCCCTCTGGGGGGGGGGGGGGGGGAAGAGAGGATACAGTTTCCTACTGTGCTGGTGTCGTACCTTGTAACAGCTACTGGTAAAGCGCTTTATTATAAAAGTCTTATCTTTACTGTATTGCAATGCAACAGCACACGGGATGTAGACTGGTAGTGTATTTTGCTCTTTGAAAGTCTGTCATGACCCTCTTCCTGCTTCTCATCCTCCTGGTGCTTGTATTTGGAAGCCCCTCCCTTTGTATTGTCAACCTTGAGAGACGGAGAGAGACAGACTGACTTTTAGCCCAACTCTTATTGACTTACGTTACACCACCTTGCACATACATCTTGTCAACAAAGCATATGAAATCATCATAGATGTTTTACAAACCTACACACATGCCTGCACATTAAGAAACAGAGAGGGGGAGATAACTTTAAGCAAAGCACCAAGTGGTGCAGTCAGTTACCTTTTCCTTTAAAGCCTTCTCAGTCTGCCCCTGCTGGTCACTGTACTTTGAGTTTGGGATGTGAAGACGTTTTGTTTTCCCTTTTGTTTTCCCTTGTGTGGCCTCTTTCTCCATCTCGATCAGTTTTGTTTGGAGAGTTTTTTTTGAAATTCTGGTGAAATAAAATTGAAATATCATAAACTGCAAAAGTTTGTCTAATCATGTTTAAAAGAGCATTGGGCAGGATTTAGAAATCAGACTCCATAGTAATGCCACGGTGGTTAGTGTAACTCCTTTAACATTACCAAATCTAACATTAGTCCCAATTGGAGTTCGCTAACATTAGCAAATTAGGTAGCTAACATGAGCCAGAAAGCTAAGGAATTGCTTGCCAGGTACCTAGCAAGATCCATTTTGCACTTCTTTAAGTGCGAGCAAAACCATTTAATGTGGTATGTAACTACATAACGTCAGCTGAAGTTGGCATGTAACACACTTGCCACGTGAATAATTCTGGCTCGGTGCACCGGCCAAGGTTGGCGGCCTTTTCGCCGCCATTCCACCAGCTTCCCTGTATTTTCAGTCCTTTCAAGGAAATCTTTAGCTGAAAGATTTTGGACACAGTCGATGTCCAAAATACTATGGGCCCCTCTATCCTCACCCTCAGTCCATTCAAGTAGAACATAGCGGATCTCCAACGGTGGTGTCGCCCCAGCCACTATCTTTCGGCGCTGGTCGCATGCAGATGACATCACTGACGTCATCAAATATGCGATCGGTAGCAGCAGAGGAAATGCTCAGATAGATGTGGGATAATGATGAAGAATATTACTTGAATGTATGTTCTATGTACTTTTTTGTTGTTCTTGTTGTTGCTACATTTAGACTGTAATGACCTTTCAGCCATTTTCATCTTGAAACTGCATTAAGACAATACAGAAAACACTGCATTTGGTGAATGTGTGTGAGCTGTAATGTCAATCTGGAAGTGACTTGAAATTGCAAAAAAAGGCTTGATTAAGAACTATTAGTTCCAGTGTTTATTCTGGTAACATGTTTGGCATTAAAGTGACTGTGAACCTCATTGTAATATTCAATGCCTTTTCCATCTCTGGAACGAAGGTTCTCAAAGATCTGGACAATCTTCTCGACAAATATGACACTCCAGACCCGCTCCAGCTTCTCCAGGAAGAACGAGTTCCTCCGGAGGAGTATGTGTTTACATTCTGTTGTTTTTAAATCATGTCTTGACTCCAGTTTACATCTGTGATTTATTTTGAGGGTTTGACACAGTTTTCTGTGTGTGAGGGTTTCTCTGATGAGAAACTTTTTAGTTTAAAAATACTGAAACTCCCAAAAAATTCAAGTTTTAACTAAGACAGTGGAAAAGTAACATTTAATACAGTGTGTCTTTGCTCAGCATTAATTGTGGTGTATGTTTAATAGAATTGCTATCAGTTGTGTTTATATATACTGCAAAATCATTCTTCAAAGAAAAAGCTGTCTCAGTATTCAAGTACTCTACTTTACGATACAGCAATATTGCTTGTCAGGCTGGCTTTCTTCCTTTTTTGCCAGGTAACTCTTGTAGAACTAAATACACTCATAACTAAATGTCAAATATAGCCATTGAACACATGAAACCCAAACACAAAATAATCAACACAAATACAACCCCAATACTGACTTACATGTACCCAACTTAACACAATCAATATACTGCATATTGATTGTGTTAAATTGGGTACGTATACAAACAGGGCGCTTTATACAAAAATGTAAAAACTTATTCCGTAGGTTCTGACCAATGAGCTGACAGCATACTCACACACCAGTATGACAACACAGAATCCCGCTTATCTCATTGGTTGAAGTTCACTGCTCGTGAACAAAATACCGGAAGACAACAGACGAGCCTCCAAAGCAGCATGGTGACAGACTCATATAGTACACCTTTGACCAGCAATGCTCCTCCGTAAAAACATTAAAAAGCTGCAGAAATACAGGGAGGAATGAGAAAAACTCAATATCAGGGAGGACAAATTGCGTGATAACACTTAGAAAGCCACTGCACTCTGTGCCGGCGCAGTTTTCCAGGCACTCTGCTCTCTGCACCTGGGAAGACCTCCTCCAATCACATGGAGAAGATCATTAGGCAGCTTGGCCTGGTTGGCAGGTAAGAATGAAACAACTGGCAGGGTCGTGATAAACCATGTTTAACATTATTCAGCATGCTGTGGTGTTCCAGCCAGGGCCAGCAGTCCCCCCCCCCCCCCCCCCCCACACACACACGCACACACACACTTTATCAATGTGCATACGATCATGTTCCATTGGAGAAAAATGCGGGAAACCTATTTTATGTGTCTTTGTTTGTATTTACAAGTGCATAGGAACTATGAAGCTCAAATAGCTGTTGTATTTCCATAATCCTGGTTCCATTTGGTGAACATATTCAGAGTGGATGGACGAACACTGGGCTTAACGTCTTTCATCTTGACGTTGCGCATCTGTGAACAAACACAAAGAGAGAACGCAGGACTCTTATGTGATAGAAAATAAGCAGTGTGCTGAAAAAACTGAGCCTTTTCCATGGCTGCTCCCCGTCTGTGGAATCGTTTTCCTCTCCACATTAGAACTACACCATCTCTTGAGTCTTTAATGTATGTATGTATGTATGTAAACCTACTGACTCTGTCACGGCTGAGAGCCGGTGCGTGGAGCTTGAACCCAACAGCAGACCTCAAGACGGAATTGGTGCAAATGTCAAAGTTTTATTGTGCAGGGAGGAAAAGGGCAGCTGGAACGGTGACGGGACCCGGGGGAACTCTCGGGGGCTTCTTGGAACCGGGACGGGACCCGGGGAATCTCTGGGGGGGCTTCTTGGAACCGGGACGGGACCCGGGGAATCTCTGGGGGGGCTTCTTGGAACCGGGACGGGACCCGGGGGGGGACCCTTGGGGGCTTCTGGGAACAGGAACGGGCACCCGGCCAATCTCGAGCGTCTGGGAACAGGAACGGGGACCACCCCGAGGAGGACACTCACTCCCCGGGGAGGACAACACCGACTCACCTGCGGCAGCAGCCAACAGGAGGACTAGGCAGCACGGACTGGAGACCAAGAATCCTCTGGCCCCGAACCCTCCTCACTGCAGGGCTTAAGAATGCAAGGCAATCAATCAGCTGATTGCCTGCAGGGGTGTCAGAGAGGATCCGGTGCTGGAGCGAGGTGTGTGACTCCTCACAGACTCAAATTGCATGAAATTTTCAGGGATGATTTGTGATCATCCACGGACCAATCAGTTGGATTTTGTGACGCAAACGGCGAGTACTTACCTGCTAAATCGCCAAAAGTGCAGAGGATGACTCTCACCTCATGAAGAAGATTAAAGGAGATCAGTGTCTGTTGCCATGGAGACGCTCCCTGCTCAGTGCTTCACACAGTGATGTAGCGAACTGACCTACCGAGTTAGCGTCGATATAACCTAACAGCTATCATGCTCGTGATGCTAACTCTGTTCTGCAAAGACTGTCATTCTAGTTTTTAATATCTGTTGCTCTTTGTGCTGCTTCTCCAATTACCACCTCTACTGCTTGGTTGTACGAATCTATGTGTGACTTTCCACTGTGCGGCTGTGACACTGTAATGTCTCACTTGTGGGACTATTAAAAGTTTATCTTGTCTCAATGATGGTCTGCCTTTTTTTGCAAGAGTGTGCAAGAATGCAGCGATACATATTTACCAACAAAGTCTATATATTCATATTTACAAGGAAAAGATGGTCAATACAAATATAGATAAATGATAAATGATCTGTACGCCTGTGTCTACAGCCCACTCTCCTTGTACTTTGTGAACACCATTGCATTGAACTGTTTTTTGAACTGATTAGTTGCACACTGAGATCCTACCCCCAAATCTCACCCCACATATAGAAAGACAAAATAACTTCAGTGTTGTGTGAAACCTTCCATGTTTTAACTTTAACTCCCCTTTCCAGTTGTAACCACTGTCTCTGCTAAAACAAAAAAATAAGTTTGGAATATTTGAAGGAAGTTGGTTGTTTATTACTTTATGCATTATTTGTGTTGTTCGAAAATGTATCAAGTTGGTGAATTTGAGTGATTTTGCTTTTAAGAGGAGTTGATTTGCATGATATCTATAGTCAGTATTAGAGGACAAAGGACACATTTAGGCGATCACATACACAATGTGCATATATAATAATATAGTTTTGCAAGATCCCGAGAAAGTTTTACGAGATCCCAAGATTTTTTTATTTTTCCTCTTACTTTTTTTTTTCTTCCTCCATGTCCCTTCGGGGGCTCCGTAGAAACCAGCCAGAATCCGGATTGCTTTCTAAAAATATTCAAGTCTGATTTTAGAAGCTGCAGCTACTCCTTCTGCCACCCCACCACGATTACCAACACCATACATGAGCACCATCAAAGTGTTATTGAGTTTTGTGCCATGGCATCACAATAATGTTCTAATAGAGATGTACCTTGGTTCATATTAACAACAACATGGATGGAACACAGAACCACTTTGCTACAACACAGTCACAACGTATTGGATGTGTTGGGTATTCCCCCTGTTGGTGTCGACTTACGACTGCATTGTCAAGTGATGAATCGTGAGCACACTGACATGACGGCGACGTGGATCAATAATCCCGCACAAACACACACACACGCTTTATCAGCGTCTTCAGCGCATCTCGTGTTTGTGACCTTTGAGAGGCGAGCTGCACGGGTCGATGCTGCCGCCGACTGCTAGCATTACAACAGTATAAACAACATTAGCAGCAAACCTCAGACACAAATGCAGGCATAAACCCTGGAAAGCACTCACACACACACACACACACACACACACACACACACACACACACACACACACACACACACACACACACACGCACACACACGCAGCGCTGGTGTTGCATGTTTGCTAGCAGCCTGCGCGACAGCTGGCCACGAGGCTCCGTGTTGTGCCATTGAACCAGGGTTAAATGATGTGTGTAAATTGGCCTTTTATGGGACTGAGGGGGAAGATGTTTCACACTCTATTTAACTCCTCATCATTGTTTGGACAGAAAAAGGCTCAATCTGCAGAGGATTAAGTCCCATAATGAGAAGTACCAGTGATTCATTGACACAGCGGCGCTCAGCAATGAGAGTCGGCGCGAGGAAGTCGGACTTATAATGCATTACCGTTCAAATATTGATATAAAAGCATCTTTTTACTGTGAGGAGGTAAAATGTTCATCATTGTAATTTACTGCAGGTATAAACCTGACTGCAATATTACAGTAACTTCAAAAGGAAAAGTCATTATTGGATCGTCCATTCAGACAGAGGGAAGCTCAAAGTCCACAAAAATACAAGTACAATTAAACACACACACACACACACACACACACACACACACACACACACACACACACACACACACACACATACATACATACATTAAAAACAGGAACATACAAGGTTCATACAAGGTTACAGGCATATAAAAATAATAAAAATGGATAAAAAAATATCTTAAAACGACAAAGATAAGAAAATAATTGTTCCTTAAAAAAACTGCCATAAAGTGCAAATATTAAAGTGCTTGCTCAGTAGTCTGATGTACTTAAAGTGCCATTTTGGTTTTTTAAAATATATTTTGAAGTACATGATTGTTCTCATGATCACAAGTTTGGTTGTGTGGCAGCCATATCTTGTAGTTTCTTAAAACCGACAAAGGTAGAGCGTTCTGGAGATTGTAGTATTCCAGTTTCTGAAACCTTTAACAGGTCTTTAGGCAAAGGAGGACTTTCTCAATGTATTTTCACCATCGGCCCTGATGGTTGGCCTGGTGTTGCATACATGGATACATGGAGACCAGCAGATCAGCAACACACTTTGAAGGAATCACACGCGATATCAACAGATAACAGATACAGCTTTCTGTGTTTGACCACATTGCAGTTCCGGTCGAAACAATAAGCACAGGACAGGAAACAACAACAGATTTCCAAATAATAGTAATCTATTAAGAATGGGCTAAAAGTTTTTATTTTCATTAAAAATACAAATATCACAGGTTGTTTTTAATTTCAAATCAATATGAACCCTTTTTCACTTCTTTAATTGAAAAGTCAATCAAAATACAAACTGTATGAAAGTTACAGGGGTTTTTTTTTCCCCTTCTGGTCAAAATTCATTTATCAACTCATTAATTGAATAAATGACAGTGTAAGTTTGTTTTGCTGTAGGAGACAATGAGCATGTAGGATATATATTTCTTATTCTTTTAACATTTAACCAAATTCTGATCAGATTAAAAAATATCTTTTTAAATATATTTTCTTTTTGTAGAACATCAGAAAGAGCAAAAGTTTTAATTATTCCCTTTTATTTAAAGAATGCAAAGGTTCTGAATTGTGCACAAGAACAACAGTTTGAACTTTTTGTCTTATAAAGACGTTTTCAGTTGCTGGATGAGTCCAGTAACCAGTATTGATATTGTCAAATTAATGTCCCCTAATGTCAAATTAATCATAACGATTCAGATCACAATTCAACTGAGAGAAACAGGAAGTCTTTTCATTCACCCATTATCAAAGTAACTCGATCTCTGAAATTCTGCAGCTTTATGTGTCAAACTCTCTACAGTATATCAGCTACTTTGGTCCTTTCAGGGCGACTCTGGAAAACCAAGAGGAAGTGCAGATGTGTGTCTTTCAATGTTAGAAGATATCAGAGAAGTAAACACGACAGATATCTGAATTTTCTGCTTCACTACAGTAAAGAAGAACAAACACATGTGAACTTGCTGCTTCTGATTCAGATTAAGTTCCTTTATTTGAGCATTAGGTTGGGGCGGTGGGGGTGGGGGGTGGGGGGGTGGAGGGGTTCTGGCCTGACAGGCTGAAATGAAACACACTGATAGTGAAGTGAGAGACAGGCAGACAGGAGCCAGTCTCTCACAGGCGCTGGAGATTATACTGACTCCTACTTCACATTCCCCAGCGAGCTGTTCCCCTAAATCCTAAATCAGAGTCAGATTTTTAAATTCCTGACCATGTTCGGGTGATTTATATGATTTAGGAATCTTTGTTTTTTTGCTTGAAACTTGTATTGTCCTTGCACTTACTAATAAGTATGGTAAAAAAAATGAAGATATCTTCAGTTTCAGCTTAATTGGCCTTTTAAAAAAATGTTTTAATCTTAGTTGTTTTTAAAGTATCCTGATGATTTGTTTACTTAATCCCTCAGGCAGTGAAGCTATTGTTCCTTTAATTAATAGATAAAGGGAGGTAAACCATGAATCTAATTCGAAAACTTGGTTCAAATGCAGCAATAATCTGAACCAGGTTCATTTGACATAAGTTCCAATCAGTCTTAGTTTGAGAAATAGAATTAGAGTCTGTCACTGGCTTTTTGATGGAATTCCACAACATTTCAGTTGGACTCAGGCCTGAACTCTGATGCGTCCTTCATAAAGGTGCTTTTATCTTACTTATTCTTAAATATAGTTTTCTATCATATGGATCTTACGGAGCTCAAGCCTTCAGGAAGGGATGTTTTAATCTTCACTATACTTCATTGTCACAGCGCAGGTTTTGGCTGTTTCCTGTTTGATTTTGACGTCTCACACTGTCTTGTCGTTTCAGGCCCCTTCACTTCCCCTCCTCCGCGTCAGCTGCTCTCTAACATCCCAGACTCTGATCCACGTCTGCACGACTGCCACAACGCACTCCACCTCCCCCTTTCCCCGTGATTCTTTCCAGCGAATGCTTGTCTTTCCTCTTGAGTCCTCTCCTTGCTTATAGCGGTCCAAACTGGCCACAAAATGGACGCAGCCGGCACCACATCTGACCAGTGTAGCTTCTGGACTGCTGTAGATCGCTAGCAAAGGGAGGTATACCAGCTTTGTGAACAGATTTAAGCTCTCTCTGCTTGGTATGACCATCTTCTTGCCCCCTAAGGAGCTTTGCTCTCCAGGCGAGCAGGTCAGGTTCAGACTGTCTCTTCGTCCTTGTCTCAACCAGCGCCTATGGCGTTTGCTGCCCCAGTGATTCTCTGGACCTTCTGCCCAACGCCCTGATCGCCGTCGCCCTCCGAGTGGAAAACGCCTGTATCTATGAGGAGGGAGGAGAGAGTACCCCGCAATGCTCTTTGTACTCTGGAACGCCCCAACCACTTTCCAGGCACTAATTAACAATGTCCTTCATGATTTTTTTCAGCAAATTTGTGTTTTATTACCGAGACGATAACTTGAACTGCTGACAAGACTCAGAGTCCACGTGGAGCACGTTTGCCAGGTTTTCACCCAACCCGCCTTTTCCTGTGTTTTTCTCCCTGAGGTCTCATAATGAGCCATATTTTTATAATTACAGCTCACAGAGCCTGAAGAATCTATTGCAGCGCAGAATGTCCACATATTGAAAAAATCAAACTGGTTCAGTTCAGTTTTTATTTGTGTGCCTAAAAAAGGTTAGGCTCCAACACCTGTCAACTTTAAAATCAAGGTTGTTAAAGTGCCATAAGACCAATGTCTTTAATTTATTTATATTCATTTATTTTTCTGGAAATTTGTCCCCATTCATCTAATTATTACCTGACTCACTCGTAATGCTTTTTTCCTTTATTTTATTATTGCTATTGTTTTTAATATTTCTCTCTTCTATAATGTGTGATTGTGGTATTTAACTATCATATTTAATTGGTTTATCTTTGTTTTTAATCTTAATATTTTGTCTTTTATATCCCTTACTCTGGCTTTAGTGTTTTCTCACTCTTTGCTAGCTGTATTTCAAATGTAGTTCTTGTGTTTGCTTGAGACGGGGGTTGCTGTTTTAATTTTTTTATTATTTTTTAAACACTGAGCAGCATTGTTTTTGTATGAAAACAGCTACGGAAATAAAAACGTATTTTATTTGTTTGTAGTTTTGCTTCAGATCATTCTCATAATTGACCAGTTCACAGCACACTGACTTTATAATCAACTCCTAAACTTCAGAAGATGTAAGAAGACGTGCTATTTTAGCTGATGCTCAGCTTGAGTGTACACACGGTAGACTCATGACACTCCGAACATGTTGAACTGATTTATTTTAGCTTTAGTCTTTATTACCTTACTTTGCATGCTGGGTTGTCCTTTTGGAGTGTGGACATCGTTCTATTGAGACGAGCCACAGTACTGAAATATTTCCATTTGGGGGTCGTCTGTGACCCGTCTTACAAAGTACCAATTAATTAAACAAAGTATGTCAATTAAGTCCAGTTACACGTTTTGGGAGTCGTGAGCCTCGGGGTTGTTTATTTCCTGTTTTCAGCAGCTCTGCTCAGTGTCTGTGTTCAATGCCAACATGAAAGATTATAATAGTCTGTGTAGCATGAAGTGATTTTCAACATCCTTCTTAGTTGAAAATCACATCACATTTTTTGTAAAATTTGCTCATTTTAGAGGGTGTGCTCACGTTTTCATTGCTCCTGACAGTTCCAGATCCATCTTTTTAGTCCTGCAGAAGAAATGTTCTATAACAGAACCATGACATTTCCTAAAATAGAAGCAGTATATTGTGGGTCCAGACCTCCACCAACACACAAACCCTCAAATGACTGTAGACCTCTGTCCCATTCTCACTGCCTCTGCAAACCAGAGACCACCTCAACACGTCACTCGCATGCAGCCTCAGAGGAGAGAGTAGATCTGATTGAGGAAACACAGCCGGGCTGAGAGGAAGAAATGTGCCTCTGATCTGCCTCCTGCTGAGGCGGAGTCCGCTGTGGTGATAGCCGCTATCTGAGCTCCACTCCTGTCTGAGCAGCGGCTCCTCATGTCAGGCCTCTTCTCCACCATCACGACCGTCTCAACATGTCTCCGCTAACTGCTCGTTGCGGGCCTCGGTCGCTTGGTCCGACTCGATAGCGTTTTCCCTCCCCGTGATGAATGAAGGCTGGGAAAAACCTTATCTGCAGTGATCGTAGCATCAATTTGCACCACTGTCAAGAAATTAGAGGTAAAAGCCCAAAAAGAAGACAGACAGCTCTCGCACAAACAGACGTGGACAATAAATACCTTCAAGAAAATTCCTCACTTATCTTGCAGCTATGTTGAATGTAAAATGAAGATAGAAGGAGAAATTCCATCGCAGTCCAAAGAATGCGGCTCCAAAGGACGGTGGCGTCGCACAAGGCGCTGATCAAAGTGAAAAGGCATTTCTGTGCACACACACGGCCTCCCTGGTGGATAGTCCTATCAGCCGGCGCGCAGAAACCCCACCAAACACTGACGTAAACAGCAGATATGCAGGGTGCAGCGGGAATGTGGCGCATTTGTAGATCCCAGTTAATATTGACATAACCACAGACTGACCGGGGGGGAGCGCAGCGGGGCCGCGGGGCCGCGGGTCCTCAGCAGTCACCTCATTCATAAGGCCGCTATCTGACTCCTGCACTCACACACCACAATCACCCCGTGTGCTAAACCATCTTTTCTCAGCGGTGACGGGTTGCTGGTGTGGCGCATTCAAAGCTTAGAGTCGGGGATCGACAGACATTTAAGCATCAGAGCGGCGGACATGAGGCCGGAGTTTGGGAGTGATACTGACGTCTCCCATCAAAAACAACAAGTACTTACTGTCCACAATCCTGCTTTTAGACTATTAGCAGGATCCCATGCAAAGCATTGCATGTAAAATTAAGAGTGAAAATACATTCTTGAACCCAATGTTGTTTCAAGCTGCATCATGTAGGATTAGAGTAAAGGATTCTGGGTAGAAATCCTTGAAGAGTTCCTTCCTCTTCTCAGGTTGGGGTGTGATCAATCACTTCCTCAATGTCTGTGGTCTGGTGGAGTGAAGGGAACGGTTAGCTTGAGGGTCGGTTCTGTGCAGAGTCCTTTCTTTTGAGTCGCTTCCTCTTATCGGGTCGAGAGGTGCGTTGATGACGTCTTTAATTTCAGCAAAGGCGTTTTTAAAATGTCCCCACTCTGAAATATAAAAAAACATTTTCATGCTCCTAAAACAGAGCGCCGCATGAATAATCAGCCAAAACTGTTGTGGTCATGCGAAACAGCGTTGCCATGTGGACAGACCCTAAAGCAGGCAGGACAAGGAGCCTTCAGAGCCTCTGCTGGAGCCCCCCCCCCCCCCCCCCCCCCCCCCATGCTGCCTCGCCCAGTGTCCCCTCAGGGGAGGTGGAGCCCGTCACTGCTGGCAGGAGCTTGTCAGCAGCTTCTTTCACAGGACCAAACTCTAATAAGCACAATGTTTCTTTTTCTGATTGAACACTGGAGCTGCTGATGGCTTCACTGTAAAGTTGAACAACAAATTCATGTGCATCCTGTGGCTGTTTTGATGCATTTGAATTATATAAATGTGTGGAAAAGTCTATTTCTAAGGTCAAATTGGACACAGTTTAAAATACTTTTGCATCACAAGCAGCTTGGAAATTTTAAGAATTCTCTAAAATAAATAAATGAATTCTCACTGCTGAAACCTTCACAAATGTTGGTGTTTGTGATTTAAATACAATCTGTAGCAACAACTAATATTTCCCAGATATAATAAATGAAATAAATCAAAAACATTCAATATGATCTATTTTTAAGTAATTTTGTTCATATTTATATATTTATGATACTTATGGACTCCAAAAACTACACGATGTGTTGAAATGAAGCCGGACAAACCAACTATATATATTGTACATTTCCCCTCACATGAGAACTCGTTGCACTGAGTGCAAAACCATGAAACTGATGAAACGTGAATCCAGATGCAGACATAAATGCAAAACGGGAGGTTAGAAGAGAAAAACTTGCATTTAAATAGAAGCCGAAGGCTGCATAACGGTCAAACATGCTGCAGTGTCTGTCCTGAAGAAAGACGGCCGCCCTCTGCCCCTCATGGGCTGGAGAGGACAACGCAGAGGACGACATCCCAGATGAATGAATGTCTCCTTCCTCTTCATCAATCAGCTGCTTTGAAAGAGCTTGGGCCTCGTTTGAGAATGAATCAGAGTGAGAGGTCGGGTAATAGACTCAGTGAGGGGAGATGAACCTGATGGCCTCACAGTGAAGCAGTGGACTGCACTCCTGCCTCACAGCAGCAGGTCGCCGGTTTGAGTCTTCCTGTGGTGCTGTGAGTTTGCATGTTCTACTTGTGTGTGCATGTTTCCTCCCACTGTCCAATATGATCTGTACGTTTAAATGTATTTCCATGCTTGTACTGTGATGGACAGTGAAAATGAAGACTTTCTGTAATTTATGGATTCATTCAGTCCATTCATTTCAATTAATATTCAATCATTGAGCTGCTTTTCGAGCAATACAAACTGTTTAGAGGAAAGATGTGGAATTGGAGAGATGTTTAGAAGGAAAATGCAGTTCATTAATTTGTGTGACACATTTGGGGGATTGGTGTAAATATAAATTAACCCCCCCCCCCCCCCCCCCCCCCCCCCCCCCCCCCCGCCCACACACACACACACACACACACACACACATCCATATTATTATTATTATTGACCTGTTTAAAAGGCCTGTTGGGCTTTTAAAGTCTTTTGTTCTCCTCGTTTTCTCTCTTTCTTTCGCTCTCGATAAAATGTCTTCAGAGGAATTTGGTTTGTTTAGTAACTGGTGAGAGAAAATATGCGGGAAAGCTGAAAATCCAGGCTGAAGACATTTCACAGGGAAGATCAAATGTTTACCCACAGAGGTTATTTAATTCTTTCACTTTTTATTATATTTTTATTATTATCAGTTGTTTATTGTGCCTGAAAAACATAATTATGTTCCTCAGAATCTGCACATTTCGTTTGAGAGGAAGTGTTTATAAGGAGAATATTGTCTCTATAACTTCAAACATCTGTTTGAAATGATACTGGTAATACTTAATTAAAAAAATATCATAATCCCACCAACACTGCGATATTGTGAATTTACTCAGTATAATTCTGATTCGGGGATTATTAATAAAGGTGTTGGACTTTCTTTTTTCTTCTTCTTTTTTTATAGCACATGGAAGCTGGAAACATTTAAAAGATTAAAAAACAGAAAGGCTGGTTGTTGTTGAGGTTAGACACTTCTTAAAGTTTACATTTCAGATTTGGGTTTTAGTTGCAGTGAAGGGAAAATTCATGATTCAATAAAATATAATAATCATTTATAAAAGTATTTAACAGAAGTGTCGTGTTTAATCAAGAAAAAGATTTTTATTTTTTGTAAATTGAAATGAAACTAATCGGGGTTCGTTACACAATGATACTGAACAGTGTCGCTACAGAATAATCTGGATTATTGACCCGTTTCCTCATCGGTTTAGAAGTTTCTCGAAAACGTTTTGTCGTCGTCGTTCTTTCAGTGGCCACCGACACCAGGATTCATTTTCTACTTACAAAAAACGACACTTCGTAATATTTCCATTTGTTTTAGTCCATATTCGTTCAGTATGGAAAAAGTCCACATTTTATAAATGTGTTTTTGCGAACTGAAAGCTGTTAAAGTTGTATTAAAATAAGTGAAATGCCAACAAAAACAAAATGTCTAAAATGTTGGGCCTGGATATCGATAAACACACCATATCCGGTGCACATTACGTTACTTGTCTTTTTCTGTCTAACACTGTTGAAGAGGAGGGGAGTTTTACAGTCACAAAAAATATAAAAGAAAACATGATTGCTGATAAAGATACACAGTAGGGAGCCTCCACTCCTGTTACTGGAGGTTCTGGTGAAAAACACAATGAAATCTAAAACTCTTCTCTCACATTTGTGGCTTCGATTTTGTCTTTAAATTAAGATACAGTGATTGATGAATTGATGATTGAAAAAATTACTTAAATGTAAAAGATCTTTGGGTTTTCTTGTTTCCTCAGTTCAATTTATTCTCAGGCCAACTGGGCCTGATTGAACCCTGGGGAAGGTTGGGCCTCATGTTGACTCATGATGATGACGATGATAATAATAATAATAATAATAATAATAATAATAATAATAATAATAATAATAATAATAATAATAATAATAATAATAATAATGGGCTTGGGATTGATCATGTTAGTATCACAAATAAATAGAAAATCACACACAAACAAAAATACATTTTTTCGATTTTTTTGTCTTCTCATTCTACTTTATTTTTCTGTAACCAAATATCTTGTTTGAATCCGGAATTTGTTCATTTATTCGTCATCTTATCTACTAACACTCCCAGACTTGTGAAATCATGGCTCAATATGGTTGATCGTTGTATTTTGACAGATTCCATCATCGAGTAAACTTTCTCTTTTCCTCTTTTTATATCTATAATGGCGCTCTCTCCATTATAGATATATATAATGGAGAGAGAGCCCGTGCAACCTGCATTTGAGTATGTAAACAAAATTATTATTCTCTGATATGCACACACGTACGTGTGAATTACAGATGTTTAGGTGCGTCTGTCGGAGTTTCGTGAGTTTGAAGCTGTGAGCGCATCTTGCGGTCAAACGAAACGAGTAACCCAACAAATAAACACCGGTCCTCTTCTCCTCCTCCTCTTGGTCCCGCACCCTGAGGCCCTCCTCTCCCTCCCATCCTCCCTCCCTCCCTCCTCCGGGGCCCGACCTCCTCCGAACGGCCGGAGACGCGTCACGTGTGTCTGCAGCGAACACATTTCCCAGTTGGAGAGTGGATAGGAGCTCACTCATATCAGCCTTTATCACAGTCTATATCCACGGATACGGGGAGGAAGGAAGAGTCCTGCAAGAGACTGGGGGAGGAAAAAAAACAAAACAACAACAACAACAACTTTTTAGGTCCATTTGTCCACCGCGATCATTGGGCCGAACATTTTACGCACCAGAGCGCAGAAATCCGGAGCGGCTCCGCGGTGCGTCCACCTCTGACCAAGTCTGTCCGCTGCTCTCCTTCTCTCTCTGGTTTGGACTGCCTCAAGGACCGAGCTGCTTTATCAACCCGACCGTCCTTATCTGGTGAGATAATGCACTCAGGGTCCTTGGAAAAGAAATAATGTTCTCCAGCGAGCAGCGATTATCAACGTTTTACGCGATTCGACTCGCTATTGATAGAATATGGAGGCAGGAGGGGGGCAGATGGACACCCGATGGTTTCCGTTATGATTTAATGAGGCGACGGAAGATAACGCGTGATACCTGTGCGTGCAGATATCAGCAATCATTGATGTCAGTTTGATCTTTTTCATGTCAGCCAAAGAGATAGAGGTGAAATATGAGTGATAAATCATTTTCTTAATTTATCTTTTGGTTTATGTATACTTTTGGGGGCTGTCGAGAAGTAAAGTTGTCCTAAAAAAAAAAAAAAAAAAGATTTAAACTGTGAGTAAAAAAAAAAACCACCCATAATTTGAAACCTCCCTTTAAATCTTTCTTCCACAGGACAGAAGTGTCCACGCCGGAGCGGATCACCTTCTGTCTTTTCCAGCACAAACATCTAAACATGTATCAGAGCCTGACTTTGCCCTCCAACCAGCCGCCTTACGATTCCGGGAATTACATGCACCCGTCCGGCGGCTCTCCGGTGTACGTGCCCACCAGTAGAGTCCCGGCCATGCTGCCCACGCTGCCCTACCTGCAGACCTGCGACGCGCCGCATCAGTCGCACGGCCTCGGCGGACACCACGGCTGGCCGCAGGCGGCCTCGGCGGACGGCTCGTCGGCCTTTGCCAGCAGCAGCCCGCACCACCACCACCACCACCACCATCACGCCGCCGCGCACGGATTCTCCTACCCCCACAGCCCGCCGGTGAGCACCGGCAGCGGGCGGGACGCCGCCTACCAAAGCCCGCTGGTGCTGGGCAGCGGCGCGGGGCGCGCGGATCAGTACGGCGGCGCGCTGGTGCGCTCCGTCGGCGGCTCCGTCTCCTACTCCGGCCCCTACGCGTACATGAGCCCGGAGATGGCCACGTCCTCCTGGACCCCCGGACCCTTCGAGAGCGGGGTGATCAGCCTGCAGGGCCGCCAGGGAGGCCTGTCCGGGAGGAGGTCCAGTCTGGGTGAGTGAGCGTCCCGAGGAAAACCATCCACGGTCACGTGTTTCTACAAAGTTCACTCAATCTTCATGTCCAGTCTGGCTTCTAATCGATCCTTTCATCGATCTGCAACATGTTGTAAAAACATGTTTATCGGGTTAAAAGTCCAGTCAGAGCACGACACATTATTGAACAACGGCCCAAAAAAAGACATTCTGAGAAAAATAAAGTGTTTTGGTTTTCAGACACAAAAGAAAAGTACAGTCTGGATTACAAAATATCCACATCTTTTAAAGCGAAATAAAGTAAAATTTTAGTGTACATATGGATATTAGAATACATTTGTGAAGAAATATTCTTGTGATTTATTACAATCATTCATGTTCAGTAATGCAGGATTTCAGTCGTGCTGCCTTCAACTCCCATATAGTTAAAAAAAAAATCGAACCTTCTTTTTGCCTTCAAATATATCTCAAATGATATACTTCGTGTATCACCAAGAGTTCGTTAAGGTAAGAAGTGTCATCTCCCTGTTGGAGCAAATGTCAAAAGCAGTTCCATTTTTTATTACACAAAATACAAATATTTTAACTTTTTGAACTCTGTTCTAAACCTTAGTTATTGGATTATGATCTAAAAATCTGTGATTTTTCTTGGTCGCTTGCCCGTGTTTAAACGTTTTCCCATATTGAAACTCCAGAATCACATTTGAAAATCGGTTCCAGGCTCTGCCTTAATTCCTTTACATGTCAAAAATGCTATTAATCACGAGCTTTTGTTATTTGAATATGTAAGTCTGTTTCTCAAATCATGTCTAAAGCAACTACAACATCTTACTTAACAATTCAGAATATTTTAGACCATAACAAAATGCCATTCAGATTTATTCTAACCCACGTCCAAACAGTTGTTGGGGAAAATCCAGATTCTAGTTTATAGGCCGCTGCAGTTTATTACCGCCGGGAACAATAAAGTTCTGTCACTGGGTTTCACCTGGAAAATACCCCTGTGAGCTATTCCACATCACACATAGACAATACACATCCTGCAGAGGCGAAGGCCGCGAAATACAACCAGTTAAAATGTCAATTAAATCAGACTTTTCTATGGGACGGCGCAATACACACTTTGTGTGTGTGTGTGTGTGTGTGTGTGTGTGTGTGTGTGTGTGTGTGTGTGTGTGTGTGTGTGTGTGTGTGTGTGTGTGTGTGTGTGTGTGTGTGTGCGCGTGCGCGAAGGGTGTCAGAAGGCTCACACTGAACACACCAACTTAAATACTTAACACCAGTTTTAAGCATATTTTGGCAAATTGATCCACTTTACCTGCTTGGAAATCTCAGATTAGTTGATTCAGGAAATTATCTATAGAAGTGTAATAAAGTAAGCAATCAAACACATTTCTTTTCCATATTTTACTCTTTATTGGTCCCATGTTACCAACACACACACACACACACACACGCACACACACACACACACACACACACACACACACACACACACACACACACACACACACACACACACACACACACACACACACACACTTCCCTAAAGTGTGCACCATGAAGACAATGGTTTGTACTCCAAAGGTTTGAATACTTGATGCTCAGAAGAAATAGATTAGATTCGATCAGACCTTTTCAATCCCACAGGGGAAGATTCAGTTAAAGACTAAGATAGTGGCACAAGAAGATTATGAGACTATGTACATATAATTGGATAATTACATAAATAT
This sequence comes from Blennius ocellaris, assembly GCF_963422515.1. Classification (NCBI taxonomy): domain Eukaryota; kingdom Metazoa; phylum Chordata; class Actinopteri; order Blenniiformes; family Blenniidae; genus Blennius; species Blennius ocellaris. The sequence goes on from NC_137654.1 coordinate 5,651,934, forward strand.
ATGGAAGTACAGGAATTCCAGATGGAGGGAAATATGCACAGCATTAATTTTTACACCATCCATGTGCAGTCTTTCAGCATTCCTGTTTTCACACTTTTTATTTGATTGGGTTTATTTGTATCTAAATGACTGAAGTGCTCATAAGATATAGACTCAACTTTGAGAATAGGAATAGTAGGGATAGTTGTACCTGATAGAATCCAATACAAAATAATCCTTGTTGACAAATCTTAAAACGACAAATATATTCAAATGTTAAAAAATACAATTTGTATGTGATTTCAACAGGAAAGGTAGTGTTAATCTTTCCTTGGCAGAGATGAATAATGTGGAAGTGTTGCTCACCATACCTATAGACTTAATTTGGGTTGAAGTCAAATCAAACTTGTGTGGAGATTTGAAGTTGAATAAACAATAAAAAGCTGCTGGAACAGACTTATCTTAGTCACCATCAGTCATCAGATTACATGGAAGTGTTGATTTTATGAGTTATGGGCATATTTATGGTTTTAAAATGCAAAGAGGTCCAACTGCAGGTTCAGCATCGTTTTGGAGAATTTGACATTGTTTTCAGATTTTATATTTAGTTCATCGTTAATACTTTAGTTTATTTGACAGCAACTGGTTCAAATTTGAAAGTAGGAGATAGTGTCTTAAGTCATTCATATATATTATATATATATATATTGTACCTTCACATTTGGAAGAATGAGTCCAAGAAATATCTCCACAGATTCCCTGAGTTTGTCCTGCAGAGCCTCCAGTTAGAAAAACATCAACAGCTTCTATTCAATGCTGCTTGTTTACAAATCATTATTGTCACTTTGGATGTATGTATTCAATGATAGTGGTTCAAATCTCATGATGAATTTTAAACCTATATCTACAAAAAGCTGATTTCACTATGTGCATCTTTTATTTTATTTGTAATAATAGTTGCCTTCCAACTTCATTGAGGGTCAAATGTATTCAATTCATTTACATTAATTCACCATATTCGGACCAATAATTTAGTTATAACAACAAACTAAAATGTATATTTGAAGATATTTGGAAGATAAAGTGAAGGTAAAGTCCCTATTTAGCTTTTAATCTTAGGAAACATTATTCAGAAAGCACACACACACACACACACGCACACACACACACACACACACACACACACACACACACACACACACACACACACACACACACACACACACACACACACACACAGCTATTCATATTAAATGATGATTCTGTAAATAATAAGTTTAGTCAGTCTTTCAGGACAGATTGGTTAAAGTTTGGTCAGATGGGCAGATTAAACAGATTGTTTCAACTTTCAAATCAAACATCACTTTTTTCAGTCCACACATGTCAAATACAAATTCAGCCCAAAGTGTCTTCATTCGTTTGTAGATAAACTCAGATGTTCTTGTTTCGCTGTATTCAGCCTCATTTTTAAAATAAAACTGAGATTTAAACCAAAGTTGAGATTTGAAGAAACCTAGATTATTTTAATACACAATGGAGGAGAAAAACTTTCTATTTGATAAAGTCAGTTTGTCTTGATCAGATTTCAATTTGAAAAAAGAAAAAGGAAGAAGAAAAACCTTCAAGTAAACACTTTCTCTGACACATTTCATGCAGGTCAATACAATTTGACATGAAAACAGTAAATAAAGACAAGTATTAAAAAAAAAGCTTTAAGATGTGACTAATAACAACGAGCCAAATTCTATTTTAAACACGCTTAGGAATTCAAAAAAATTACATTTACGTAAGAAAAGTGAAACTACATGAAACTGAATTAGATGCAAAACAAAACTCGTTTATCTATTAAATAAATCCTGAGATTGTAAAATAGCAGCTTAATTATTATAAAGCAAACCATTAAAATAAATAATGCAGAAACGTTCATAGCAGTCAGACGGTGATTTGTCAGTTAAGAGTTTCCTGGATTCTAAATGGGAATGTTGCTGAAAACAGGTATACGAAGATGAGATCTATGAAGCACCCGCCCTCCCTCCTTTCCTCCTCCCAGCTGAAGGATTTGGAATTTTGGGCAATTAATGGCAGGAGTCTGTCGCGTGGGAGCAAAGCCCCCCCCCCCCCCCCCCCCCCCCCCCCCCCCCATGGATCTGGGTCCTGATAAGGCTCCACACCCGGCCTCTCCTCCCCGCCGTCAGCGCGTCTGCGCGGGTGATTCATTCGTGTGGGTCCGATGATGGTGGTGGTGGGGAATTCCTCTGTCTGCATTTCATCACGTTGTCCCTTTAATACGAGAAACCATCCGCCATCACCTGGACCTTTAAAACGTGGAGATGAATGGCACCGTTGGAGTTTTTACGCAACATGAGACGCGCGTCAGTTCACGTCTATAGACAAACTACACGTGGGCGTGACTGGAGATCAGTGCGCACAGTTAAACGCTCTCATCCAAAGCTTCCTACGGCTAAATAAATGTTTTTAAAAAAGAAAAAGAAAAAAAGAAAAAAAAAGAAAAGTCAAGTGAGATGGAGCGGTTTTACGCGCAGTCATCACGGCGTTTCACACCCACACGATAATTGATTGGTTAAAAGCGGCGGGTTCATGCGCGGTGTGCGTGACGAGCCCCTGTGTGTCTGTCCGCAGACCTGATGGACGACATGGCCACGGAGGGCCGGGAGTGTGTCAACTGCGGCTCCGTGTCCACGCCGCTGTGGCGCCGCGACGGCACCGGACACTACCTGTGCAACGCCTGCGGCCTGTACCACAAGATGAACGGCATCAACAGGCCGCTCATCAAGCCGCAGAAACGACTGGTAAGAACGCGTCCGTCAGCCGGACCAGCTTTTTCTTTAAACCTTCAGGTTGTGTAAATAAACCTCATCGTGGGGAGGGCGGAGGAGTTACTGTCTGATTCTATTTGAATTGACAAGAGAGCATAAAACACCCATTGGTTTTATTGTATTAGACATTTTTACAACTGGATGTAATGGAAATGTGACGAAAACGCATTAGAATGGTCAAATATGCCTGTAATATGCCATAAAATACAAAGGATTGTGGGGATCAAGCATGTGGCCCATGGGTTCAAGCCATGAACGCGTCCCTCCAGAGGACGAGCTGATCATTAAACGTTTAATTCTATCAAATAAACGGCTTCTGATTTGTTTCAAGCCTTGAGAGTCGAAACACAAGGCAGCTGGTCAGCCCACTGCACACCGACTCACTGCACAATTTATCATAAAGAATTTTTTGAAAAGTTGCACATGATTAAAATAAAGCCCTGGTTCAGTTCAATTATAGTATATATTTTCCACCTTTACCTGAATGCCAGTAAAATAATGCCCAATAAACATATTTACCATCCAATAGCATTGCAGGGTTAAACAAAAGGACCCATTGCCCATTTATATGTTGTCTTTTGAAAAAGCAAACCACAAAAAAAACCAACAACAACAAAAAAAAAAACTGTTGCTGTTTTTTTTTTTTTACCGAAACCTGATCTGGGTCTTACAGGAACGGAAAAAAAGGACATCCTGACTGTCACACTTGCTACCTTAAGGATCTGAGCAAGTGGCATTTTATCTTTCTAAACTAGAATTTTTTTAATTTACCCATATAAAGTTGTTATACTACTATGGTACAATAGTGCACAATACACAATGAAGTCTGCAGAATGTTGCATTTACACACTATCAGACTTGGACTTTATATTATATATATATATTATTTTTTAAATGCTTCATATCATTTTGCATCAAAAACAAAAGAAAGACTTGGATCCATCCAAATATTTGTATTTCAGAGAAACAATGCTCCCATTCCTCTAGTCTTTTTCACAACTTAAGTACCTGTACTACCTGTAACTACATGGTCTAAGACTGGCTACCTTTTCTGTGTATGATCCTCCAGTGTCTTTAAATGTAAAATACCATGATCGGCTCACGTTTGGTGCTTCGTGTGAGACTGTCCAGGCTGTGCTGTCTGACAGTTTCTCTTCTGTACGAGTTGCCAGATCTGCTTTACTGAGACTTCAAAATACTTGATGTGGCGTTAATCAGTGTGACCGGGAGGCAGCAGGAGTCAGTCAGAGTAGAGCTAATATAAATATATATTTTGATGCACTTGATATAAAATGCAACTATTAGAAACTAGTTTAACATGATGGTGTGTCAAGGTATAATTTTAACATATTTGTTCAGACTCAAGCTTGATTTTAAATCCACATTTTCAATTAGTTTATCAGCTGAAACCCTGACTTGAACTTTAAATCCCTTCTCTCTGATCCGCCACACATCCTGATCAGTTACAGTTTAACATGTACGACATTAAATACATTACAGCTGCTTTTTTTTCCAAAATGTGAGGATATTTCAGCTGAATTAACATTTATGTTTTAATCTATCTGGTCCAAGAAGATGTAGAATTAAAATTCTGCTTATAACCTTAAAGAAATAAAATCCAGGTGTCAAAAATATACCATGGCAGAGGAAACATCAGTGTGAGATTTTATTAGTGGTAACTGCTGTTTCTATTCACTGGGATCCGTTTGGTTATAGTCAAGGTAGAAAACGTTAAGGCTTAACAAGCAGTAATCTCAATAACTCATAATAATCAAATGTTACTTATTTTTATTTGGATATTTAGACTTATTTGTGTTTTGTAAAATGATTGAAATTTGATTTCCATTTTGTCCTTTTAATAAAAAGACACATTTTGGTTGTTCATACATTATTATCCCTTTGATTTAATTCGTCCAAAAGCTTAAATGAATTTGACGCATTTCTTCTGAACAAAAACAATTATTTTATTTCAATATCTTGTAAAATAACTTTTATTTTTATTATCAGAAACTATTCATGCAGATACACTGGAAAAATAAATGTAAACTGAAGCCGCTGATTCCTTGAAAGGCAGAAGGAGAATCTGTGAATGAATGAATGAATGAATGAATGAGCTGCAGCTGCATTCATTTTAACCTGTTTTTGGTTCATTTTGACAACTTCGCTGTTTTAATACCTTTGGTTGTTTTAAATACCTTTTTAGTCACAAATTAAGAGTCCTTTTGAAAATGACTGTAAATATAATTTTTAAAAAACGATGATGAAGATACATATTTTAGTGAAGGCTTCACAAAGCCAGTACAAGGCGCGAGGCACATTTGTAGAGCGCCAATCAGGCACGGGGCAATTCACAGTGCTTTACAAAGAAATAAAATAAATATTTTCATTAAATATGTCATGAATTCATTCAACTCAGCAATCCAAGATTAGGAAAATACTTCAGTACCAAATATCAATGAAGAAGTCACAGCCACAGTCGTCTTTCACTCAGAGGAGCTGAAGAGGCTCTGATGCTGCAGGTCGCTGTGGCGGATTCAGGATTTTTAAATCTCCAGCTCCTCCAGAGGTTTTCAGGCTGATAAACATCTGGACTCACTGCTGGTCATTTTAAATCTTCACATTGATGCTGCTGGATGTGAACTTTGGCTCATTTTCCTCCTCAGACACTGCAGCTTCAGCTCAAACTCAGTTTTATAGTAGTTAAACAGACATTACTGTTAAACATGGCATAATTATGATAATGATCAATAATATCACAATGATCACCGCCGACACATTTTCAGTCCTTCTTTCATTGAACTGGACCAATAAGCCTGTTTGGTGAAACGTACAGATGAAAAGTGGCAGTCAGCTCTGCTCCTGCTCAGACTCAAGCTCTTTACATGTGAAGCAGCTGTTTTGAACCTTTGCTTTACGTCCCACAGTTTCTTCTCATGATGGAATTATATTAATTAGTTTCGTGCATTTCTTTTAAATGGTGCCATCTCTGCTTGGATTGCCACCACGAAGTCATTCTTTCCCCCAGAACTTGCAGTATTTTTGGCCTTTTATTTGTGAAAATACTCTAAATTCTTGCAGTTTGAGGTGAGGGAAGTGAACAAAACCTTCCTAATGGTCGGTGCTGCATAATGCGCTGAATGTGGCCAGTTTCAGCTTCAGTGCGCAGTGTGTTGGGTTTGGTCACACATCCCTCAACTCTGTGGCACCAATCACAACACAGACGTGACTGCAATAGCTTCAGATGAGTCAGAATGGTTGTGTGTGTGTGTGTGTGGGGGGGGGGGGGGGGGGGGGGGTGTCAAGGCCTCACAGTTGTTGGTTTCCCAGGAACGCTCCTCTCCAGAGCAGCTGTGCAGCGAGTTGCCCTGCCGCCTCCTTCCACACTGGAGCCGTTCTCTCTTGTTTTATTTGCGCTGCGCCGACCTTGCCCTTGGTACGAGACGTTTTTAGACAAGGCCTCGCAGACCACGCGACTTGTTTTTCCTCCAAAACCAAACCAGCATCCACACCAGAAACAAGCACGTGTGTCGTCCTGCTCATGAATTATTGAGGGCTTTTTTTTTTTTTCTTTTTTTCTCCTTCTCCACGGCGCGATTCATCATTGTTTGTGCGAAATGTTGTGGCATCCTGCGATTCATTGGAAAAGCCCAGGGAACAATTTGAAGCAAGTTTCTCAAACTTTGCCTCAAGGGTACAAATATATGTCCTATTTCTGTCATTTGGTTCCAAGCCAGCTGACAGCTTCCCGTTCGAATGTGTCCCCCCCCCGCAGCCGACCACGTCCCGGCGGGCCGGCCTGTGCTGCACCAACTGCCACACCAGCACCACCACGCTGTGGCGACGCAACGCCGAGGGCGAGCCGGTCTGCAACGCCTGTGGCCTCTACATGAAGCTGCACGGGGTGAGTCCCAGCAGGAGGGAGGGGGGGGGGGGGGGGGGGGTCTCCAAGGCTAACGGCGCCGGCTGTTATCAGTGTGGGAGGAGAGCCGCTGTGGGTTGCCGTGACACCGCGGGCCTCTGTTGTGTCGAGGGTCGGGAGGCCAGCTCTCGGCTTAATGCGTGTTGCTCTCCTCCCCCAAGGTGCCGCGACCTCTGGCCATGAAGAAGGAGAGCATTCAAACAAGGAAACGCAAACCCAAGATGCCAAAGAATAAAAGCTCCACAGGTAAATGCCACTCACTCATTTGCTCGGATGTAGAATTTTAAGATTTGGAGCTTTTTTCTTCAATAATACAACCATAAACTCGTATTCAATGTCATTTTGTGACGACGTGATGTTCCACATTAGCGCTGCGACTGATTATTTTGCTAATCGAGTAATCGTATTTAATTCTATTTTTTTTTTTATATTGATGTTTATCCTTTATTTTCTCAGGTAAGACAAGAACATTTTTCCATGAAGAAAAAAGAAATCACTAGAGAATTATTCAATTTACAGCATTTTATTGAAATACTTTCTGTAAAACAGCCGGAAAGGAACACAGAGAACTTGTTTAAGGCTTATTTAACCAATAATTGGACACAAATATAAACTTCTGCCTCAGCCTTCGCCCAGTCTGCAGGTCACAAGTCTTTTTTGTAGATTTAGCGAAGTGCTGCCACACTTCAGGTGACTTTTTCCGTGAAGTTTTCTCTCCTGGTCATCTTTTGTCTCTGGTTTCTTGGACCTTTGGGCAGCCGCCTCTGACATTTCGCCGAAGGCGTTGATTGTATTTTCAGCAGAGCACATGATGCTAAACAAGGCCAACTACTGGCTGTTGGCTTCTTCTCCTGCTGTGCTGGTAGATTACAGCCGCAGGTGGCTCATTACTGCCACACCGTGGTCGCTGCTGGAACAGATTGCTTGGAAATTTTTATAAAACGGGTCGATTATGGTAAAAAAAAATGTTGAGTAGCAGGACAGCCTTTGCATCTGCAGTGGTTCCTTCCTGTAGTAGGGGATTGGGAAAGTTACCACATGGGAAAGTCGAGCTTCTTAAGTGGGAACATTGATACAACAGCTAAAGACGGCCAACACGTTATTTTGGAAAAAATGCTCAAAACCATAATGGAACAATATTATCCGACATATTTCAGTCAACCCATAGATGCACTTTGCTTGGAAAGTCAAAATCATTTCTCCACGTATTGAATAACTGTCGGCTTTGTAGTAGACGGGTAACAAGGAATGTGTCATGTTAACACAAATGACAACGTGGTTGGTGTCACGTTAGCTAATGGAAACTTCCTAGTGGGAATTCCCAGTTGCAGCTAACCCTAGCTTGACATGTTTTTTTTTTCATTGCTCAAATCTTAAACTGAATATAAAAATGTTTTTTTATAGCACCATGTGGGAAAAAGCGGTTTTGCAGCGGTGATGTTGAGTTATATCATTCAATAATATGTTTAGTGGCAAAGAAACACATTGAGCTGAGCTTTTTAGCAAAGCATATATAACAGAGCAGTATAGAATTACAATCAGTCTGATATCCATGCAGAGGAATTAGCGCTTTTCCATTAGCGTGTTTATGAGTCACTGGGACTCTCCCAGTTCCCAGCTGCATGAGTATAATCTTCAGCTTACAATGTGAAAGCAATTTGGAGAAAGAAGAAACTAGATGGTTGAAGATAACAGAAGGGAAAATAGTCTTAATGCATAAAATGTAATTTGAAATGATTCAAATGTCCTTTAAAACGAATTTATTGTCACTGATGATGTCTTGTTTTTCACTTTATTGCTGTTTAATCATATGTATATTGGTTTGTTCTCCAAAATGATTCTGGTTTATAAGGAGTAGTATTCTATTTATCATCTTGGTAAAAGTGACTAATGGTGTTTTCTTGTCTGTAGGATCCGTCACGTCTGACACGAGCTCGCCGACCTCGCTCTCAGTCTCAGAACACGCCTCCACCGTCAAGAGTGAACCGAGCATGGCTCCGTCACCTTACGCCGGCCAGACGGTCGCATCTGCCACTCAGGTAAAACTTCCAGGAAGGGAAACACGACAGAGTCACGTCGCAAAGTAGAGACTGAAAAATAATGTAGGTTTTTTTTGGTGGCGTGAGGCAAAAGGGCAGCCAGTTTTACTGACGTGTCTTTGCAGAGCAAATTACGATTTTGGCTCAATATCCATATAATCGAGGTAAAACGATTATGTTGTAGAGCCGATGAATGGGAGTCGGAGAGGAACTCCAAACGTTATCCTCCATTAATCCACACTTCTCAGTAACTCTTCTTTTCTCTCTCTCTCTTCAACATGAGAGCACAGCGCCACACGCTGTTGCACCAAAATACTTCCGACCAGAAACCCTTCCTCTCTACAAAATAAAGTTCTCCACTGTGGCGATCCGTTACGGTCATAATTCACCCAGTTACTGTGGGGCGGTGGGGAACTTTATTTTGTAGGGAGGCGGGGTTTCTGAGCAGAAGTAGTTTGTTGTTACACCGTGTGTGTGTGTGCTCTGTTGGAGAGATGAGAGGGGAAAAAATAAGAGAAAACAAAAGCATTTCTGAGAAGTGAGATGGAATGGAGAAGAGTTCCTTGCTGAACATGCCGCCTCCGACTCCCATTCATCGGTTCTACACCTCCACGATTTTATTTTGTACCAATTTAAAGTATTTATTAAAGTGTTTATGTTGGACTTATTTATTGAAGTATATCTATCTCTTTTTGTATTTTATTTATTTCTTCTTTTCAAAAGATTGAGTGCACTACAACAGATTAGTTTTTACTACTGCATTACAAGATACTTTTATATATTTAACAGATGAGCAAATTAAACTATACAGTTTGATTTCTTAATGTTTCGATTTTGTTGAAAAAGAAAATGTCAATTCTTTCTCGCAAAAAAAAAGAACAACGCCTGTCCTTTTGTTCCAAATGTTTTACAACTGTTGAGGAACCTCTGAGGAATATAAACCTTGTGGTTGTTCTAAAATTCCAGGCTGAATCTGTGTTTACTTGTACAAAAAGCAGCAACACGGTGCATGCCAGGCCACGGAGTAGCACTGTTGGTTGTTTTTAGAATGAAACCACACACACATGCAGGCGGAGAACGATTCGCTCTAAACATTAACAAAGGTCGCACACACACATTTGTACAAACCGATGACCAAGTGAGATTGTTATTACGGTGACTGTCGACTATCAATAGCAGTATTCCAACTTGGGAGCCCTTTTCAAAAAGTTGCACAGCCAGTGGCTGGGAGCACCGTTGTCCTAAATGGACACACAAAACGCAACGAAAGTATTCAGTTTTCGCTTGTGAAGAGCGAAAGATGTGTGAACGAGGCCTTCGTCTCAGCAGCAAGTTGAGGTGTGTACGGACAGTCAGCAGGGCAAGGCTGCTTCATTTGTATGGCACTGTTCATACACAAGGCAATTCAAAGTAATATCTACAATTATAGAAATGACACAAGACATTAAGAAAATAAAAGTGGATTTAAAAGATAAGTAAGATCCTTGTAGAGGATTATATGATATTCCAGCAAATATTGTAAAACTGTTTTCAGAAATCAACTCTTAACATCACTTTATGAATAAAATGACCTGGTACTGGTTTTTAAGGAGTCAGAACAGTGAAATCTACCTTTTATGTGAAAACCAGAAATTAAGTGTTGGATCTTTTCAATTTTAAGCGTACAACGCGCAATCAATAATCCCCTATAAGGCAGAATGTATGAAAACTTCACGATATTTCTAAATGTCAGATTGAAAGCATGTGTTTCGATGTGACATGTTCCCAGTCAGCAGTGCTTTTCTTGAACATGGGAAACGAGTGACATTGATCTCTGAACAACAAGCATGAGTGTCACAGGAGGTTCGGTCGGGACGGATCTGAGACTGGAATCAGGAATCTGGGATTGTTTTTCTTTTCACACCATGACAGCTGTTAACTTTTAATCAAGGAGCATTAGTATCTTATCCTGTAAAAAAACATAAGTGATACTTCTGAGCAGGTTGTCTTCAGGAATGCCAGGAAATGGTGTGTAAACAATAAAAGAAGTAGAAACACTGTTGTCAATCAGCGCTGAAGCCAGGATGAAATAACAGAGAGGGGCTCGACATTCTGAGCAGGTTATTTTTTTTTTAATTACAAGATGTATTGAGTCGGCATTAAAACTCTGAACTGTTAATTGATTGATGCTCAAACACGGGAGATGACGATCGAATGGCTTGTCATTGAACACAGTGACGATATTTGACCACGAGGCAGCAGATTTTTTCTACTAGAATTTTGTTGCTATCAGTAAAATAAAGGTTGAACGTTTGTAAAATCCCGGCTCCAACTGGACTTGATTCATGATGCTCGGTTTTTGTTCCTGCTCATCATGAGAAAATGTCTTTTTCGTCTCCGCAGACAGCTTCCCGGTTAGACGGCGCGGGATCGGGACACGTGGACATTAAATACGAGGACTACCCCTTTACCACGGCCTCCATGGCGCCGCAGAATTCCTGGTGCGCTCTGTCTCAGGCGTGAGCAGCAGGACCGCCGGGCCGACCGAGCTCGGCTTCGTCAGCCAGCTCGATGTGTCACGACCAGCCAGCTGTGATATTGGAGACTCTGAAGTGACGGAGGAGCCGTGGCGGGGGAGCGTCCGACGGCTTAGCGACTTCCGCCGGGGATCTGCTGGTTCTGGACCGGACCGGACCGGACCGGACCGGACCGGAGCTCATGTGGACACCAGGACACCTTCATCCAAGTTTGAGGCTTTGTGTTTAATCATGACGAGACTCTTGAGCTGAGAGCCCAGACTCGCCTCGACGGGACAACGAAAACTACCTATCTCCGGAAGAAACGTGTTTTTGGACAAACGCTAGCGCAAAGACAATCGTGTGGAGCCGCGGCTAGTTCAGCCGCTTCCCTCAAGCTAGTGCCTGCCTGAAGCTTTCTGGCCGCCCTGCAGCTGCTCATCTCGTCCTCGTCTGCTTTCCCCCGGGCTTCTCGTGAACATTTCCTTCGTGTTGTTGCCACCGCGGAAAGAAAATATCCTTTTTACGGCTGCTGAACACGTCTCATTACCAGCGTGTAGATCATTAACCTTTATAGGCACATTATTTATGTTGAGATAAGGACAGTTTAAAAGTCATTGTGGATCGTAAAAGGAGACGGTCATAACACGCCGCTCTCGTTCCCTCTTCAATGACTGTTTTGCTCCTTGGATCCAAGCGAAGACACTTGGATTATATTATTAGATTAGTTTTTACAAGATGCAGCAGACAGAACTTCATTCAGTCGTGACTACATATCAGAAGTTTACCACTTTACTGCTTCAACAAATTAATGAAAGTGCAATGACTCAGTGACTCAAAGCTAAACAAAGAGTGTGAAATGATGAACATAATCTTATTTCATTAAATGTTTTTTGACCTCGTGTAAGGGAATTTTATAGTGCTTCTGTTTCCACTTTGTGATTTTCCGCGGGATCTGTTCAGGTCAATAAATGGATTCACATCTTATGTTCTTACGGAGGCTTGTTTTGTTTTTATTCCTGCGAGTCTCTGGTCAACTGGAGGTGGAAGCATTTTCAGGTCAAATCTTCCATAGCGTCTTGGGTGTCTGTTTACACAACAACGGTGGTCGGAGACACTGAAGACGCAAGTTTTTGAAACCGTTCCGACTCCTATCTCCGCGGTAACCGAGGAAATCTTAACTTTTTAAACTTTTTTTTGTCTACCTCTCTCCATACCTCCCGCTACCACAACCAGGGTCAGTATCCCTCCCCCGTTCTGTCGGCCTCCCCTGTCCTCTCCTCTCCTCTGTCCCCTCATCCTGACTCAGGTTTCTGGAAAGGGTTCTTCCTGTTAGAGGAAGTTTTCCCTTTCCACAGTTGCTCTGCTGCTCATTTGGATTAGAGTTTTGGGCTTCTCTCTGTTCAAAGCACCGAGAAATGATTGTTGTATTTGGTGCTACATAAATAAAGTTGAATAGACTTGAATTTAAAAGAACCCTCTTTAAAGAGTCTCTGTCAGATCCAGTGTTTTTAATGCTGCTACGGTACAGGGGTGTTCAACCGGCAGCTCTGGAGCCTCATGTTCACATCACACAACCGGTAATATAATTCCTGACAACGATGTGATCATTTTGCCATTTTTAAGTGTAATAAAACCCAGAACATAATAACTTGCCAATAGTGTAATATAATGTTAGATCATGACATTTTGCTTGTAATGTTATAATTTATTACATGTTTGAGGTTACATTAAAAAAATACTTTCAAAATGTAATAACTGCAGCCAGTAACATCTCGTTGCATAAATCAGGCTGCGTTTCTTCAAAATAAAAGCTTATTTGGCAGTTCTTTGTCCAGTTTGCCTCGTGAAAAATAGGTTTAATAGGTGGGCTCGTCATTTTCATTCATTGTCATTTTACAAACATGGTTGTAAAAAAATCTTTTACTGCATGTAGAATGGTCACCATTTTCATGTTATTGATGATTATTACATTATTGGTTGAGTCTGGCAGAGTCAGCAATTGTTACTTGACTGAGCTGGTGTTTCACAGTGAGGGAAAAATACAGTTAATATAAACTTAGACTGTTTATATACTTATTTACTGAACTTAAATATGTATTACATTATTGTAAAGTTATTATGTTAACTTTATTACATTCAGAATGGACAAAATGGTCAGGTTATCACAAAACCAATTGAGATTATTGTTTTATCTGCACGCTAGGCCCGTTTCAAAAACAAGCTAAAAACGTCCTAAATGGCTAAAATAGCTCAAATGGCTAAAATAGCTAATTTCTCTCAAACAGCTAGAAAATGTGACAAAGGGTAAAAAGATGCCAATTGGCAAATCTATTCTTATTGAAGATAAAATAATGTAAGTAGACTAAGTTTAAAATGTTTAATTGAGGTTAAACATGTTTTGTGGTTCCTGACAAGTATTATTTGGTCTAATAGTGCGTGTACCTTTAAAGTTTTACGAATCTGAGTTATTGAAAGAGTGAAAAGTTTCAACAGATCGTGTTTCCGTCTGGAAAAAGCCTTGAGATATTTGTTTTAAAAGGAGTTTCATTATGGTCTGAAAAATCCTGATTCAGTCTGAAGAATTTAAAATCTGTTTTAAAGTGTTTTTGAAAATTCCAGGTGTGTTTTAAAGGGTTCAGCTTTGGTGAAACATAATTTTTTTGTTCAGTTTTTAACATCATCTCTGGTCCACATGCTGCGGCCATTTTGTCTCTTTGCGACACTTTAGATCAGAGGTGGGCAACTACTGTTCCCAAAGAGCCACATGAAACATTAGCACTTCTGCTGAGAGCTGAAACATAAAATTGACTTGAGTTTTGCTCCATCATACATTCGCATCAATGCAAAGTTCCATCGTTTTTCAGCATGGACTCAGTTGTTTGGACAGTTTTACACTTTGTCTTTATCTTTATGAATCTTTATTGCAAACATGTGGAGAAAAAAGAAAGAAAAAACATTTAGATGAATAAAACAAAATAAAATCTCCATTTGATTCAGGATTTTCAAGCTGAGCTCATGAGCCACATATGACCCCCGGTGAATGGACAACTCATCCACGACTATTTTTTTCAGCATTATGGATTTGAAGGGTTGGATTTCAAAGTACATTTGTCACATTCGGAAGGATTATTAAGTATATTTGACACAAAAGCATAAGCAGTAGCTGATTGTGCTCTGGGCGAAGTGGGCAGCTGCCCAGAGCACAAACTCAACAGGGGCACACTGGCTCAGATACCGTCTTCAGAAATACGGTCATCAGAAATGTATTTCTGAAAACAAATAGGCTGTGCAGTTCAAAAGTTAAAACGTCACTTCGTAGCTGACAGCTTTGAGTGATGCCTCACGTAAGCCCACCTCTCGACATGTTAACAAGCTGCGGGGCTCCTACAGTAGTGATGGTACTTGATAAACATGATTAAATGTGACTGATAGAATCATTAGCAAGCTGGAACCTGCAGCACAGCACATGGCAGCGCAGATGTTTCATGTGTGTGTGTGTGTGTGTGGGGGGGGGGGGGGGGGGGTCATCATGTGCACAGAAGACCATTGTTCGCGATAAACAAAGCCATATGACACTATACTAAATATATGGAGATGTATATAAAATATCAATTAGAAATAATATGTAAATTATATTAATTGATTAATTAATTAATATGTAAATAATCCTGTCCAAGTACATTGGACAGAATTTTATCCCAAAAATTCAGAAATCTCATCCATGAGACCCCAGGCTTTATGTCATCCAAGTCTGCTTCACAGGATCCGTCGCCTTTTTCTCAACTGTGTTGCTGATCCGTCATCACGTCATGAACATTCAGCGCCAGCCCGTTTTAAATGACTTCATGTCTCTTAATTGATTTCCGTTTTCTTGTCCTGAGTTGGGTTATCAGTGAATTCATTTCATGCGTGACAAGAGTGGCTGAAGCTGCACAGACTCCAGTGTGTGACTGTGTGTTCACGCTGGGCGTGTTCCCCCGGTGTCGACCAAAGGTTGCGTTCCACCTCTGCTTTATGGCGGCGGGCTCTGAACAGGCTGCACCGCTGAGGGACAGACTGACCCGTCAGCAGAAAGCCTCCCGCTTTACTGCCGCCACGGCGCCACGCCGCCACCGCCGCACCAACGCCGGCGCCCAGCTTTACGACCGCCGGCCGAGATGCTGGCGTCTCACCTGTTGCTGGGAGAGACGCAGGGGGTGAAGTCACACGAGCTGCTCGGGGCCGGAGGGACGAGAGCCAAGTTCCTCCAGCAACCAGCAGCTCAGAGACGCACTAATGTGCAACAAGCAGTTAATATTGAAGCTGTTCTGAGATTAAATCCCATCAAATCTACAGAATTCTCAAGAATCAGCCTTTGTTTGACATCCGTCTCTTTGTGGACATTTTGTGTCTCTTGTCATGTGTTGGCTGTTTGTGGCCAGTCGTTCATTTTCATTCTCTTTGTGGACTTTTCTGTGTCTGTGTGGAAATTGTATCTTATAGTCATTTTACGTCTGCTTTCTTTGTCAGTTTGTGTCTGTTTGGT
The DNA here is from genome assembly GCF_963422515.1 of Blennius ocellaris. Classification (NCBI taxonomy): domain Eukaryota; kingdom Metazoa; phylum Chordata; class Actinopteri; order Blenniiformes; family Blenniidae; genus Blennius; species Blennius ocellaris. The sequence goes on from NC_137654.1 coordinate 5,667,731, forward strand.
GACTGTTTCCGTCTCTGTGTGGTCATTTTGAGTCATTTTGATTATTATGTGGATGTTTATGATATGTTTGTGTTTCTGAGGGGTCATTTAGAAACTTTTTAGTCTTTAGAGTCTTTTATTGTCTTGTTTCTGTGTTGCTGTGAGGCCATTTTGTGTCTTTTTTTTTGTTTCTGTAGGGTCTTTTTGATGCGTGCCTGTCTTTTCAGTTATATGTTACCACTTTCAGACTACCAACCTCTTTGTGGGAAAACTCTTCTGATCGCCTCTGAACATTGATCAGTTTAATGTTCAGGAGCATCTTTAAAGTGGCTTGATGGTCATACGGTGTGTTTTTTTTTTTTTTTTTTGTATTCATGTTTGTCTTATTTTGTTATACAGTATGTAATTTGGACACATTCTCTTTCATTAATACATTAAACTGTGAAAGTTGTAATTAAGGTTGAAATGTTCGTTTCCAGTTGTGACCACCTGTTGAAGACACTATTTCCCTGAGTTGTTTCCTTTATCCTTGTTGTGAAGACACTAAAGTCACACATTACAGGAGAAAATGTGACTGGAGGCATCTCTACGGTGAAAATCTGAGCATTTACACTGAAATACTCAAGCGAGTGGCAAGTTACTGAACTGAGATTGTCAATGGCTGTAATCTCTTAAGTCAATAGTCCCCCTGAGCTCACACAATGCATAAACAAACGGCCCCACCCTCCTGCCTTTCTCCCACTGAGGGCCAAGAGCTGAAGAAACTGCTTCTCCACTCACACTCTATTGTTAGAGAACACATTTACACTCAATTGTCTGTGAATTGAGGGCCTCATTACAGCATATGTGACTGGAGAATGCTTCAGGACTCTTTATCTGTGGTTTGCATCACCATCTGGCTTTTTGTTTCTCTTCAAGACGATTTTTCTGTTATAAAATCTTACAAAATAAAAGGGCCATTTACACAATTTCAATTGAGGGGTCTATTAAAAACAAAAACAAAACCAAAAGCTAGATAGAGATAGACCTTAAATGGTGCATCAAATGCATTCTGGACTACTCACTACTACACTGTGACATGTAGATTTTGCATCTTAACAGTAATATGTTTCTTTTTCTTCTTTTAGTTTTTGCTGATGATTTCAATATACTTTCTTGGTCTGTTTAAGGTAATGGCTTCTTTTCATTGGTGATGATTGTCAATACTTATATCAAAATCAGCATTTTCATAGCAAATTTATTTTAGTCTTCAATGAAAAGCATGAGTGATGTGCAGTTATTCAAAGGTGTGTCAACATTTTGGAAATTTAAAATTTGATCGATCATTGGTTCAAAGATTTAGTCCCACCTGTGTGGATTCTGTAGATAGAATTCCTCAGCATTTTGGAAAGAAAATCCTTCAGAATTTAGCCTGGCATTCAGAGACTGCCTTTGAAAACATATACACCACGTGGTATTAATTGGCCAATCACGTTGCTCCACACTGGGTGTAATACAAATTGGAAGTTGGAGTTGTTGACTCGAGCCAATAATTCGCTATGTTTTTGTGAAAAAAGATACATTTGGGGAAAAAATCAGACGGTGACAAGTAGTGATGGTCATAATACACATATTTTAGAGGCTTTGAGCAACACGCCTGCTATTTTTTACAGCCGTCTTTTCCGAAAATTGACCGTCCAAATGACGGCTGGAGCCTGGTTTCAATCCTAATTCATTCTCATTCCAGATTTTTCATCTGCTCTTTTTATACTTTTTACATGAACTCCCTGAGCATTTCGTCCAGAAATATGCCTGTCTTACTACATCTTTTAAGAAAAAATCCTTTTATCTACTAAACTGCATCAGACGCTGGGATCCAGTCACATACCAGTCATTGTGAAGGTGCTTGTCAAGCTTCTTGGTTTTTATAATGACAGATCAATGATTTTTGCACAATTTCTCTGTAAGACATTATATATTTGTGTGGATGATTAGCACATTTCATACTAAATTAATACTAGTGATTTACACATGAAATCATCTCCTATACCTGCAAGCATTTAGCCTTCGGTCAAACACTAATGTGTGACATCAACACCATCACAACATGAAATCTCTGTGTCGCCATCTTCCTTTGGATCGTTTGCCAATTTTGCAAATGATTCCTTTCTCGATTCTCGTGGATGTGGTTGACGTCACCATGCAATGTGCATGGCGATGTCAATCACCAGTGCAGCCAGCAGGAAATACGGCGCCCAAGAGGCACAAACGCTTCAAGGTTTGGTTTCATTTCAAAAGGAAGTATGAGAACAGCAATACTTGCACATGTAGCAGCGTTAACTTTAAAGGAATTTTGCATTTTCAATCTCTTCATCCCAGCAGCAGCGTCAACGTTAGCCTGTCCTCTCATGTTCATACTGCAGGTTTCATTTCCAAATGAGAATCGATAAGAGAACAAATTAAGAACCGAATCATTAAGAGCAATCAAAAATGGAATTGGAGTTGTAAAACTCATATTAATTCTCATCCCTACCCACAGGACCTTGCCCTATATTTTTAACTATACATCAAAGCGACAAAGATAGCAAAAGGGCTTCCAGTTTGTTCCATACACAAGATGTGAAAATTAGTTTGTTTGGAGTTGGAGTTGCAAATAATTCCATTTATAGGGAGTCATAATGTGCAAAAACGTTTTCCAGCAGTACTAATCATAATCACTCCATACCTGGAACGACACCTCAGAAGTGAAGAAAGTGAAGAAGTGTGTCCTCTATCCCTGGCTTGTTTCAAGTTTTAAAAAGTGTGTTGCTCCAACCAGCCAATCAGAATCCTACAATCAAACAGCTCTGCTCTGGCACATGGCACCACGAGAGGAAGTACTTCCTCCTCTTCCCAAGATGGGCACGTGTTCAATCATTGCACTAAATGCAAATGTCAGTCTTGAAATCAGAGGTCTCCAACCTCGGTCCTCAAGAGCCCCTGTCCTGCATGTTATAGTCTCTCCCTGCTTCATCATACCTGAATCTAATGATGATGTCATCACCAAGGTTATGAAAAAGCCCAATAACGAGTCCCTCATCGCAATCAGGTGTGTGGCAAATGGGACAGAGCTAAAACATGCAGGACAAGGATCTCAAGGACCGAGGCTGGACACCTCTGCTGTAAATGATACAAGATGATACTGCATTAACTTCTATAAAGATCCAAAATATACATTAAACTGAAAAAAGCTATGCATTCACACTTTTCTTTCTACAGTTTATTCTCTCTGCCACTCTTGGATTTTACTGCCACCGATGTACTATAACTTACAGCTGTCCCAGCTGTTGATGGTGGTGACGTTGAAACCTTGGATTTGATTTAGGACTACAAGCACCAAGGCTGAAGTCTAGCAGAAGTCAAGGTCACAATGACGGCTGCTTTTCTAAAATGAGTGTGATAGATTTTCGCACACCCTGGTTCATCCTTGTGAACACTTCTTAATGTATGTTTTCACAATCATTTGGCAGTGTTTTCAATCAGGGGGGTGTGATCAGACAAACATCCATATCACAAGTATATACATAAACTAAACACACCTTGACATTGTCGTTTTAGGAAATACTAACAAACTTCTTTTTCATGGTACTAGTAAATGATCAGAGCCCTTAAGAGGCCCCAGCTGTTTATTTACTTAAACTTTATTTTACCATTGAGTCCCTTGAGAGAAAATCTCTTGTTTAGCGGGAGACCTGGCCAAACGGCACAGCAGGACAACAAGATATTAAGCAGATATTAAAATGAGATAAAATGGAAACATGATTTTAAAAAAGGGGTTTTTTCTAACTGCCCTGCACTTCACTAAGCTCATTAGCTGCTAATCCCCAGATAAAACCTCAACCAGCATGGTTCCTCTTCACAACTGTTCAAGGCAACAGATTCACTGCTCGGGGGTCTTACTTTTCAGAGAGGGAGAACGGTTTTGACAACCAGCTACTAGAAGCGCTTGCAGAATGTGAGAATGACAATTCTGCATATTCACTTCTTATAGATTGACCATCATCCAGTTTGCAAACAATGATATAGAAGATGGAGATGAAGCTTTTCACAGAGTCGCCTTAACCTATCATTCTGGGCACTAAAAAAGGTTAAAGGGCAAACCTTAACCATGTAAGGGACTTATATAGATTATATCGATTAGAAAACCAATGTTAAAGGACTCCTGCTGTCTTTTTTGCGTCTTTTTCAGATTTGCGCACCCAAATGCAATGTGCGCCACATCCTGCCCCCTCAACTTTCCCCCCGCCCGTTTGAATCCAGGTGAAACAATGGAACTCTGGTCCCCTTGAAAACATTGATCTAAGGGCACGTTCACATTTCCCTGTTTGATCCGGACCAGAGTTCTCTTCAGGGACTTTCTGGGAAAGACCATTTATTTTTTTTTAGTCTTGAACACTCCGTCGAACTCTGAACTGGATCAAACAAGCAATCTCTGGTCCACTAGATCAGTGTTTTTCAACCTTTTTTGAGCCAAGGCACACTTTTTTCTTTGGAAAAATCTGGAGGCACACCACCACCCTAAAATGTTAAAATGTGAAACTCTGTAGCCTCTATTAACAATATAAAGTCTTTCTCATCAAAGTTTTATCAACAGGAATCAAATAAATACAGAAAAAAGTATTTCCCAATTTCTTTTTTTTTATTTTTACTCACTCAGTGTGAAACCTGGACCTGATGGATGAAGAGCTGAGATCCTGGTTCACATTCTTCCTTTTCAAAAACTTGTCCATCACTGTCACTGACATAGTACTTTGATACAAGATGGTAGCAGGAGGTGGAGATTAACCACACTGACGTCTGTCACTTTCCATTTCACCAGCAAAGTTCTGTGCTGCCATCTAGTGGTGAAGAGTATTGTAGCATCACAGAGTTGGTCGCTGCAGGGCATGATGGGAGTTCAGGTTATGTGTTGCCGGAGGTTATCGAGGGTTATTGTTGGGGTTGTTGTGTGTGTTGATTTGTGCTTGTGTCGTGTTTTTGTTCCTCGGTTCAGATAGTTCATTATTTCCTCTAGTTTGGTTTGTTGGATGTTGGTGTGCAACCATGAGTGAGAAATGTGTTGTGTGGAGTTTCATCCTGTTATGAAGTTCTGGTTGGGTGTGTTCATGTCAAAATAAAAGCCTCTGGTGAACAGCTGGCAGAAAAGAATCTCCACTCAGAGCAATTCTTCTGTGGCGCTCGCCACAGTATTTATATATGATTGCTCTCACAGCTGACAATGGCTGTGAGAGCAAATGTTTTTTAAGAAAAAACGTGAATTTGGATAATTTCCCACGGCACACCTGCCTATATCTCGCGGAACACCAGTGTGCTGCGGCACAGTGGTTAAAAAACACTGCACTAGACAACATGGGTCTCTGTTCTCATGCAGAGCTCAATGGATTTTGGGTATTAAGCAAATCTAACCATGCAAATCTAAAGATGCAGATGTAAATAGAAAAAGTTGGAAAGTATCTCGCAGGCAGTTGTGAAGAAGAAGTAGTGAGAAAGGTGTCCACTGATATCTAGTCTGAAGACTATATAACATTGTTGTTTTAGCTTAGCTTCCACGGGCTCATGCGGATGGACTTCTGCTTTTGGTTCAGACCAATCAATGAGCTGTGTTTCTTCTTTACTTCCTCTCTGGTTAGTGTTTGTTTCGGGCAGCTGTTGTAATTGCGTGACATTTTATAGACGGTTTGATCCGCTCTCAAAATGCAGCCTGAATGTAAACTGAACCAAATGAGGATGTAAACTGAATCATGGACTATCTGAAAGTGAAAGGCGCCTTATAAAAGTAAACTTTAAATGATTGTTAGGTTTAATAGCTGCACACCTCCATCAGCAGTCAATCTCACACTTCTATTAGGAAACATCAAGCTTCTAATTTTATTTTTCTGGCAGTGCAAAGGATATTTGACAGCTGTGTTCAATACGAAAATGTAATGTTAAAATAGTTTGTGTTGTGTTAATTTAAAAACATTGTCTTTGGGATTTTGGCTTGAAGGCAGACACAGGCAGACACAGGCAGAAGCAGGAGTGACTGAAAACAGAAAAGAACACATTTGAAAGGCCTCACATACTTCTTCTGTGTGTTCATACATGCACACATCCAATGTTGCTTTATAACTCAATTTCCTGGCAGACCAGAGTTGAAAAAAGGAAACGGTACAGAAAACATATCAGCCAGCAAAACTGATAAATAGCTTTTTCTTGTTTTGTTTCCCAGAGCGCTGTTCATTCACTGCTCACAAACAGGATACTCTGCACTGTCCTGCAGTCTGCCATCTTTCAGGGGAACTGTGTATGTGTGTGTGTGTGAGTGTGAGAGCTTGAGCAAGCTGCAGAGTACACACACATTTATTCAGCTAATTTCAGCCTTTAAATCATAACTTCCACCAGCTGTCTTCTCAATGATTTACCCCGAGGTCCTATTTTTCACTCTGTGCAACATGAACAAAAGAGTGTGTACGTGTGTGTGCGTGCGCACGTGTGTGTGTTTGTGTGTGTGTGTGTGTGTGTACATTCGAGGGTTTGTTCCTTGCCAAAGCCTGACGTCCTCCTGGTGGGATGTGTTGTTTCACACAGCTCTGATCCTTGGCCGCCTGATGTGGCGTCTCAGAGCAGACGAGATAAAGCTCTCTGGAGGACTGTTAGTTTAACTCACAGCTCTAACATGTCGGAATCCAACCACAGCCAACCACAGATTTTCTCATCAACGTTTAAGGCTGCAGATAATAGACTCTGATACACATCTTCATTACAGGAAGAGTAAAAGTGTTAATAGCCCTTGAACTACTTTACATGCTGAATCACAATCACACAATTTGCGTGAAGACTAAAATGGGATTTCTACAGTTATTGCTCCTATTTGTTACCACACATTTCTCTCAGCTTAGATCTTGTGTTTCGCATTAGCTTAGAATGAACCTTCATTGTTCAATGAGTTTGCTTCAGGTCATAACACTATCTTAAAGCTGTCACACACAGCGATTTTTAGCCGTCGCAGACGTAATATGGCAATCGTGGGAGAATTGTGGCGATATCTTTGGTTGTGGCTCGAAGTCCGTCACACCGTGAGACCGGTTCAAAGATGATGTCATGGTCTTACAACCAAAGACAACCAGCGCTAACATTCAGACAGTGTCAGATATTTGGGGTGATGGTAGCTGCTGCTGTGACCTGCAAAGTCTTTGTTACATTTATGTTGTGTTTTGATGGAAAATGAAAGATGATAACAGTAAATTCTAATACAAAATACTAGTAGATGCTAACAAGTAAACTTTAAGCTCACTTAGAAAAATGACCATCTTGGCCTCAACTTTATGTTGTGACCTAAACCTTATTAGGGTATGTTGACATTCCCCTGTTTGATCCGGACAAGAGTTCCCTTCAAAGAAAAACTGTTTCATTTGCACATTGTGAACACTCCCACAAACTCTGAGCCAGCGCTAACAAGCGATCTCTGGTCCCGTTGAACGGGCAAGACTCGTTTCATTTGCAAACGATTTATGTCGCGGGCGGGGTAAGAGGATGGGAGGGAGAGGCCGTGATGTAGTCTGCAATGCATTCTGGGTAGTAAATAAACAAAGCTAGCTGCACAAATCTGAAGAAGCAGACACAGAAAGAAAAAGTTGGAAAATATCCAGCAAGTAGAGTCGTGAGGAAGAAGTAGTGAGAAAGTTGTTCAATGATATCTGGTCTGAAGACTATATATCGTGGTTTTTGTGGCTACCCATTAGCCATGGGCTAACTAGCCTAGCAGTGAGACTTTTGCTTTCAGTCAATGAGCCTTTTTTCTTCTTTACTTCTTCTCTGGACAGTGCCACAACGTGACTCAGCCTCACATCAATGACGTGGGAAATACATACATTCAACTTGAGAGCACAGACAGCGGTGGCATTGACACACCTTTGATACATATCAACCACATATGACCGAAACCTGTGTTTGCAGTAACCAAGCTTGCTCAGGGGACCTTACATTAAAAAAAAAATACTGACAAGATGGCTACAGCAGAAAAGGAAAAACAATCTCTTTTAACAGGAAGAAACTGCAAAGTACGGGCAAACGTCGGCTCATTGGTAAGTGTTTGTTTGCACTTTTTTTGGGTGAGATGATATTGAGATAGTAAACAGCAGGATAGATAAAACAAATCTCGATCGCCAAGCAGCATGTTTGACGGGGGTGAAAAGCACGTATTGCAAACTTCCAGCTCCAGGAAAGAGGACAAAGAACAGCTCAAACAAAGACATTTTTACCTGTAAATGTTATTGCCTGTAGCACGGCTCTGCTTGTACCAATCCTAATACGCTGTGTTGATAAAGAGGCCGGAAAAAAAGAGGTCAGCAGCTTGTGTCGCTTTTATCCAGAAATATCGTGTTCACCTCTGAAACCTGGCAGACAAATCATAGCATGGAAAATGAATGTGGCTCGTAGGCACTAAGTCCAGAAGTCCAGCGGAGAGGCTGGTACTAACTGCCAATAAATATAGTAGAATAGCAGAGTGTATACACACAGTCTGAGGCTGGCGATGGATGCTGGTGCCAGGCATTGAACCAGCACTGGGGAAGCTGCGGTGTGTGGTGAGGAATGCGCCTACAGATGTTCCAGTTGTTGGATGATTGTGTTATTCACTTGGACTTCAGCACACAGTAACAGAGTGTCCGTGCTCTATGCCATTGCACAAATGGAGAAAGGACTTTCTATCAAATTCCCCTCTAAGGCTGGATTTTGCCGCCCCTCCTCCTCCTCTCGCTCTCTTCCTGTAACTTTTCCCCCCCTTGTTTTTCCAAAGGAAACAATCAAACTCACGGCCACGGAAGTCATCTTTCTCTTGTGTCTCCGTCCAATCCATCAGTCCGTTGTTTCCCCGTCTTATTTTAGGCCCCGATCAGCCTCTCCTGTTGTCGTGTTTTCTGTTTTTCAACCTAAAAATGGAAGAAGGAGCCTGTGAATAGGCCCAGTCTGGGTTAGCTAATAATATCGGGCGATTGCATGATTCATGGTCCTTGCATGAGGAAAATAAACACGGGTACATGGTTGGCGGCTCCGGTGAGTCTTTCTCTCTGAGTTTGCTCAAATGCTTAAGAAACACGGTCACAAGAAGTACAATGAAACAAGCTTGCTGCTGACGTGCCATCGAGCAGGGTTCATGTTATTGACTCTATTCAATCATGGCTCTGAATTAAGAGGTCACTCAGCCGAGTGCCTGCAATAAACACACACACACACGCATACACACACACACACACACACGCGTGCGTCTTTTTAACAGGAACTCTTCCGATATGGAAAAGCTTTCAACCCAAGATGATGTGAGAAACTGTGTCGTAAGAATGTTTTTTGTTCCATGTGCTGAAGTTTGTTCCTGTTTTTGTTTTGTCTCCTAGCATTTGTTCAGTGACACAGAGATCTTAAAGGTGAGTTACACTTCTCTGATGATATCACGAAAATGCATCGAGGTTGAATTCATCACCAGAACTGGATGGTGTTTGTAAAAGAGATCATTTGATCTGAAGCGCCTGCCTGTAAAATAAAGGTTAATTGAACGGGCACTAGTAGAATGCACACCTTTGGCAACACATTTCTTTGCAGAATCAAGCTAGCATCACTAGCATTATAGCAGATAGCGAGTCAATGCATTCACATCTGTGTTTCTGGATACTTTCTGAACCAAGATATTAGATGTGAGCTCTGGATTGGTGTTAGCAGTGTGCTAGCAAGCGGCTAACGGCAGCTTCTGGGGAACTCACGGCTCGCCGTGGACCTCCAGTGTGTCCACAACGGAGGGAATGTGTCACCTCTGCAGGACCTGTTCCATCCCAAAATCTGATCTTTGGATGATGACAAAGCTTTGGTAAAACACATACAAACCAATAAATACACACGGCCAAAAACATAACCTTTGCCCCAACTTTTGTCGGTGAAAATAATAATGAATAATACTGAAGGATGTTGAGTTTCTGAAACACCAGTCCTGAAACTGCGAGCCTTCGCTAGAAGGTTACTTGATGGTATGGGATGGTACATTATGGGATTCATGAGAAGCTTTTTTCAAATAATTTTGAGGTTTTTGTGTGAATGCAGAACAAACTAGAAAAATCAACAACTGGAAATGATGTGGGGGAGCAGGTCAATCACAGGCCTTGTGGTCTGTGAGAGTTACAACTGGCTGTAAGCTATGATTGACTCTAGTTCCCTGCAACTGGATAAAGTACTTAAGATGGATGATCTTCAGGCCTTAATTTGACACTGTAATGAAAATGGACTTGATTGGGGAGTAGAAATCACTTCAGCAGCACATGTGAGCACCACCGTGTGTGAACATAATTCACCAATTTTACAACAAACACACAATAACTCAACCAGGTGAAGAAGAAACTAAACCCATTGAAGATGTGGAGATGCTGCTGTCTTTTATGAGCCTGAGCTCATTGAACAGACAGAGGTCGAGCCAATAAGTGTCCTGTGGTCTGATGCATCAAAATGTCAACAAGGTCAATCTTCGTATCAACATGAGCAGTCAGTCTGTGCTCGTTTATTGCACATATCATGAGTAGCTTGTGTGAGGCTCTATCAATGCAGAGCAATTGATCCAGACCACGTCTATCTTCAGGACTCACCTGCTTATATGAGCAAAATTCTGCACTTATTTCCAAAGCAAGGCTCAGTACTGAAAGAGACCAAGTCTGCTGTCTATACCTGTTCCTCACCAAATATGTGTCGACTGAAAAAAACAAAAAGCTGTTGAATGAAGCTCTTCTAATAGTATTTTTGTCTTATTTTAACTTGATGTGACCAATTGAACTATTTGAAATGTGGTAAACGTTGGTTTGCCTTTCACATTGATTTGGATTTTAATTTGTTTTAACACTTTTTTTGATCAATATGATACAAAAGACTAGCTTTTTTTTTCTCCAAAGAAAAACAACCCCACAGTAAAATGTATCTTCTCTTTATCACTCCTTTCAGTACAAGTGTTTGTTAAATAACATTTATGATCTGTAATTTAAACATGACTTGACGAAGCTATACATTTTGGCTTCTTTATAACCTGTGTGCAGCCAAATGTGTGTGTTAAGTTCTCTTCCTAATGGTGACAAGTCTTACCTGAGACAATGAAGAGGAGTTGGTTCTGCTGGAGAATGACGTCCTCAATGTTGGTGACCTGCAGGTTAATGGGCGTGGGGGGGTTAGATTGGATGAAGTGAGGAATGAGGAGCATGCTGAAAAACAATACTGGCCTCATCACCTCAGTGGAGAACAGAACAATGGTGACGAATCACACACCTCCTTGACCCTTGAGCCAGCGGTCAATCTCAGAAGAACTCCCACTAAAATCCACATTTTCTGGTGAAAACGCATTTTTGTGTTTACACGGCAACGTTATGAAAACGATATCCGTTTACACAGACTTGGCAGAAATGTTGAAAACAATGTAGTTTTCTTGTTGGGCCACTAGTGGGTGCTGTTGGGTATTCTTTTATTGAAACCAAACAAACATGCACACAGAGAACAATACGTTATAAACATGAACATTGTGTTCCAGGAGGATATGGACTGGTAGTCATGACACTCTGGAGGAAATGTACTTATTGCCCAACTACTGAGCATGTGCAGAAAAACTAGTTATTACAACCGTGGTGCTCATGTCCAGTAGTAGTGTTTCTACTCAGAGATGGAGTCGGAGCATTTTTGAAAAGTTGCATTTTCAATGACTCTGAGCACTGTTTGTAAACACAACAAAAGTTGAGCATTTTCACTCCAAAACGAAGTCTTAAGCCCTTTTTACACAACATGATCAAATGGCAAAGAGTACATTTCTGGGATCAATAGTATTCTATTCCTCATTTATCACAAAACCATCACCTGGGTCACGTGTTGAGAAACGTTTGTTTTTCTTACCTACAGATGCTGACGGGACCAAAATGATGGAGAAAGAGTTGAAAGGAGCTGAAAAGTTTACTTTGCTCTGTTCTCTGCATACATTCATGTGTAGTTGTATTAAATAAAAGCAGCACCCACTAGTGGCCCATCATGCTGACTCCATCATTTCCAGCATTTCTGCTGTTTCTGTGGAAACAGACATTGATTTCAAAACGCTGCAGTGTGAACGTGAAACATTTCTGAAACCAAAGGACCATCAGGAGCTTGGTTACTCTTGTTGTAATAGTAATCCTGCAAATAAAAACAATGCGTTTTCACATTGTCGTGCAACTATTTAATGAACAAAAATTATGTATAAAGTAGCAATGATTCCTCACCGTTCACTTTCTGAAAAAAAAAGTACTTTACTGACATGAACATTGTTACTTTATGCAATACAATACAGTGTTGATATGTTCAAAGGAGTGAAGTTAAACATGTTAGACTAGAAACATCATCTCCTCAATTCACCGGGTCTATTTACTTCATCTGCTCTGCAAAACTTCACTGAGACAACTCCAACTTACACTGAGGGCCACATTTCATAGACACACAATATAACACACACCGTCAATAAAGCACATTTGCCTTCATGAATATGTAATATCAGGAGTGTCACACAAACTCCTGGGAGGAATTCATGCTGTAAGAATAGAACTTGAATGCATCTAAATAGGTTTGCATTGTTTGAAGTGTTGACGTATTTATTGGTGTCTTTCAACAAACAAAATATTGTAACCAGCGCAGTGCAGTTTTCTTCCTCCCCACCTCCTTCCAGGTGTTTGTACTTTGGTGTATGGAGCCCTTGTTGGATCAGAACCTTTGTCTTTTGCACATTTAATGATCTCTAGATGTAAGGATGTGCTTCACACCAGTCATCTTTTTTTCTTCAGTTTTTGGTGTTTATAGTGGCAATCTCTCAATTGAAATTACATATTGGGGAAAGTTTTCAATATTAATTTGTTAGTATTTCCTCAGTATTTATTCAGTGGTGTTGATCTTCACTCACTCACCAGAAGCAGATGTTCCTCCTCAGCAAAGGAGCTCATCAGTGAACAGAATGGTAAATCATGACCGAATGGGGGGTTCTGGAAGGAAACAAATCACATGTTGACAGACAACCAGCACCACCAGCAGAGGAAATCCACTGCCTGCCAACCAAATCTGATCAGATGAGATAACTCTTAAATGTGCGAGAGAATGAGTGGTGAGTTAAAACTGTTGCCAACATATTTGTTGTTGAAAGCTTGAGGTTTAAAAAAAAAAGATAAGGTTAAAAACATACAGGGAAATTGTTTAACACTGGTCAACACTTTTAACATGTTTGCAGATTTGTTTAAAATGTTTCTTCGCATGTTCATGTTAGACTGTATTTATATTCATCTGTCATCCAAACAGTGAGCTTACATTTTACGTTCCATCTCAGGCCTCGTTCACAATGTTTCAAAACACATTATTTTGGTTTCAGACAAGTTTCAGTTTTACACGTTCCTTTATAAAGAAATGGCAGAAACACTGAAAATGATGCTGGTTGTTTTGTTTTGTTTTTTTATATGAAATCACACACACACACACCATGAAGAGAACAGCACACTATAAACACTAACAATGGGGAGAACACAGACATGTGCAGTAGCAGCGTTTCAGAAAAGTGTTGTTTTCCCCCGTTACCAATGAGACAGAGTGTTTTCAACAATTTCCACCTTGGCAACCATGATCCAAAAATACGGTTTTCAGTGGCTCCGATCACGATCGTCATGGAAACGAACTCCCAAACACAACAAAAGTTTGAGTTTGTTGAGGCCGAAGACTTTGCTTTTGCTTCAACCTTTTAACCTTCTTCAGTAAATGAAATAGAGAAGAAAATATCATCCTTATCCCGAACGCTTATTTCTTACCTTTTCAGTTATGTTGCGCATTGGAAGTGAAGAGAACATGGAGATCATGAGGCGACGCACTCAACGATTATATCTGATCTTCTGATCTGACCAACATGCAAAGCAGCACACATTTCATTAAAACTGAATGTGAGACACAAAATACTACAAGTTTATGCTAATAGATTAATGTACAATATGGAATGGTATTTGTTGACGATTGATGTTATGAACACATGTGAGATCCAAACCTTTCACCGTTCAGCCTTTCACTGTTGCGATGGGGAGGCATTTCCCCTGGTCCACAATAAAGACTTTACAATAACACTGATCCTTTTCTTACTCTTTGACAGATCTATTATTCTCTTCTGTTGTTCTTCTTTGTGACAGACCATGGTTGACGTTGGATTTTCAAATTCAGGTGTATTTGCTGTAACACTCAGACATGTTTAACAACTTCATATGTAAGGAATTTGGAGACGAGGTGGTCGTTAACAGATAGAGTTTTATAATACATAGGATATGGATATGCAAAGGTGTGTGTTATACATGCTAGAATATTACAGTATATGTAAAAACACACACACATACACACACACACACAGGGACAGAATACCAGCAGCAGCGTTTGTTTTTATACTCGGGGTGTTGAGGTTTGTGGCTGAAGGAGCTGCTCACATCACCACAGTCTCATGCAGTGGGTGAGAGCTGTTGTCTATGATAGATGACACCTTTTCCAGTGTGCTCTTCTCACCCTCCCTTGTCTCAGCCTGTGGATCCACCAGCTCAGGCCACTGTGGAGGACACAGCATGTCCAACCACAGAGTCCAAGGACTTTAACGGAGCACTGCATGCTGTGAAGGACCTCAGCCTCCTGACAAGGCCAGCTCTTCCTTATGTGAGGACATTTCACTCAATGTTTCTGAAATCATGTCTGGGCGGCACAACGTCACTTAACGTCAGAACACATTTCTAAGACTGAACTTCGCTATCTGTGTTCTGCTCGTAGGCATCGGGCATTGTGTGTGTGTGTGTGTGTGTGTGTGTGTGTGTGTGTGTGTGTGTGTGTGTGTGTGTGTGTGTGTGTGTGTGTGTGTGTGTGTGTGTGTGTGTGTGTGTGTGTGTGTGTGTGTGTGTGTGTGTGTGTGTGTGTCGCTGCTCCTCCATCCGTCACTGGCCCGGAGTGGAAAGGAGACTCGTTGGAGCCCAGAAAGCAGGGGTCAAGTCCAGACTTAGTCCTCCCTCCCTCCCACACTCCCTCCATCCCTCACTCCTCCCTGCCTTACCCTCACACTCCTCTGTTGCTCCTCTCAGATGAAGGACGCTTGGGTGGTGGTGGTGGTGGGGGGGGGTTAGGGGGTGGTTGGGATGAGTTTACGGAGGAGGCGTGAAAGAGAACAGGTGAGCTGAGGAGAGGAGGAGATGTATGGATGGAGCAGTGACACCCGGGAGGACTGAGAGGTGGAGGGTTGGAGGATTGTCCGTGGTGAAAGGAGCAGATCTAACTAGAGACGTGCAGGCAGGTGGAAGTTTGACGTCCTGCAGTGTAAAACAACCGAGGTATTTACTGTTAAATACAGATTCACTCTTCTATGACCAGAAAATGGAAAACAAGTTCTCAGTGATGCAGTCCAACAATGTCATGCATGTAATAGATTATTTCATTGGTGTCACAAGGTGTGTTACTATGTTCAATACACAAACGGCTTCACTAAAGCAAACTCAAATCCAAAGCTACTATGTTTCCATCTGGTAAAGTCATTATTTTCTTGTTTAATCACTGTTTTATTGATCATTTATTCCTGATCACATTCTGGATTATTTTAGGCCAGTGGATGAAATGGTAAAGTCCAAATATTAAAAAACTCTGACTTTATTTCAGATGGATTTGAAATGAAATCCGCTGACATTCAAGACCCGTTACACAACAACAGTTCAAGTGAAAAAGCAGAATTATTTTCATATTTGTTTCAAAAATGTTTTGTGTTTACACAGCAACATGTTGCAAGCAATGTTTGTTTGCAGGGCAGAAACACTGAGGAGTTAATATGCCAGGCCACCAATTGGTGATGTTAGTTGTTTTCATGATGACGCCATACACACATGCACAAAGAGAACAATAAACATTAACAATGGGAGAAGAACACACACATTCTCGTGGCCAGACGACCAAGTTCAATTGTGATTATGTTTACTGTCAACTATACTATAACTATAACTATTTACTACACTGTAACTATATACTATACTATACTGTAACTATATACTATAACTATTTACTATACTATACTATACTATACTATACTATACTATACTATACTATACTATACTATACCTATAACTATAACTATAACTTTAACTATAACTTTAACTATATACTATAACTATTTACTATACCATAACTACAAAGTCCCAAGAGAATATGGACTGCATTTTCCTCTGGTTTCAAAAGTCCCATCCATGGATGGATGGATGGATGGATGGATGGATGGATAGATAAATGGATAGACAGACAGAGAGACAGACAGGTAGGTAGGTAGATAGATAGATAGATAGATAGATAGATAGATAGATAGATAGATAGATAGATAGATAGATAGATAGATAGATAGATAGATAGATAGATAGATAGATAGATAGATAGATAGATAGATAGATAGATAGATAGATAGATAGATAGATAGATAGATAGATAGATAGATAGATAGATAGATAGATAGATAGATAGATAGATGAAAACAACCTTCTCGGCCAAAGGTATCAAAACTACCACAAAAGGATGCATGTCTACGACAGTCAGAGGGTGTGTGTGTGTGTGTGTGTGTGTGTGTGTGTGTGTGTGTGTGTGTGTGTGTGTGTGTGTGTGTGTGTGTGTGTGTGTGTGTGGGTGCAGAGTGATGGGTGCCAGGTACAGTTCTCCAGAGTGGGCGTCACCACTGTTCTCAAAGCACCACCTCGGAGTCAGTGTCAGGGTGGCGTCAGCGATGGCCGGCAGAGAGGCTCCAAGGGTCTGCTGGTATTTTTAACACACACACAGACACACACACACACACACACACACACACACACACACACACACACTGGCCTCGAGGTCACTGACTCATCAGAGATGGACCACTGCCAGTTTTCATTCTCTTTTTTTACTCAGTGAAACCGTCTGGTGTGGGCTATAAGCAACCATCTAAACAACGAAACTATACTTCCGTATCAGAATACCTTAAATTGTCTGTATACAACTAGTTTGAAACCTAATGTTCATAAATAATATGTCCTATCAGCTGGAATTTGATTGAGTCTGTCATCATGTTAGCTATGCTATGCATTTTTCTTTAAACCCACTGTTTTCAATATCATGTATTCCCTCCCAGTGTGTTTTATCCATTTTATCTAAAATGTAGACACAAAAACTGTTATTAATTATTATACATTTGTGCATGTTCGATAGATAACAAACTCAAAAACACAAACTTGAATTTCGGGTTAAAATCCTGAAAATGTTTCAATATTTGGTCATTTTTGGGGGATTTATGTAAGAAATGAAAAATAACCTGGATGTGTGATGATTCAACAACAGCATTTTGGTGTATGAGAACATTTTAATCCGTGGATGAGTCCAGGTTTTGATCAAATGTTCAGATATAAAGAGTTCAGGTCTGGTTTTATATGGTAAGGTAGAGAGTTTCAATCTGGTTCCTGAGAGTCCTGGTATGGAAAAGAATCCATCTATTGAGATGGATGGTTGAGATGGTCGAGGGGTGCTGGAGCCAATCACAGTAAACTACAGCCAAGGGCAGGTACACCTGGACTGGTAAGAGCAGGTACACCTGGACAGGTAAGGGTAGGTACACCTGGACAGGTAAGAGCAGGTACACCTGGACAGGTAAGGGTAGGTACACCTGGACTGGTAAGAGCAGGTACACCTGGACTGGTAAGGGAAGGTACATCTGGACAGGTAAGGGCAGGTACACCTTGACCATTAAAAGCAAGTACACCTCGACAGGTATGGGCAGGTACACTTGGACAGGTAAGGGCAGGTACACCTGGACAGGTAAGGGCAGGTACACCTGGACAGGTAA
>NC_137654.1:5688087-5780587 GCF_963422515.1 Blennius ocellaris
TAACAGGAACCTTTTCCAAGATACATCAAAACAACTATGTCAACACAGTTGATTATCCAAGCTGAAAAAGGACAAACTTATATGATATTGGCTATTTGAAAAAAAAAAAAAAAAAAGCAAAGGATGCAATACAAGTCTGGACGAAGACTGGAACATTGTGTTTGTGCACATTTATCAGAGGATATACAGCAATCCGGCCCCATTGTTATTGGGAATTGAGGTGAATTCAAACAATTCAAATTTCTTATTGTTTGTGTAAAAACTAAATGTTATATTGTACATTCTCTTACAGACACCTCGTCATTGTGTTTTTTCTTCACTGTCACATTATGGTGTTCTCATACAAAATATGCTGCTTTAGTTAACAATTGATTCAGATATGTCAGTGCTTTCCCTTTCTTCCAGTGTTTTATAACCCAGTTCATCTGGAAAAATTATGTTATTCTTGGTTTTGAAACCACTGGAACACACTGTTACTGGTGAACTTTACCATATTGTTGTTATGAGTGATTTGAAAATGACAACTGGTTGAAAGAACATCTGCTGCGTAACAAATAAAGTGTTTCCGTGTGAACATCCTTGCGTCTGATATGAATAAAAGCACGGTTTCATTTTGAGCATAACTGTAAAACTGTCCTGTCTTTAAAAACATTCATAGAAAGTATGTGATGTATTTGGACAACGCAAAGACCTTCAAGCTTGGAACACGACAACATTTTTCAGGTAAAATGAGTTTGAGCACAAACGGAGACACTCGTTCTGTGGAAATAAGAGGAAAAAGTGAACATTGCAGCTGCTTCCCTTTGGTTTGAGCCACCGGAGCAGGAGACCGACACGCCCACCGGTGAAAAGAACCATCGCTGGCACTGGACGGTAAAATGTCGCTGAGGTCCTGCTTCTTGTGTCACTGGTGTACAGTAGAGACCTCCCACTCTACCTTTTGTCTGACCAACACACACACAAGGCACTTTGAAGATCCGTCAGAGGACTTCATCGGATGGCGGAGCACTGCCAGGCGGCCTCGACAGTCGCTGCATTTGATCTCCTGACGCAGGCCCAGCCGGTGGAGGAATCCCCCCCCCGACCTGCACCCCCACCCACACCCCCTCCGCACGTAAATGCTGCAGTAAATAACAATCATTATGGCCATCGTAAAGTGCCGCGGGTAAGCTCCTCTCTCATCCGTCTCTATTAACTCCTCATTCCCCTTGTCTCGCTGACTCTTTGCTGTCAGAGCGGACTCCTTCTCTCCTCTGCCGTATGCGATACCTCATAGTAAACCTCGCTCATATTGATGCTTTCATCCTCTGATTTGCTGACTGTGCAGCTTCACTCACATCTGCCTCGTTCTGATACCTTTTATTTTAATCTTCAACCCTCCGCTGCGCACTGGACTAAGTCTTCCTTGTCGTTTTAACTTGATCCCCCGCGTTCCCTCCACCTTCATCTGCTCCTCTCTCCCTTTTTCTCCCCCGCCTTTTCTCAGCTGCTCGGCTTCCTCCATCTCTCTCCCTCCTCTCCTCTCAGTCTCCACCTTCATCCGTCTTTCGGGCTCATCTGTTTCTGTCTGAGCTTCTGAATGTGCACTCTGGATAACCCGCGGAGCAGCCTCCCCTCCGTTTCCTGCGCCGAGATGCACCCTATTTATTTCTTTGATTCTTGGGAGGGAAAGAATGTGCAGACCAAAGACTGACTGTCTGCAGAGGGTTTAGCTGCGTCAAGCCGCTGTGTTACTCACCGTGGAAGAGAGAGAGGAGATGGGAGAGGCCTTTAACTCTGAGCTACACTTATATTTGCCTGAAAAAGAAAGAAATAGGAAAGGGATGGATTATTACTCGGTCTTCTTCTCCTCTAAACCTTTTCCTTTATCTTGATTGTTCTCTTCATTTTCAATGCACTTTTCTCCCATGAAGGATCAAGAGTTCACAAACCTCCTTGAGTGGGGGGTTCAGTCATTGAGTAATGGAAGGCCGTGACTTGGCAGGGGTGTAAGATTACCAAGGTCAGACCTAGTTGGACCCAGCCCATTGACTCATGTCCAGCGTGGTGGACATGTTGTCCACAGCACATCTGTCCTCACCCCTCAGGTACTTCACTTATTACTGTTCTATTGTACTGTTCTATTAGTTTAAAAAATAATGCTGACAAAATAAGGATGAAACAGTGTAGGGTGCATTCACAGTCCACTGTTTGATCCGGACTGGAATTCTCTTCAGGAAAAAAAAAAAAAGAAACACTTCTTTGGGCGATGTGAACACTGGAATACTCTGGTCTACCTGAAAGGTCTCCGTTCACTTGAGAGCAATCTTTCTCGTGGGCGGTGTGAGAGGACGGGATGAGAATACGTGACGTAGAGTGTAATACGTTCTGGGTGTTGGATAAAAAAAAGCTAACCGCTTAAATCAGAATAAGCAGGCGGAGAAAGAAAAAGTTGGCAAATATCTTTGAGTTGAGAGGAAGAAGTAGAGAGAAAAGCACTCATATCTTGTCTGAAGACTATATACCGCGGTCGTTTGTGGCTGCCCATTAGCCTATTAGCCTGTTAGCCTATTAGCCTAGCCACCATGGGCTGAAGCAGCAGGACTTCTGCTTTCTGGACAGTCCAGACAACTCAATGTGGTTCTGCCCCACCCCCAAAGTGAACTGAGTTCTGGACTATCCAAATGTGCTCCCAATACACAGTGATGTGCAGTCAGGGGCGGCAGGCCTTGCACTGCCAGTCCTTCAAAAAGGATTTTTCTTTTTTTTTTAATAATTAAAAAGTGATTTTGAAGTCTGGAATCAATTAGTGACTTTAGCAACTTTATCCAGAAGAAGACTGGTTATATTTTGTGAAGCTCAAATCTCCTATGTCCTCTAAACGCATCAAAGCTCCTTTCCTCTGCTGGGGGCATACTGGTCCTGACTGAAACACCACTGACTGAAACACCACTGCACGCCACTGCCAATATATCACTCACAGGATATTTCCAGTACAGAGCTGGTCAAAATGAGGATCTTCCATTGGTTCCATTGGTTTAATAAATAAACAGGGCAGTGCTGGACTGGCAATCTGGCGTACCGGGCACTCTGCCGGTGGGCTGGTGTCTCTGGGGGCAGGGCAACAGGTCCCCACCGGCACCCGATTAACACACAGGCTGACTCCGTTATGGAACGCGCACCGACGTTACACCAGGAAATGTAGTATGAATGGAATCCTGTGAGCCTCTGCGGTCCGCACACAGGTTTGAGCAGTTCGTGGATGAGCAATGCAGCGAGTATGTTCCGGCCTGGAGGCAAACGATGAGCAGGCTAACCTTCAGTGTAGCCGGCTCGCCGGTTCGCTCCAGCCCCGCTAAAGTGACTGACGAGGCTGATAATATAATATAACAATCACCGAGCCTGGTTTCTGGAGTAACGTGTGACGGATGGAGCTGAGCCACATGTTGCCTCCAGTGAACCGGGAGTCATGATGAACCTCCTCCGTCCCTCCACTGCTGGTGGGTTCTGGAACAACGTCACATGTTTCTCCAGACAAGATCTCCATTCAGGAGCAGCTGATCTCTAGAGGAAACATCCAGGTGATCCAGAGCAGTGATTCACAACCAGGGCTCTGATTTGTTTTTTTTAAATCAGGGGTGTCAAACATGAGGCTCGTGGACCAAAACCAGCCCACAAAAAGCTCCAATCTGGCCAAACCACTCAGTATAGTGTAAATATTTCAAAGAAAAGAGTTGTTGTTTTTTTTTATTACATAGAACATGGCTTCATTGACATAATGTACAAAATTAGATCTGAATTCATCTCGAGTGAAAACAGTCAAATCAAAGTTTGAAACATCCACATGAAGTGACAACAGACCAGCAAACACCCAATAAATAGTGTAAACCAAAGGGTTTATCCTCAGAGAGAAATAAATCATCATTACTGATTATAAAATAGAAACTATTTCACATATAGGCTGTTATGAGGTTGTTTCTACTTTTCAGTAATTGTACGGCTAGTGGAGGTGGCCTGGGTTTACAATGGTAAACATTTGGGTTCCTAAAGTAAAAGGCTTAGAATCACTGATCTTGAGAAAGATTTTGTGGATGAAATTGGACAAATCAGAGAATTCATGAAGGAGAACAGCTCAGCAAGGTCACTGCTGAGTCCTGGAGGAGGAAAGAGACATTCGTCTGTATCTCCACATGTTGACACTAAGATTCTATTTGACTTTACCTGGAAGCAGAGCTGATTTTTTTGCCCCAGTCCCCCCCTGGCAGTGGGCACATCAATGTTTGTCTTCACTGTAAGGATTTAGTAGATTTCAGATCTTAGTGGCAGCCAGGAGGGTTCAGGGAAACAACTTTAAGAATCACTGTCATATACAACAGTCTAGCTGTGATGCTAAATGCTAAATTACCTCTCGTAATTAGCTTCCTGATGTTGGCATGAATTCAGCTGCACACTGAGACACCTGAGGGACAAACTGACTCATTGATAATGATCCTGATCGCTGAGGTGAAGGACCATAAAATGAAGACAAAGACACACACACACACACACACACACAGCTGACTCGGAAACAAAGGCTTATTGCTGGATTCCTCTCCTGCATGAGCTGAACACACAGATAAGTGTTTTTACAGCAGCCTGCAGAAGCAACACACAGAGCAGGAATAAATAGTTGCAGGCAGTTCAGCCAGAACGAGAGGCAATCAGAGCAACCATGTCAACGACTATTATTGTGTGACAATGGAGGAGAGAATCATTGACATTTCACCAGCGAGCTGAACCAGGCTCACAACTAGTAGGAGGAGACACAAAAATCCAGTCAACCTTCATGCTCAGCATATTACTGTAAAGCAGCAATTTGCCTCAAATCGGTCTGGATGAGCACTTTAGAAATATACACACAAGCACAAACCCACACGTAGGCCTTTTAGAATCCCCAGTTCAACATAACGCATGGATTTC
This sequence comes from Blennius ocellaris, assembly GCF_963422515.1. NCBI lineage: Eukaryota > Metazoa > Chordata > Actinopteri > Blenniiformes > Blenniidae > Blennius > Blennius ocellaris. Next base: position 5,693,026 of record NC_137654.1, read on the forward strand.
TTTGGATTGAGAAAACTGAAGCACACAGACTCAAACCCAGTTCCCATTATTGTGAGGTGAGTTCTAAAAACCACCCAGCTTTTAAATATCTATCTGTCCTGGTAGTTATATAATAATAATAATAATAATAATAATAATAATAATTATTATTATTATTATTATTATTATTATTATTATTATTATAATAAATCTGAGTTAATGCTGATGCTTTTCTTTTCATTTTAAATGAGTTTACTGTGTGATTCAGTATGTGACAATTGATTGTTATAAATGAGAGGATGTAATGAGGTCTGACCAGAACGTGTGCAGGGCAGGCTGGAGGCACCTCGGTGCAATCAAGGGGGTCACATATCAAAAAACAAGCAGCCCGTGTGCGTGTGTGTGTGTGTGTGTGTGTGTGTGTGTGTGTGTGTGTGTGTGTGTGTGTGTGTGTCTCGACAGTGGGGCCTGCTGCCTGTCAGAGTGAGTGGCCTTATCTTCCCCAAACATTTACTTAACCCTTTGTCTTACAGGCCCAAGACAATGAGCCACGCATCAGGAATCCTAGCACGGAAACACACACACACACACGCACGCACGCACGCACGCACGCACGCACACACACACACACACACACACACACACACACACCCAAACCCAAACTTCATCCATGAATAATATAAGGCCCACGCTTCATCCAGCTGGGAAAATTTGAAGCTGTTTTTTTCAGAGCCAGGAAATTGAAATATCGAAATTAAGGTGATAAATAACAAAGAAAGGAAATCGGATTAATACTGTAACAGAGTTACAGAATGACTGCATGAGTTCACCACCCTTGACTTCTCAGTTTTAACAAATTAAAAAATTTTACTATTGTTGTCCCTGCAAGGATGACAAGCCCTAATAATGTCAGTATGTCAACAGATAGAAATGCAAACATTTTTTTTTTCCTTTTTGACTTTCTTAATTGAACATTAGCATCAAGTGTTGGTAAGTGACGTGATTATCTGTGAAAACACAAAATAGCCATTCCTGCTTCTCACATCCCACTGGGACAGGTCACTGTGTCTCAAATTCAATTCAGTTTTATTTATGTAGCACCAAATACAACACAGTCATTTACAGTAGAGGCACTTTGACAGAGAGAAACCCAACAAATCCACACTAAGGAAACTTTGCCGAACCAGAATCAGAGGTGGAGACTTTCTGCGGTTCCAGTTGGGGTTTTGCGGATAGAAGGAGAGAAAAAGAGAGGAAGAACTGTGGGGAGGGAGGGCTGAGATTCTCCTTTCAATTCAGAGATCCACTTGCAACAGACGAATCCTCTGGGGACAGGAGAGAGAGAGAGAGAGAGAGAGAGAGAGAGAGAGAGAGAGAGAGAGAGAGAGAGAGAGAGCATAGACCGCAGGACAGAGACAAATGTTAGCGACGCGCAATAGTGAAACATGGTGAGTGAGAAAGTACAGAGGCTCAGTGCAGTGAAGGTCTCCAGCAGTCTAAACCTACAGCAGCTTCACTACAAAATGGTCCACAGTGGTTTGAACCACCAGCGCAAATTTCTGCCGTCTGAGACGAAAGGTCGCAGCAGATCTGTTGGTAAAATCTGTGGTCACGGCTCAGATTGGTTGTGTCCGCTGTTGCTGCTGTCTTCAGTCTTCCCAAAACAAACTGTTTCATATACATTGTGTGCGTTTTGTTGGGAAATGAAAGACCACGACAGTAGATGTTCATGTAAAATGCTTGTAGATGCTAATAGATGCTAACAAGACTTACTTCAAGCTCCCATTGCAACGTTACCCTCCAGGTTGTCCTCTCTCTGAGTCTACGTCTATTCTCCTCTTCCATTTACAGTATGTGTGTGTTTACATGAACACAGCGATTGCGCAATAAGTCTTGTTAGCATCTATTAGCATCTACTAGCATTTTACATGAACATCTACTGTCGTGGCTTGTATGGATGGAGCCTCAGACCATTGTCAATGGACCCCCACAGTCCACTGTTTGATGTGGCTGAGACTCAAGCACCAGCAATAGCAGGTATCCTTTATCCTCAGCTGTGTTTTCTAAACTGGGAGTAAGAATCAGAAGCTACACACATCCAGTACATCCAATTATCTCACATGACACCAAATCCAGACTCAAATTGGGGATACTGTTGCTGTGAGGTGAATGTACTTCCCACAATACTACTGTGCAAACCTTGGATTTCAAACTAAGGCTACGTTCACACCGCAGCTTTGATGCTCAATTCCAATTTTATTTTGCTGGGATTCGATTTTCTTGCGTGATCTTTTCAAATGTGACCTGCCATGTGAACGTGATCATACTCTATGTTTTCGGGCCCCAGAGTACCAAAGACAATGTGAAGTCAAGCCGAGCACACATGGCATGCCAGTGGGCACCCAGGCTGCCAGATGTGGCTCACTCTATCCAGCCCAAATAATGCAAAACTCACAAACCTCAAAAAAAAAAACCCAGCCCAGATCTCAGCCTGTGTAGGAATCATGTTAAAACTATTGTAAAGTATGTGTAATAATAAACACAAATGCACAAAATAAAGTTAGAGAGTTTGGCTCCCCAATCAGGGGATAATGCTATATCTGGCAACGCCGCTCAGCCCGTGTAGTCATTTTCAAGTGGTTGTTCAATACAAGCCAACAAAATCTAGACAAGATGAGGAGTAAAAGAAGGAGAGTAAGGATATAGGAGAGCCCAGTTTTAACAGTTTTTAACATTTTAGCAGCACCGCTTCCTCCAGGCGCTTATCCATGATGTCGATCACACATCAATGACAAGGCATGTAGAAAAATATCCAAATTGGTACCACATATGAACGAGGCCTGGGTCTGCTGTGAAAAAAATTGGAATTGGTGGGTTCACATGGCCACAAAACAAGTCTGATATGGGCCAATATTGTGAGTAAAAAATCCGAACTGGGTCCCATTTCTCTGCCGTGTGAATGAGGCCGGTTGCCTCAGTAGTATTCACACTGTCCTCTTCAGACCTCCCTTCAAACTGGATTGTGATGGTCTGTAGACAAAAGCAAGCTTCTACAATGGACAAGCAAAACTTTAAAGCCACCAGCTGCAGACTTGTACTCCGAGGCCTGACGGCGATCTGCTACTTGTTTATAATTTTCACACTTTGCTCGGGCTTTTACAGGCAGTCACATCCACGGTTCAGCCATTCCACAGCCACACTTTGGCACTTTGGTGTCCAGAGAGATGTTTCGTGTTCGTAACAAATTAGCTGTTGGAGTAAACAGTTAACTTAAAGCCCTGCAGCAGAAATGTTGAGACGTCAAACAGTTTACAAGTCCTCATTCTTCAGATGTGCCCACATGAGCGGGACGACAGAAAAATCCTCACAGAGACCCCAGAAAAAGAAACTGTTTATCAGTCTGAATGATATCATGCTTTCCTCAATTATCATACAATTGTTGTTTAGCACATATGATTTTACAACGTTGAAGTAAAGGTTTCATTCAGATTCTGCATGTTCCTTCCAGCTGGTTTTCTATTTTCCTGCCGTGATTCTGCTTACAGAGGCAGAGGAGCTCCACATGCATGCCAGCGGCTACTTCGGTGAACCTTGACCAGTGAATTTTCTCTAATAGAGAGTCCAAAGAGTCCAAAATAGAATCATAAAAATCTGAATCGTTCGTGTATCACTTCCATAGTCCACCTCCAGTAGTACACCACGGCGCAGACAAATTGGTAAAGTCAGGTGACATTTGATCCCGTTTATACAGAGATACTTCTAATTCCTAGTGAAGTATTGTCAATGCTAGAATCTCTTCTGTTCACAAGTTTGTAGGGATTTTGGCCCAGAGACTGAATTTCTTTCATTATCAATAAAGTATTGATTAGTATGTGTAACTTTATTTCGCTTTTTGTAATAAGTGTGTACTCTTCTTCACTTTACAAAGATGGTGCTTCTATAAAATAAATCAGAATTTTTTTTTTTTTATATATATATATGTTATAGAAGTTTCCCCGTGCATGGTGCTGGTGTTTCAAATCTTCTGCTGACATCTAAGTCAAAAGAGAAGGATTTTAAACCCCCGTACACACAGAGATCACAACAATTCTACAGATGAAAAGTTCGATACACAAGAAAAACAAATCAAGAACTTAGATTTTCCACACAAAACTGCTGGAAACTATTTAATATTTGAGTAAGTCAGTAGTTTTGCAGTAATTCTGCCACAGAATTCCCCAAATCGAGAAGAAGAGGTGTTGGTTAGCAGACGGTTAAGAGACCATGGGACTATTTTAGAATTTCAGCGTTTTTTTGCCATTTTCCAATTTATCTATTCTGTGAACTGGTTTCTCTCTGAAAATTCCACCTTCATGTGGACATAATGAAATGAAAATTGTTTATATGTCTGTGGGTGGGGCTTCAAACGCAACATAACTTCTGTTGGTCATGATTCTTTGTTTTTATATCATCTTTGCACTTGTGTACATGGATGGATGTATGGATGGATGTAAGTATGGATGTATGTATGTATGTATGTATGTATGTATGTATGTATGTATGTATGTATGTATGTATGTATGTATGTATGGATGGATGGATGTTTGTATAGATGCATGTATGGATGTATGGATGGATGGATGGATGGATGGATGGGTGTATGGATGGATGGATGGATGGATGGATGGATGGATGGATGGATGGATGGATGGATGGATAGATGTATGGATGGATGGGTGTATGTATGTATGTATGTATGTATGTATGTATGTATGTATGTATGTATGTATGTATGTATGGATGGATGGATGGATGGATGGATGGATGGATAGATGTATGGATGGATGGGTGTATGGATGGATGGATGGATGGATGGATGGATGGATGGATGTTTGGATGGATGGATGGATGGATGGGTGTATGTATGTATGTATGTATGTATGTATGGATGGATGGATGGATGGATGGATGGATGGATGGATGGATGGATGGTTGGATGGATGGATGGATGGGTGTATGGATGGATGGATGGATGGATGGATGGATGGATGGATGGATGGATGGATGGATGGATGGATGGATGGGTGTATGTATGTATGTATGTATGGATGTATGTATGGATGGATGGATGGATGGATGGATGGATGGATGGGGCGGCCATCACCAGCCCGGTGACGGTGCTTCTTGTTACGACGGGAGCAGACGGCCGGATTAAACAATCCCACCCACTCACTGCACAAGCCTCCACACACACTCGCTCATTAGTGCCTGATGACCGCTGCAGATTGGGAGGTTGTTGGGGTAATAATAACCTGAAGAGGCCTTGCTCCTCCTCACCTTTCTCCTCCTCCTCCTCCTCCTCCTCTTCTGTTTTTCACTTTGCTCTCCCTCTGTCTGTCTCTCCCTCCCTGCTGGGCTTTATCAGTGGTCCTGGTCAATGTCCTACTGTCATGTCTTGATGTGATTTATGTCGCGGGCTGTAAAGCCGACTTATCTCCCTCCTCTTCTTATGTCTCCCCCTTCCCTCCCCCTCCGTTCCTCCACCGTCCCCACCTCCTCCTCCCCCCGTGTCAGCCGGCCTGGCTCCTCCAGCTGGGAGAGGCTCGGGGTGAAGGCAGGGGGAGCAGCGAGGTGTGAGATGGTAGAGGTGTGAGGGAAGATTTCTTTTGCAAGCGTCCACCCGCCCCATAAATTATGGCCTTAACTGGAGTCATTCTCTTTTTATGTGCACGGTTATGGGAGCAGATAAGGGTGAAGAAGAACCTGCGCTGGCAGAGTGACGTTCACCAAATAGTTCGGAGGAGTTGGCAGATTTATAGACAGCGCTTGACTTTGGAAAGTGAATTTGAGCACAATTTAAATCAATCTTTTAGCTTCTGCAGCAAAGACTGTGTGAAGTCTGATGAATGTGCTCAAGTGGTGTCACGTGAATCAAAGTGCGAGTGAGGCGACAGCAAGGTTTAAAAAAAGATTGGTAACATGGAGTTACTGCAGTCTCGGCTGGAAGATCCTAAGTTACATTAGACGAGTGGTTCTCAATTATTTTCTATCACGCCCCCCCTAGAGGACAGAATTTTTTTCAGGGCCCCCCCCCCCCGAATTGTACTACCATTGAGAACCTGATAATATTTGTTTATTTATCTGTATGAACCACTGTATCAGTTGCTGGCACCAGGATTCTGCATACAATCGCCTGATTATCAAAATAAATCTGCTATGGTGTGAGGGTTTTATGCACCTTGCGATGTGGTGGGCAACTTTGTAAGAGGCAAAATGAGCGGCTTGTTGGCGATACTCCAGTGGCTTACTGACATAACTGGGGTGTATGGTCTCCAGGTGTATGGTGTATGGTCTCCAGGTGTATGGTGTATGGTCTCCAGGTGTATGGTGTATGGTCTCCAGGTGTCGTCTTCATTTATTTGGCTTCATGCTCCGCTGCCAGAGTTTTTAGGCATAAAACACAAACGGGTGTTTCCTGGTTTCCGACGTGTTCACGGTAAACCTAAGGGCGATGTAGCATCGTCATATCTCCTGCTCTTACTAGCTTTATGCCGGTTACTGTCACCTGTTTTCTTTTCCTCTGACGCCTCATCCTTTTTTCTTTTCACTCCTGTCAGAAACTTCTCCACCTCTCCTCCTCCTCCGCCAGCTCTGTACACCGGTGTTCATGTGTAGTACTTCTTCTCCTCTACTGGTTGAACAGGAAGCCTGTTGATTAGTTTGAGCACTGCTGCCACCTAGTGGCTGGAGGCCCTTTTTTTTCGTTCAAGCATGAATATAGACACTAATACTGAAAGTCACGCCCGCCTCACGCCCCCCCTGACACCCCACCACGCCCCCCCAGGGAGGCGTGCCCCACCATTTGAGAAGCACTGCATTAGACACACACACACACACACACACACACACATGTCTATTCTTTTTCTGCTCAACAATACAAGAGTTGTGAATAATCATTATAAAACAATGTAAGACTGTGACACCGCTGCTTGTGGCACTGACACACTAGTAACTGACATCACTTTAAAGTAACCACAAAACTTTAAGGTTTCAGAGGGCCATTTACATGACGATTCTCGGATCACTCGTCCACAGACAGCACCCTCAGCGAACAACTCGTCCACGGATGAGATTTCTGAATTTTTGGGAGAAAATAAATCCTGCACAATGTAGTTTTACACATTATTTCTAATTGATATGTTATATATGTTTCATATATTTCTAGTATATGTGTAGATATATTTAGTATGATATCATTTGGCTTTTTATTCTCGCAAAGAATGGTTTTCTTTGCACACTGAAACTTCAGCACTGTCTTGTGCTTTGTAAGCACATCCCAGCCCACTAATGACTGTATCAGTCATATTTTAATCATGTTTATCATTTAAAGTCACTACCGGAAGACGGTCTTACGTGATGCACCTGAACGCATCACTCAAAACAGTCCGTTACGAAGCAGCATTATCCCGTTCTAACATCCAGACGCTACAATGTCTTTACACCGTTATAAAGATATATTAGTCCTGAGCGAGATGTCGAAAGTTCTCCATTTGTCAGTTATTTTTAAAACCAGTGTTTAAAGTGGGCACTATTTTTACTGGTGCAATGATACTGTTGTCGTGCGTGCTGCGTTTGAGTCACATGTAAACTGCTGGTCCAATAGGAGAGCACAAAACATCCAAGATGGCGGCACCTAAAATAGATCTTATGGCAGTTCAGAGGAGGAAAACATGACAAAAACCTTTAATAAGCCATGAAAATATGCTATAATGTTGAAAAAGCATGTAACGTCGCTACTGTATGAGCCTCACAGCTCGTTAACATGTCAGGAAGCAGCTTCCGACACGTCAACCTGGACGCATCACTCACCGCCGTCATCTATGAAGCAGCGTTTTAACTTTATTATTGTGTCAAATATATTAATATATCTTGTGTTTTTGTGTCATCTACAGTTAATAATCCTTCCAAATGTGTTAAATATACTTCAAAATCCAATCCTTCAAATCAATTATGCTGAAAAAAATTGTCATGGATGAGTTGTCTGGAATCCTGAGGACGACTTGTCCGGGTTTACAGTTTTATGGATGACTTGTCCGCGCACCTTACATGACAGTTGTGCCCCTCCCAGAGACACAGCCAGAGGTTACCAAGCCTTGTAAGTGTGCACCACCATCGTGGTGAATACCACATTTTCCACACTATAAGTCACACTTTTCTTCATAGTTTGGCTGATCCTGCGACTTACAGTGTGTAAAATGTGGTATTTACCACATCATATGCACGTTGGCGCATAGATATTGATCAGCTGGTTAGCTTAGCAACCTCACGTTTGGCATCGCCATGGGCCGAAGTGTTGCAGAGAAAGGGGAGAAAAGTGTGAATATTTTGACAACTGGTCAGGAGAAATCACACTTCACAGTGGTGCTGGCGGGTGATGGAGATGATCAAACTTGTCATTTTCACAATGAAAACCACGACTGAATAACTTGCCTTTCCAGATTACATGATTAAATGTCTGTTCTTAGTGTAGCATTTTGTCAAATACATTTGAAAAATAAATGTGACTTATAGTCCAGTTTGAGTTATATATGTTTCTTTTTCCTCTTCATGATGCATTTTACTCCAGAGCAACTAGTCTGGAGAATGTGGTAATTATTTTGCGCATGCACAAATAACACACTTGGTGGCATGACTCCAATTCTGTATTCTAGTTTTATCGTCCATATTGGAAGTTTAATATTTAACTCCAAATACCATCCAATTTGTCATCTGCCCATACAAATGTCAGGTACTCTCCATTGTGTTAATGTTTATAGAGCATTGTTGTCTGCGTACAAGTATGTGTGGTTTCATCTCAAAAACAAGGAACAGCGCCAACTCATGGCCCAGCATCGTAACTACGTCATTGTCAGTATGTCTGGCATTGTCATCTAAACACAACACTTTTGTTTAATGGACAAGACGCTGTCACTTTGAACGTTGTCGTGTAAACGGGGCCTAATATCGAGCTCATTATGCCATTATTATGGCGGGGTGGGGCGAGCGACAAGGTACAGTATGGCAAAGAGCACCCAGGCCCAAATCTGTCCCCACCGTAGAAAGTAGTTAAGATGTGGGAGGGGTTGTGAACGATGCGGAGACGTGTTGGAAGCGGCAGGCAGCGGCCAGCTCCACCCAACAGGAGGGTTTACAGTCGATGAAATATTTATATATTGCGGCCAAGTGGAGAGTGACGATGGTCACTACCAATCAGCAGACGGCTGCGTTGTCGCTCCTCACAGACCTGTTCCGCGGTGCTGCGTACCTCAACGGCGGAGCGGTGGAAAACCGTAGCCAGAGGTCACAGTTTCCATACCATCCATAACTTTTTCAGAGTGACCACTCAAAAACCCGTCCTGCCCCGACACAAAAAGTGTGGTGGAACCACGGCGCATGACAGTATTACTTAGTTAGTCGATGTTAACAGTTTGTGTTGAACTACATTTAGCTGACAGCTCAGTTCAGGCGGTTGTGGCTTTGATGACCTGGATTAACGTCAATTTAAGTTATGGTAGATTGAAAAACTGGATCATTTGTTCATGAAGGTTACAGACCCCGGGTTTTCCTTGCTTCTATGAGATCCAGTACACGAAGGGTCAAACACATCCAGAGGCTTATTTCTGATCTGAGATCATATCCGTGTGTGTGTGTGTGTGTGTGTGTGTGTGTGTGTGTGTGTGTGTGTGTGTGTGTGTGTGTGTGTGTGTGTGTGTGTGTGTGTGTGTGTGTGTGTGTGTGTGTGTGTGTGTGTGTGTGTGTGTGTGTGTGTGTGTGTGTGTTTGTGTGTCCATCCTCCTGCCTCTCTTCCTTCCTCTGGCCTTTGATGTGCTTTTAAAGTGGCCCTTCCTCGAATCTGCTTTCCCTCTCACTTGACAATTGTTTATTAGTTTTGAAATGCTCTTTGAGGACCTGATGTGCTGCTCAATGGCACACTTAAAGAAAGAATAACTGGCTCGGAAACAAAGGGAGTCCAGTGATATGAGCGAGGGCAATAAAAAAAAAAAAAGAAAGAGGAAAATGTTTACGACTCCTATCTGAGTTATGAGGGTGAGTTTTCGCTGGCAGGAGAGGTGCACTGTGCGGGTAAGTGACTGAAATGGCATCATGGCGAGCAGGAGGCGAGTGAGCAAAGAGGAAGCAGTGTTAGTGTGGAGGAGAAAAGAGCGGTGTTGGGAGTGGAGGAGGAAAAGAAAGACATACAAGGAGAGAATGAGTGAGAGAGAGGTGCCTGCAGACCACCCACATGTCCAAGAGTGATTCCCGCTTCACTGCCAGCTTCAGGGCCGATCCAACGATCCAGCATCCACACCCTCATGACTCTGCATATCAACCAGACAGCAGCACTTGTATTGGGCCCTTCATACGATGTGTTGGAGCTATTGAAACACACATGAGGGTGAAAGGTCACCAATGGAGAAAGTAGCAGGGCTAAAGTTCTTTATTTGTTGCTCTTATCTGATCAGGCAATATAGAAATGTGGAATCTTATCTTCCATTCCTCTCCTCTCCTCTTTGGGTAAACATAAAGCAGCATAGTACAACTCTAGCTGAATATCTTTGTGAACTCTGTTGATATTGGGCTGATTCATAAGCCTTCAACACGCTCAGTGCAGAATGAGCGCAGTGGGATGTAATGCTACGGAGGTCAGAGTGGTCAATGGGCATTCCTCCAAGGAAGTATAGCGTTTATCTTCTTATGCTGATTTTTATCTACATACGTCATCAATGGGGGTTTTTTTTTTCCAATGAGTCCACATCGAGCTCATCCTGGAGAACAGGCAGGACATATTCAAATACTCTTAATTATTCATAACATTTTGAAGGGAAATCTGGTGTTTTGAGTTCTCATTGACAGAACAATAGTCTTGGGATTCCCTGCAGGTGGCACATTTTAGGAATGGTTTCCAGGGTGCAACATTCTGGGAAAGCACTAATAACAAAGGAGGATTCAAAGTGCTGGAGCCTCTCACTTTTGTATTTTGACAGCAAATTCACCAACAGAATACATTTAAGACGCCATCATCTGGATCACATACAAAGACACATATTTCCACATACCCCAGATACTGAGACGGAACTATGTGATGAATAAAGACAGTTTAAAGGAGCTTGAAAGTTCCATTGCACTTCTCATAATACTGAACCCAACACCAACTTGTGCCCTGGCATGGAAACTGCAGAGTTTTCGGGCATTTGTGGCATTGCTGCTTGTTTGCAAATCATTTTCATGCCGTGTGACAGTGAAACCTTTCTGAAACAAAAGTGGATTGTTGTAGTGTAAACAGGTCCTGATCACATCCTGGACTCACCTCGGTGGTCACTCCTCCAGCACTACCTGCCTACCAGCACCCAGAGGAACCAGTCGTAGTGAAGAGTTGGACACGGTTCAATGGATACTCGTTGGTCAAAACAATTCTTCATCAGCCTTTCAACACACAACCTTTTATTTCATCCATCTTTCTTCCCCAACTTTCTCCAGTCACCCCCTCCCTGAACTCCATTCCCAAACTTTCCTCACTTTACTCTTGTTACTTTTCCTCCTCTCATCCCTCTCCAACTCCCAACCCCCCCCCCCCCCCCCCCCCCATCCTTCTTCCCTTCCCATCCCTCTTTTCTCTGCCATCCTCTGCCTTGGCGGCGGCCCTCCCTTATCGGACCGTGAAGAGGCTAAGAAAACAGTGTGATGTGGGATCCTTATAGTTCTAGATGGTGTAATTGCCTAATTGCTTCTTTTTTTCCCCTCCTCTCTGTCAAGAGGGTTCTGCTTTCTGTCAGCCCGGCAGGACCCCATAAACACTGTCCGGCCATTCCCAGCATCTCCCTCAATGTCACTGTTTAGTGCACTTTGATTGGCTTCACTCCGAGCCAGGGTCCATTGCTCATTGGCTCCTCCCAGAACGAATAGCCCGACTGACAGCCAATGGGGCCACAGCAGGGTGAGAAGGGCCAACGAGGGAGTGAAGAGCATTTTTCTTGAGTCAGAGACCTGCTTGGGTCTCTTTGTTGGGAATTCTGAGTCATTTCTATCTCAGTTAACCATTAATGGTAACCATGGTATAATCTAAACTGTATTTTTGGGGTATTTTAAGGTAACATTTCCTCCTTGAAGCTTTCTGAGGACAGGGAGAGTGAATGTTTTTGGGTGCTACATGAAGGCCGTGGCCTAGAAACACGGCATAAATCAGGACAGAGTTTCTGCCTCTCTGTGTTTCCCTCCTCCAACGCTCCCTCAGCTCGAGCACACTCACTCCATCCAAGGCGAAGCCATCCGTCTGCCGAAAGGCAGTGCAGCGTGAGTGAGAGAGGAGTGACTGGAAGAAAAATTTGACGAACGCTCGCCTCATATTGGCCATCGCAAAACAATCCTTTACCACCCCTCCCCTCCCCGCCCTCAGCGAGCCGCTCTCCAGTGAACACGTCTGGCTGGAAACCCCCACGTGATAGATAGCCACTCTCTCTCTCTCTCTCTCTCTCTCTCTCGCTCGCTCTCTCTCAGACCCTCTGTCCTCTGTCCATCTCTATTAGTTTGAATGAAGATAGATGTGGACATTGTATACGTTCCCATGGTCATCCATTCTCAAGCCGTTCCATTGGCGGCGGCGTGCGAGTGCGCAGTCCTAAAAATGGAGCCGTGCTTTTTATCAGCAGGAGCCGCGCTGGTCCAGCAGAGGAAGCCTGGAGGCGTCCTGTCATGGACGCAGCCAGGATACAGGCTGGTAACGGCCAGGAAGTCTGGCAACACAACAACACGGTTCACACAGTCCTGCTGCAGCGCTCGCGCCATGGTCAAGCACTGACACACGGCAGAGTGCAGTACACAAAATGTTGGGAAAGTCCAACTGTGTTTTCAACCCAGATTCCAGAAAGTTTGGCAAAAAGGAAAAAAGAAAAAAAAAAATCACAAAAATTATAATTTTGAAAAATTAACATTGGACGTATTAAATATGCAAATTAATGCTTCGTGTGTGTGTGTGTGTGTGTGTGTGTGTGTGTGTGTGTGTGTGTGTGTGTGTGTGTGTGTGTGTGCCACATTTGATACACGTGTCTGCTTGTTAACACAATTATCTTATCAGTCAATCACACTGCAGCAACGCAACGACAGAAGGCAGGAAGACATGTTGAAAACAAGCTACAAAGGTCGTCTGTGTGTATTTGAAGACTGTGGTTGTTGGTCTCACTGCTTCACATCCGTGTTGATCTTCACACACAACTGTCTATAGCGTGACGTGAGCAACACATCTTTGGGTAAAGATGTATGTGAACGAAAAATGTCTAAAACTGATTCCAAACTGCAGTCAGCAGAAGTTCACAGACGAGACAATGAACTGTGAAGCTGATAGTGTTGCAGCAGCAGACAAGGCAGTGGAGAACAGGAAACTCTGGCTACAACTCACACAGGCTCCCACAAACAGGTCGGAAAACATCTCCTGGTCTGATGGGTTTGAATTTCTGCTGCTACATTAAGAAAGTAGCCTCAGAATTTAGTCAGAATTTGACCTCGCAAGAAACAACGGCGCATAAAAGCCACAGATTTCATAAGAATCATTGTTGTTCATCTCTATACGATCGGTGTTCCAGCTTCTCATGGACACTTGGAACAGAATAACACACCGTGTCATAACATTTCAATCGTCCTGAACTGGTTTCTTCAACATTGTAATGAGATCAGTGGACTTAAATATCCTCCACACTCTCCAACAAACCAACTCTGTGATATGATAGAATAACATACGCACCTTGAAATGCACAGCTGAAGACACCTTCACGTATTCATGTCAACATGAAGCTCTCTAGAATGTTTCTGGCGCCATTTTGGATCGATGTTATGAAGAATGGAGGAAGATTTTAAGATAATATTTTTTTTAAATGAATAGCGAGCTGTACAATGTTACGGCCTGTCAGTGTGTTTATGTTTTGCTTTTGAGCATTCATGTTTTGGTTGAATGCAGAAATGGAATAAAGAATAAGACATGATGATGCTGACGACATGTGAAGAGAAAGTGTGAGTGTGTGGAAGCGTCTTATCTATAGTGTAGGTCACAATAGGACACCTTGAGACGTCCTCTGACTTCTCAGTTCTTTCCTGTATTTTTACTGTAAACGTCAATATTTAATATCGACATACGATAAGAGGAACACACACACACACACACACACACACACACACACAAAATGCTAAATGTAAATGCTTTGTCAACACCTGTGGTCTTGTGTCATAAAAACTCCAGGGACTGGCTTACTCTCTAAAACACACACACACACACACACACACACACACACACACACACACACACACACACACACACACACACACACACACACACACCTGTGTACACACAGGTGGAGGATCGCCACACACACACATTCAGCCCCACTGACAGGTTCCACCACTGTTTCACTATAATCTTATTTCTTGTAATGGTCCCTCTGTTCAGCCTCTCTGTCGGTATCTGAAATATTTATCCTGCCTCTCTGCTTGTTTGACGGTCCGGTTTATTCATCGCTCTGGGTGGCCCGGACCGTTCCGCCAGCCCCCGAATCTCTGCTGGCTCAGCTGTAGAGAGGATGCAGCTTCAGTCATGGTCACAACTTTGCCCGGGCTGTTTTGTTTTACGGCTTCGGAAGCGATTCATATGGGTAGAAACTGTTTCTGACGGCGATGCTCCGGATCTGGGTTCAGTCAACTCTGGGATGGTCAACAAGTGCAATGTTTCTCAGTCTGAAACAAAGCAGGGGCAGGTTTAAAAGTTTAACTTCACTCAATTTTAAAGGAATAAAACTCAAAAGCAGAAATTCAAAATTGAAGTCGAGTTTGTTTTATTTTCCAAGTTTTTTCTATTGATTGATAAAGCAACCAGCCAACCAAAGTTCATCTACTAAGACCTTTCCTTGAAGTTCACAGTCTTATCAAGCAATGTCAGCAAATAAAACTACGTACCAGTCCATTTTGTAAATGGCTATGCTAATGCTACAGAGAGAAGAATAATCCACAGTGGAAACATTTGACCCTTCAATTTGGAGGCTCACAAGTTGTGCTGCGCATTGATGGAGGGATAGAAGTTGAGCCTTTCAAAGGTCTTGTTATGTTGTAGAGGTTGAAGCAGATTGTCCAGATTATATATTTGGTGGGTCTTTGCACTACTAATGTTAACTTCAAACAACATGAAGCCTCACAGCCGTCCAGATTGTGAACTGATGGTTCACTGCAGATCTGACCCACTTCCAGTCCAGAACAGACCAGGTTCAACTGTAAAACTAGCAGGAATGGTTCATCCAGTGGTAAGTTACATGATGATATTGATCTGTTGGGACCAAGTCACTAAAGTCCTGGTCATGGTCACACAGATAGAGTGCACTTCCTGTTAGCATGCGTTTTGTGGTTGGCCCCTGATTGGTTTGTAATTGTCTGACTCATCCTGGTGTCCCGTTGTGAAGCAGAAAGGAGGGATTTGGATGAATTTCCTCTCGAGATGCTGATGAATTATATCTGCAGAATCCAGACGGTTCTAATTCTATTGACCTAAGATCTAACCAATTTTTCATTTCCAAAATATTGACACATATTTGGATATCTGTACATCATTCATGTTTTACATTGAAGAATGAAGTATTCATTGCTGTGAAAATGTTGATTTTGATATAATTATTCATGCTTCTTCTACAATCTATCTACAGGGTGAGGGTTAAGGTTCAGGTGGGGGTTGGGGGGGGGGGGGGTCCCACAAGCATAAAATTAAATGTGACTTGGACGTGTTGATGGAGAATATTTTCAAACATTACAGATGGGTTTTTTTCTTTGAACCTTCACACAGGAAATATCCCGTCAAAAGTCAGCAAATAAATGTCGTGGGTATCCAGCCGAGGAAAAGCCGCTCACCACAATAAAAGCCTCTCACCACAATAAAAGCCTCTCTGTTGCTCGAACTTTTTCAAACGCGATAAAAACAATAACAAACAACACAAACCTTTTTGTGACGTTATAAGTCAATTAGCATATGATTAGCATAAAGTCCTGCCAGCCTTTCACGTGTTCAGGTGGACATGAAAGAAGGTCAGTAAACATCATGACATTGTGACTCTGTGGAGGACAGAGACTCTGGGATCGGCACACAGTCTCACACAGGATGAAAATCTATTTTAGTCTTTTGTAACTGAATATAGAATCAACCTGCAATGCTGATTTACCCCCCACCTCACCTCACCTCCCCTCACCTCACCTCACCTCCCCTCACCTCCCCACCCCACCTCCCCTCACCTCACCTCACCTCACCTCACCTCACCTCCCCTCACCTCACCTCACCTCACCCCACCTCACCTCACCTCACCTCACCTCACCTCACCCCACCTCACCTCCCCTCCCCTCACCTCCCCTCCCCTCACCTCACCTCCCCTCACCTCACCTCACCTCACCCCACCCCACCTCCCCTCACCTCACCTCCCCTCACCTCACCTCACCTCACCCCACCCCACCTCACCTCCCCTAACCTCACCCCACCTCACCTCCCCTCACCTCACCTCCCCTCACCCCACCTCACCTCACCTCACCCCACCCCACCTCACCTCACCTCCCCTCACCTCACCTCCCCTCACCCCACCTCCCCTCACCTCCCCTCCCCTCACCTCACCTCACCTCACCTCCCCTCACCTCACCTCACCTCACCTCACCCCACCCCACCTCACCTCCCCTAACCTCACCCCACCTCACCTCCCCTCACCTCACCCCACCCCACCTCACCTCACCTCCCCTCACCCCACCTCACCTCACCTCACCTCACCCCACCCCACCTCACCTCACCTCCCCTCACCTCACCTCCCCTCACCCCACCTCACCTCCCCTCACCTCACCTCACCTCACCCCACCTCACCTCCCCTCCCCTCACCTCACCTCACCCCACCCCACCTCCCCTCACCTCACCTCACCTCACCCCACCCCACCTCACCTCCCCTAACCTCACCCCACCTCACCTCCCCTCACCTCACCTCCCCTCACCCCACCTCACCTCACCTCACCTCACCCCACCCCACCTCACCTCACCTCCCCTCACCTCACCTCACCTCCCCTCACCCCACCTCACCTCCCCTCCCCTCACCTCCCCTCCCCTCACCTCACCTCACCTCCCCTCACCTCACCTCCCCTCACCTCACCTCACCTCACCTCACCTCACCTCACCCCACCTTCCCTCACCTCCCCTCCCCTCCCCTCTCCTCACCTCACCCCACCTTCCCTCACCTCCCCTCCCCTCTCCTCACCTCACCCCACCTTCCCTCACCTCCCCTCCCCTCCCCTCACCTCACCACCCAATCCCTGGTAGGAAAACTCAATGAATGTGTCATGAGGCCTGTCAGGACCCCAGTGAGGGTCGACGTCTTTGTACACTGAACAACAGGAGATACTGGACATAATGAAGGGGAAAGATGATGTCACCAATAGTGATTTTTTTTTTCCTGTTTGTAAATAGAGGAATGGGGATACATACACCATTGGAGTGGACTTGTCTTGTTTTTTTCTGGCACATCACATCCTGACTGAATTTACCAGCCTGGACTCTTTCTTGTTACCAAGCATTTCTAGAATAAGGGTTTGTGTATTTTACAACATGTAATATGCTATTACTGCAGTTATTTTATTGTTTTATGATTGCTGCCCCCTGGTGGCGAGCTTCCTGCAGGTAAAGTTTTATGTACAATAAGTTTTGTTCTGTATTCAAAAAGGACAAAACAGGAGGAAGCAGGAATTGAGGCTTTAGAGCAGGTTTCTGCTCCGAACTTTGTCCTGAGACGACGACTCACTTGGAGTGTACAAAGGTGAAATATGGCACCTTTGTTTCTCAGAGTTGGCCAACTATTAGTGTGAGTTTCCTGGGCTATCTACACACACACACACACACACACACACACACACACACACACACACACACACACACACACACACACACAGTGAGTGTTTAAACATGGGCACGGATCCAGCAGGCATATTGTAGTAGCAACACACTACCATCGCTCCACCCTCTCTGCTCCAGTCTCACCCACGACTCACAGGCCAATGACCCGGAGCGGGCGACACACGCACGCACGCACACAAACACACACACACACACACACACACACACACACACACACACACACACACACACACACACACACACACACCAGCAGGAGAGTGTCCATCAGCTCCTGGTCCTGCTGGACGGACTCCCACTGCAGCCAGGTGAGTCCATGAGCAGCCGAGGGAACGCCTCCTCAGCTGACGTCACCGTCACGTTCACCCACAGAGGCCAGCCACAATTTAATTTTATTAAGTTAAAGAATAATAATAATCCAGTCAGTGACAGATGTGACACAAAGAAATGTGTGATCCCATTTGTGTTATTGAACTTGTTCATATTGTTTTAGAAACCGTATAAAAACCTGTAAATGGGAGCATTTTTAATAGAATGTATCTGTAAAGTTTGTTTTGGGTGCAATCCCAAATGCTGCCAGCAGGGGGCTCCTGGGGACAGCAGATTGACTTTAATGACCTTTCTTCAGACTGGCAGAAGCGGGAAGGAAACGCAACGTTCTACAGGTTAGTCTACATCCTGAAGTACAAATGATGCTCAACCAACTTTTATTCTTTGTTGTGTCATGATAAATGTTGAAATTAGAGTAGTTGTGAGAATGTGTGTTCTGTTGACCGGAATGTCCGTGCTGCTACATGCTAATGAGCATTAGCCTAGCAGGCCTCGTTCAGCACAATATGACTGCTGGGCCTTGTTTCTGTTTAACCCTTTAATTTAGTGCTCCCGGTCAAAACTGACCGGTCTGTTTTAACTACTCTTAAATTAGCACACACAAAAAAAAAAATTCATAACCAAATTATTATGCAAACATTCTTTAGCTGTGAACAAAGTCTCAAAGTTGTGTTTAACATGAATTTATAGAATTATACATAAAATAACTGCAGTGAAAATACAAATCGACACTGAAAATGTACTCCAAAATTAATGTAATACATTGAATGTAATGCAAAATTGTGTGTGTGTGTGTGTGTGTGTGTGTGTGTGTGTGTGTGTGTGTCCATGCAAAAGTGTCACGTGACACTTAGGTCAGAGTGGGCCATTCAAACATAGGCATCACATTTGCAGCATCTCAGGCGTGTTTTGTTGTCTCTGGGGGCTCAGAGCTCACAGTGCTTCCATTTCCTGTCCATGTCCTTGTTGGGCGAGATCAGCCAGGGGGGAGATCAGCCGGGGGGGGGGGGGGATCAGCTAGGGAGAGATCAGCCAGGGGGGGTTGGTGCTGGGGCTTCACACTCCTAACCACACTGGCAGAGGCTGGTCTGTGAATTTAATAATTCTTGAAAAGACATGAAACTGTTGTCAGGACATAGTTGCTGGAATATAGGCCTGCCAGACTCTGCATCCCACTGATTTTTTTGTAGCCTCATAGTTTGAGCAATATACTCCTGCTGAAATCAACAGACTGATGTAGACTTGGAGGTCTACCTGGTCCATTTCTCTCCAGGTGTCCCCAAACACACGCTTCCCCTCCAGGTTTGTCATCTCCAGTATAATTCCCTCAACAGACTCTAGTAAAAAGAGTTGGAAGCTGGACTTGATGTCATGTTGACCCTGGCATCCTCTTTATGATGTTTTCCACTCTCGCTCTATTTCCTCTGTCCTGGGGGGGATGAAGACCAGAGCAAGTGTCCTCTGGGACTGGAATGTCTCCTCAGGTGCCTGTTCTTCAGGTGCCTCTTCCTCTCCCTCTGATGACTGGTCAGTCTCCTCAAAGTCTGGATCAAAAACTGTGTTGTCCTCCACTTCCGAGACATCCTCCTCTATCTCTGGTTCAAATAGTGTCCTCTTCATCATGTCCAAAAAGCTGGACCAGAACCTCTTTGACAGAGAACCTCTTGGTCAGTCGCCTCCTCATTGTGCTCAGAGTAAAAGGATTGCAAAGCAAACATCAAGCTGTATATATGAGGTCTGTGTGACGATGTTGATTAGTCTGGAAGGTGAGGTTCACATGAGAGACTCCTTCTAGTCTGTGTGAAGATGTGATACATTGTATCACCAGGAATCATGAGGGAGGATCACTGTGGATGAAGATAGTAGGAGGATGACTATGGATGAATATAGTAGGGCTGCCATTCATTTCCTATGGTGGTCACTTTTGACCAGGAACACCACAGGTGTAACAAGGTTGATTAAAACACTTAAAATTCAATGAAAGAGGTGATCACCACGTTTATATGTTCAAGTGCATAGTGTGGAGGATATCATAAAGCCTTGAGGCAATCAGATGTAAAACACAATATTTATGAGTGTTTTAAGTTGAAATCGGTCAGATTTGACCGGAACACGACCGGAAGGTTAATCCATTTTAATTTGTTAACTTTATAGCCTTCCTTGACATCCCTAGATACATGTAAAGTTCACAGTTTGTCATGTGTATATGTTTTTGTGTAATAATTGTGTGTTCAAAGTGTTCATTGTTTAACTTTACCAGCATTGCCAGCGTTTTTATGGGTTTTCTCATTATTTCAGTTTAACAGATGTTAAAGATTTTGTTTATATCATCGTAAAGCTTTGGATATAAAGAAAGATGTGTGAATCTTATTCAGTTTGATCTGAGATAAGCAGTTGGAATTGGTTGACAGAAGCAATAATAAATGTGTTGCACGTGTTTAACAGAAATACATTGATATGTAAAAGAAATAAAGCAGACTGGCAGAAGGAGGGAAGGAAACACAACGTGTCGTCCGTCTCACACTCTTTTCCTGATTCTACAGGAATAATTAATGTTAAACAGACTCCATCTATGGGGCCTGTTACACTGACATTAAATGACTTTACTGTGTGATTCAGTGTCTGACCAGTGAGTGTTACAGAGGATGTAATGAAGTCTGACCAGAACGTGTGTGTGTGTGTGTGTGTGTGTGTGTGTGTGTGTGTGTGTGTGTGTGTGTAAAAAGCTCTCTCTCTCCATGTCTTCTCAGCTGAGGAAGCGTCCAGTCTCCTCTGGCCATCCTTCAGGTGACACACACACTTCCTCTGACCAGTGACGCCAGCAGCTCCATTCTGATTGGTCCTCCTCTCCGTCCCGTCAGGAGGAGCAGACGTAGGGTGAGGAGCAGCGGTTTGATCCCGCCTGTCAGTGGCTGGCCAGCGAGGCGGTGCGCCGACAACGTCACCGTCATCCTGCTTTCAATTGGCTATTGAGCGACACGCATCACTTCCTGTTTTCTACTAAAAGCTTCTGCTAAAAGGACTGTGGAGTTAGCGACTGTGGGAACGCTCACACACTGCTGGAAAGAGGAGCGAGGTGGTTGGACTTTCAGCTTTGATGAAGAAAACTTTGTGGTGCTTCATGCTGCCTGTTTCCTGTACAGGTGCTACGGGAGCTCGCCACAGACAACAAACAACCAACAAAACCCACATTCAAACACCTGAGGGCTGCTAGCACAGCCACGAGCTAACAGAATAAATCTGGAGATAAAAGCTTGATTAAAAAAAATACTTTATTTACACACTGATAGCTCATATTGCTCCTCAGAGGGGCATCCGGTTCCCGTCCACGCTGATCTTGTTGGCGCTGGTTTTTGTCAGGAACCGGATGGAGCGATAGCGACGCATCGCCCTCTTTCGGGGAGAAACACCCTGACTGACCGGACCCTGCAAGAGGAAACAGAAGCTGGTTCAGAGGCTGGTTCCTCAAGGAGCCTCACCCACCCTGCCAGAGGCGGCGCCGGGGGGATTGGGTGAGCTGCAACTCCCCCGAGGAGAGCCAAGACATGGGACTTTATTTTTTTTGTGTGAAGATTATAATTTGTTGCCTGGTTAATTAGTAAGTACACAAATAAAACATGTATTTTTTAAATTTATTTTTAAAATAAAAAGCGATGTGATTCCATTGACCTTTGAACTTACAACTTCCTGTTATTGAGAGTGCATTTTTCCTGCTGACAGCGTGGCTTATTAATAATGAAACATGGAGGCTTTTTGCAAAAAACATAAAAGGGAAAACAATCCCGTATTATTTTATTCTGACGTCTCATGGTGACTGATGATTTTTGCCTGTTTGGTTTTTAAGATCTGAATTCTGAGCCTTGGTTCTCTGTACAGTGTTTATTAATGTCATTAGAGCCACTGAACTAAATATGTTTCTTCCAGTGGAGGTTTTGGTGACAGCAGGAGTCAGTGTCTTTGTGTTTGAGGCCCAAATGAAAACTTGCAGTGTGTTTTGCTTCCTGCTGCTGTCGAGGCTCCATCAGTGACATTCTGCTGTTAAAGTTTACATTCAGTGGTGAGTTGAAGTGGCAGGATTGTAAACCTTTCATCTTTATCTCGTTTTGTGTTGCATAATATTGTTTTAAATAGCAGAGCTTTTAATTTATTTGTACGACTGTCACGTGCACGGTGCCACATGCGCGTATTGTCAGCATTACCATAGAAAATGAAGGACAGACCCTTACATTTCCAGCACCGTCACTGAAAGACCAAGCTCCCCTAGAGCACTCGCAAAAATCAAACTGTGGAGTGTCACTCACCTTGCTGGAGTTTCCCGCCACATTCCACTTGGGTCGGGCCAGGTAGACCCTGGTGGAGGGCATCGGGACCCGGGCCCGGTCAGTGTCCTCGGGTCTCAGAGCTCTGTGGGGGGAGGGGGAGGAAGAGGAGGTGAGGTTCTGGTGGTCTTCAGGGAGCTTCAGGTGTTGTCAGGTGGTCGGAGGTGGACTTACTTGTCTTTTCCAGTGATCAGTCTCTGAGGCGTCTGGACCAAGAGGATCTGCTGACACGCCTCCCTCAGCCTTTGTTTGAGGCTGGAAGTCGTGTCAGAGACTGGCGCCGACTGGGAGCCAAGCGAGGTCTGCACCTCTGCCTCCTCCTCGTCCTCAGACTCACTGTCGCTGCCGAACAGGGCCTCCTTCCGCTCGCGGCGTTTCGCCGCACAACTTTTGTCGGAGCTGTAGCCACTGTCTGAGTCTTGGTGAGCAGACATATGACACCGCTTCAACGCTGAGAGACAGAGACAAACAGAGAGACAGAGCTTTCTCAAAAACTCCACCAGCTACTGACGTCGTTTCACCAGAAACTCAGTGGGAATAAAAGAAAAAAAGCTGCTCCAGGTATTTACCTGGCTCGTCCTCATCCTCGGACGTGCTGACCCGACGACGCTTTGTGGGAGCGTCAGTGTCGGCGGGCTGCAGGGCCTCTGCCGCTGAGCCACTGTCAGCCGGGGGTTCCTCCATGACCGTCCCTTCAGCTGTGGGACACAAAACACTGAGTTGAGACGATGGAGCTGATGGACTGAAGCCTGGCGGCCGATCTGGCCTGATGGTTTAACACCCTCCAACAAGTGTTACAGTGAAACACACACACACACACACACACCAGCCAGGGGTGGACAGATGTTCACAGGTTCAATTCCCACAGAGCACAGGTGACAGGGAAAAGTAACTTTAATCTGATTACTGGTTTGGAAATAGTAACACGTTAGATTGCTCATTACTGAATAAAGTGTTTATATAAGAGTAACAGGTAACTAATTAACACGTTACCGGCATCACTGGATGGAAATGCAACATATGTGGGTGCAAACTGCCGTAAAACCAAAAAGAAGAGGAGGCAGAAGAGATTAGGGCTGCAACAACCGATTAATAATAGATTAAATTCGATTATTAAAAGTGTGGAAAACGAATTTAATTATCGATTCGTTGTGTCGCGTGATTTATGCTTCACTCGACCGGTAACGGCAAAGTTGTGGTACGGCACTCGAGCTAACCGGCTAACCGCCGGAGCGCGCTCCCAGGCGGGGAGACGTCACCGGGGCCGACTGGCGTTTGCTCTCGGAAACAACACGAAGGTTGCGGCGCAGCACTCGAGCGAACTAGCGAGCCGCTGGAGCGACGTCCGGGGCTGGGAGACGTCACCGGAGCGACATCCGGCGGCGAGCCGCTAACTGGCTAGCCGCCGGAGCTCAGATGCGGGGAAACAAAACAAAACAAGCAGTGCATATATTGTCTACATCTTTGTATTGGTTCAGTTATGTGCTTAATAATCATATTTGATGTTTGGTTCGTTCAATATCAACTGGTCCTACAATATGAAATGTTTGTTTTTTTAACGGATTCATTGATTCATCGAAAAAATTATTGACGGATTAATCCATTATTGAAATAATCGATTAATAAATTATTAAAATAATTGTTTGCAGCACTAGAAGAGTCAGTGGAAGCAAAGTGGGTACTTACAGGAGCAGCTCCCTGGCATCAAGTCGTCCTCCACACAGTTCAGACTCCGAAGACGGTGCATGATGTTCTCCGTGTTCTGTGGCTCAGAAACCTTTAGAACCTTTGGAACCGCTAAACAAGAGCCAAATCAAACTGAGAGCAGCAGGAGCAAGTTTTTGCCGAATGAAGCCTCAGAGCAAGGTGCATGTGTTGCCATGGATGTCTCCAGATGCATCTGTTGCCATGGAGATCAAAGGAGATTAGCTTGCATGAGCCTTGAGCAGTCACACCTGCATTGATTTCTGGAAATGCAAACCTCTAGTTCAATATAATTATTCTTTGATTGATCACTTTAGAACTTAAAGGTTCATATAAACTTCCTAAAACATGTTCAGGGAGTTTATATGAACCTTTAAGTTAATGTCGAGTCCCCATAGGACTGATAAAGTATCCATCCTCCATCCATCCATCATTCTTTATTTGTATGAATCATCTCACGTTGTGCTTTTATTTTAAGAGCCACTTGTTATTTCTGTCTTTTTCAGTTAATAAAGTTTTGAAAAGTCCCCCATGTGAGTTGCAGCAATACAAGTTGACATGAGTGAGCAACCTTAAGACGAAGGAGATTGAACATCTTGTTGGCCTATTGGATAAATATCAGGGGACATGGAATATCTCACCCAATCAAAAATACATGAAGAGGCTGTTGGGAGTATGAACACATGTATGTAAATAGCTTTGGTTGAGGAGCAGGCCGGTTTAGAACAGACTAGTTCTCGTACTATTCCCAGGATCTCGTTTATTCTTCATCTGCATTTTGCCACTTAACTAATCTCTGACCACAAATACTTGTTCGGGAAGTGTGCATCCCCTCCCACTGCTCACACACTAAAGTGACATGCATAGCACAATTATTTATACAGAGCAAAATCTCACTTTTTCAATGCACTGAGCACGGTTTTCTGCATAACACACCTCAACCTGACATAAAGTCACATGTTTGCCATGTCAAAGCACTGACATTGAAAACATCACTATGAACTAAAAGGAAAATGTATGTGCCACCTGGCCAAACATCTCAATGGTTAGTTGACTTCACTCCAGTTCAATCAGGAAGTAAGGCCTGTAAAAAAGACCAGTGTGTCGTGGAGGAAGAGGCCAAATGTTGATTGGTGTCCAGGACACTGCCACTGTAAAGTTGATTTTGGAAAATAATGAAATCAGATTAGCAGAAAACCTAATCAGAAGGAAA
Source organism: Blennius ocellaris (assembly GCF_963422515.1). Lineage (NCBI taxonomy): Eukaryota > Metazoa > Chordata > Actinopteri > Blenniiformes > Blenniidae > Blennius > Blennius ocellaris. The sequence goes on from NC_137654.1 coordinate 5,718,488, forward strand.
CTACTTTATAATGTGAGAAACTCTCAAAGAAACAAGGAGCTCAGAACGGAACATGTGGATGTTAGTACAATATTGACTGATTATTATCAGCATGGCGGTGGTGGAAAGTATGGACTGACCTGTTTGGTAAAAAAAAAAAAAAATAATAATAATAATTATAGATATATATATCAACAGCGCATGTGAACAATGTGAAGAATCTTCTACAATTTGAACAATTCAAGTATTATGTTAAAGTATGCTAAAGACTAGAATGCTTTACACTCGGCCCAACGGTGTGGAGTTGGTTAGAAAAAAACCAGGTAATTTGAACTAAGCGTGTGCCACTTGGTACAGACGTTCGATTTTGATGATGCTGTATGTACTTTTGGTTGCAGTGCTTCATTTTGCAAGATACATGAGGTATTTTGCAGTTTAGATGTGAGGTTTTGTGGATTGTGTTAAGTATTTTGATAAAACCAACCATCATAGGTTGCAAAATTTTGTTTTAGCAAATGGAAAAAAGCTGTTATCACAATCATATAGCAGCGTTTTACTTACATCTCATTAAACTCTACTTAATCAAAATAGTCGGTCCGCTGTCCACTCCTGATTTGGAATTTAGCACTTTTGCTGTTGTGACTTTAGCTGTTGTGTGTTGTGTTGTTGATCCTTCTGGGCCACCGTATATTGGTGTTATTTTGTCTCTGGCAATGGAAATATATGTATTGAACATATTGAAGGAATTCAGAAAGCCGGCAACACAGTGAAAACACTAACTGGATAAATTAGATGAGCCGTCAGAATATTCAGGCGTTAAATCAAACGTGACCACGAGGAATGAGGGAGGCTGGATCGCTGCAGCACCACCTGTCCAAGATCTCCTGAGTGCACCTGTAGAACCGGCCTCCACACGTCGAAACATGTTACAATGGCACCCTCTTCAAAATGTGAAGGCTCTGCGAGATTCATAGGCAGCTGTTAATTTGTGGCGCTGCTCGGCTGCGCTCTCCTCCCCCTAGTGCCTGACATGGAGAGAGCTGCGTAAACATTTATACAGCAGTAATTTTTAAAGGCCCTCGGCAGTGTCTTGTAAATCTGCCCCATGCTTTGATACCTTATCTGTTGTGCGTGTGTGTGTGTGTGTGTGTGTGTGTGTGTGTGTGTGTGTGTGTGTGTGTGTGTGTGTGTGTGTGTGTGTGTGTGTGTGTGTGTGTGTGTGTGTGTGTGTGTGTGTGTGTGTGTGTGTGTGTGTGTGTGTGTGTGTGTGTGTGCGTGTGTGTGCGTGTGTTTAACAGAGATGCAGGACCTAATTGTTCAAAAAGAGGGAGATGTCAAAACATGCTTTTCCTTCATTTGTTGATTGTTGTTTGTCCCGCTGCGACGCCTAAACACACCCTCATACTTTCAGAAAACCGTTCAGTCTTTTGTGTGAGACATGGACAAACGTCGTGATAATTCACCTGTTCGGCTCCAGAGGAAGGACAAGCCAGGGCCGATACATTACAAGTAAAGATTTTATTGAGACACATCCTCCCTCTGGGAATGTTTCCTCTGAAAACCACCGATTCTTCAGCCGTCTCTCCCTGTTGGATGGGAAATAGATGAACCCATTCAATGAATTGATGCAGCAAAAGCAAACTACACACTTCAATATTTTCTCAATATTCCCACAGAGACGTGGACGGTATCTTCCTGCTTAGCACCCCTTAAGGCCCTTCGTCTCCTCAGCAGATTTGTTAAACGCTGTTTATATTACAGAAAGAGAGAGAGAGAGAGAGAGAGAGAGAGAGAGCGACTGCAGTGATTTACAAGCCTGTGAGTGTTTTAGTGATGGCTGGTGCAGGTCAAGGTAATGATCATAAATAATAGGTGCAGGAGAAGAAGTGGGAGGGGGCGGGTGAGGGATAGAGGCTGGAGGAACATCATAACAAGGACGGGTTCAAATTCCTGTGGCTCGTACATGTCGTAATTTAGAGCAACACCTTGACCCAAGGAGAGCCGTGAAAGTGGCTGTTGACGTTGTAATCCGTCGAAATCGGGATTTACGGGGTGGAAATGTATATACAGCAAAAGAAACGGTTGCTTGTGGGCGAAAACATTCAAATATAACATGATTTGCTAATGAGAAGGGGGAAAAAAGTGTGCTGTCTTTCAACCTTAAATCGCCAGTCTGCCTTATTGGTTCTCGTTTGGAAATGAACCCTGCAGTGTGAACAACAGCGGAGGACGAGCTGCTGCTACCGGGATGACACTCACTCCAGAGCGGATCAAAAACATTCATTCAAAGTTATCGCTGCTGTGCTTGTGAACGTTGCCGCACGTCGCTCGTATTTCCTCCCTTTGAGGAAACGTCCACTTTGCAAGTATTGCACGTTGCCCTGTTGCCGTCGTTTCTCGCTGGTGCACGGCGGCGTCACGCACGTTGTGCAGCTTGCGTGAGTTACGCAACGCGTGGTGACATCACTCACGCCCACCGGAATCGATAAGGGAATGCTTCGCCAAATTAGCCAATTAAAGCATTAGAAAACCGGTTCTCGTTTCCCGTCCCTATCCGTCGCTCTGACACATGCTCGGTCGGTTGGTAGGTTCAGTCCCCCCCCCCCTCCACCACCTCCACCTCCACCTCCACCCTCCTCCCACGTCAGAGCCATAGTTGAATCCAAGAAGAAATCCATCAGGGGATTTAAAAGCCATTTCAAACTACTCCGTCCTCGGTGTAATGCACCCTCTAAGTTGGAATTGGATGTTTGTGTTGATTGATAGATAAATACCGTATTTTTTCAGCTCAGCTGTAGCTCTTTTCCCATCATTTTGAAATTTAAGGTTGTTAGTTTTAAACCTGATTACGTATTGGATGAAGGATTTTTTTTTTTTTTTTTTTTAGCAGAACCTGAAAGCGTTCTGGATTTCAGGTCAGGATTTTCTTTGTTTAATAGTCAAACCAGATCTGTTGGAGAGGTAGAATGCCTCTCTGGTGTGGTTGCGTTTGGAGGGTGACCTTCAGTTATTTAATTAAAACGTCTCTCTAGTGGCACACCACCCGACGAACACCAAGCCTGAGAAATTGATTGTTTTGTACACACTATCATGTCTATCCAGGAAGCTTTGAAATGATTAAGATGGATCACTTTGTGAATGAATCGTCATTCATGGATGTTGAAGCAATGAAACAAGTTGAATGATTTTTGCTTGCTGTAACATTTTCATTAAATTTCCAGGCGGAGTCGAGTGATTGAATTATGAGAAAAGAGGCATGATCCACACCGCTGAAGACTGATGATTTATCCTGAAATGTTTTAATTATCATTGTTACTATTCTGCCTATGAGATAACGAGGTACGCTCATCCAAGGTTGAGGAGTTTCCGCAGTGGTTTTAAATAATAGATTTAAGTTGAGGTTGAAAATCTCCGATAGTCTTGGGAACACCAGCTACATGTTGTTTAAGCTGCTCCACATTGTGGGTGAACGGGTGAAGGTGTCCAGCATGTCTAGTCTGACATATGTGAGCATGAAATAACTGAGAACTCATTTTGCTCGTAAAGCAGGAGGTCATAGAACATACATTTTATTTACTCTGAAATTTAGGAATAATTTACCACATGGTGAATATTGTTTAGGACTTGGAAATAAAAGGATATTTTCCATGCGTTTACACTGATTGACATCATTTTAGGGGCAACACGCCGGTGTACTTGTAGTCACTCTGGTCTCACAGTCCACAGGTTTATTCCAGGCTCTGGGGCCTTTGTGCTCAGCGTTTGCATATTTTCACTGTCCATGGATGGATTTCCTCTCGGTGCTGATTTACTTCTATAGTCCAAAAACATGGTTTGTTCCAGGTGTGCAGCGCTTTTCCTCATTGTGAGCTTCAACTGACTCCCGAACCCCAAGAACCCAGAATTGGATGAATCTATATCCAAGAGGGACGGACAAATGGAGCAATATTAAGTTTAAAGTTTTGATCTGAAGCGCCATGGATTTATTACTGAATGAGTAGAACTGGGTCAAGTGGCATTAATTCCAGAGCAGATTCCAGACGTTCAATAAGAGGACGTTTTCATCGGCACGTTGACCCAGACGTTATTCATGGAGCCGTGAACCTGCAGTCCTCCAGGTCATCCATCCATCTTAAATATGCACATAATTCAACTAGGAGTGGCAGTGTGCTGGACTTCATCCCAGCTGACATGTGGCGGCGGCAGGACGGACCCAGGAAAGACTTTCTAACACGTTCCCTGCTCCGAAACACATCTGCAGGCCTGCCAGAGGCACTAATGACCTAACTGGTATTTCTTTTCATGGGAGAACCCAGAACATGCATAGAAGGAGCATGCAAACAGAACCACTGGGGAAACAGTAAACTCCAAGTGTTTCCGTAAAAAGATCTGACTGAATGCCTTTGACTCAGACGTGCAAACACACGATCGCACCCACGTTCATGCACCTGCACACCTGCACACCTCTCCAAAGTCTGAGTTATTGTTGCAGGAAGCTTTGGAGACAGGCTCTCCCTGGAAAACACACAAGCTTTCTGATATGATTGTATGGTCGCCGCTCTGTTTGTCCACCTTCTCAGATCAGGGCTGAACTGCGACACAGCGCCTCTCCTTCTCCATTTACTGAATGACAATCTAAAAGGAAAATTAATACTGCACCATAAATTAATACTATAACATCCAGGACCCCAAATCTGACATGTTCAGGCTTTGTTAAACATAAAATTTCACTAAGGTGATTCTGTGGTTTTGGTCTTCTAACAGCAAACCAAAGTGCTCAACCGACAGCCATCCTGCCAGAACGCAATTGATTCAAACAAATCTTCCTTTTGCATCCTGAAATTGTAAATGTAGCGCGACCATGTGGCCCGAATGAAGAGATTCTGTAAAGCTTGTGTCCTCAGTGGATTCAGTAGGTGATCCTGGGGAAACGACTCAGACAGTGATTCTCACTCAAGTGCTTGAGAAAATCCACCCCACAAGTTAAAACACTTTTCTTCCTTTTGAGTCTCATTGACTTTTGAAAAGCTGTCCGTATGAAGCTACACGTGACATCTGGTTCAGTTTGAGGTCCTGTGCACCGTCGATGCAAGGCAGGCGACAGTCTTTTACATCTATGGCCAAAACAGTAGGATTGAAAAGTTCTTTTAAAAGAGAAGCATAAATTAATTTTAATCCGTGAATTTGATTGAGTTTCCTTCAAAGCTTCTTCAAAAAGAATCGCTCTTCCCCTTCGCGGCAGCAAATATTTCACCTGTCAGGCCCTCCCGTTGAGACACATTGTGCTCTCATGACGTCAGGCCTGATCCCACTTCTGCTGTAGTTTATTTGCTCCCTCTTATGGAAGAAAGCAGTCATCACACTATCAGTTCACTTCAGTTTAGTTCCTTTTTTTATCAAGTATTTTCTGTCATGTCTTTGTGTTTTTTTTTTGCCTTTTTGTCATTTCTCTGTTTTTTTTGGGAGTAAGTGTGTGATTTGTAGCTCTTTGGTGTATACTCAATATAAACTGTTTATTCAGTGTATTCTGTGTATATTCTGAATTGACTTTGTACTGAGTGTTTGGTTACTGTGCTTCAGCAGGTGACTGTCTATACATGCTTTTTGTTTGTTTTCCCCTCCTTGTGGTCATTTGCAAGTGTTTGTTAAAAGGTTAGGAAGAGATTTTCTGTTCATGATCATTTGCTGTTTTGTTTGAATCACTTTCATTGTCTTTGTTGTTATTTTGTGTCTTTTCAGTTGTGCTGTGGTTATTTGTTTTCTCTGGTCCACACAGGGATTCCTGGATGGGGCAGTAACATGTTTTGAGATGTTCTTTGTTTGCTGGATTCCAGAAGAAAAACACACTGAGCTTTGTCTTTTGTCGCCTCGTTCTTTCTGCAAATGACGTCACTTGAGTTCAGCCTCTTGTCTGTTTGCTTTGTCTAGTTTCTTTCATGGCGTCCTCAGAAAAGGAGAATGTCTGAGGCCCAGGTGATGCCTGCGTCTTCCTCACTTCTGCCTGGATCCATATTCTTCAGGTTTGCTTCTTCTTGTCATGCAGAATATCTGTATAATGTGCCAGTGGTGGAATTTGGCACGTCTTCCTTCATACTTGTTACTTTTAGTTACTTTGTGATGTTGAGGATTTTAAAGCAATAACTACAATTATGTTTGTTGTTTTTTTTTTCTTTTTAGATTATTTCTTTTGATCACATTGGGAGGTTCAATATATGCTACACTTTTGATTGTCAACTGTGTCCAAACACTTTCAGTTCTTACTTGTTTCAATAACCCCATAACAATATGAAGAATATTCGTGTTCGTGTCGTCTCCTCACCAATCTATAATTCTCCCAGTCTGAAGTTGGCTCGCTCGCTGCAAGCTTCCAAAACTGCACTTAGTCCACTACTCCAAATTTCCACCAATTATATTTAAAAAATGGATGAAAGTCAACAATTACTACCCGTGTGATTTATCCTTTTTCTCTTTCAGCATCGATAGTGGCACAATCCCACCACCTCCTCACTTTTTTAGCAGTTTACAAACAACTATCAAGTCATTAGATTTCATCTTGATGTTCTTTTTATAATATTAAAAGTTTAGACCAGTTAGTCTATCAGTCTTAAGTGATGCAATATATTGTAGTTATCTGGTTTTACTGCTATTACATGAACTGAAGGTTAAAAGAAAATACTTTTCTAATATTCAAACTGGACTTTATATTCAGGGTTGGGAAGGTTACTTGAAAAATGTAATCCGTTACAATTACAAGTTACTTGTCCAAAAATTGAATCAGTAACTTACTCTAAGTACTCAAATAAAAAGTAACATACCAGACTACTTTTAGTTACTTTTGGATTACTTCACCAGCAAACATAAAAAATAAAGACAAGAAAGAATAGAATGTGTCGTCAGTGTATTGACACGTCTTCTACACAAATTGCACTGAACAAGTGTTGAACTAAATCAAAACTCAGTAACCAATCAGGTGTCGAACACTGATTCTATTTAAGAATCAAAACCACAATTCAAATGAAGCTTTTAATTTCTGTTCAAGAAAATGTGACCATATTTTTTAAAACTCACTCTCTCTTATGTTGTTTTGTTTCCGGACTAAATATGAATGTTTGATGAGAGACTGTATCTGGCAGCATAAATCACTGATTGATATTAACTGAACAATCTGCTACTCAGTCAATTAGCAGCCTTAGAAGAAAAAAAAAAGTTATGTCACATGTCACCCCGATTAATCCCTAAAACATGAGATCCTCTAAACGTATTGAGAATGTCTTCCTACCGTCAGCACCAGTACTGGTATTGGCAGGTTACTGACAGGTTATGGACTAATAAAACTAGTTGACAGAGTCCAGGTGTGTTTCAGTAAAGTGAGCAGGTTTTATCCTCCCAGATGTTTCTTCAGGTGAGACGTTCACAACACTTTCACAGCTGGGAGGCGTCATTAGCATTGTACAGAGAGGTTAAGAGACTCCTCCCACTTTAAAACATAGTGATGAGAGCAGCTGGCTGCAGTATCCATGGCAACGCCTCAGTGCTGGTGAGCCTGAAAGTGTCAGGAAGTGACGCAATGCCAGTGGACGGATCATGTGACACTGCAGTTCTAGTTTATTCCATCTGATTTCTATTGTAATCCTGCTCAGTAATCCCACTTTTTATCCAATATACCTGTAACAAGATTACACTTTCTTTTTTATGTACTGTAGCGGATTACAGTTAAATCCTAGTTACATTACACCATTACATGTAATCTGTTACGACCCAACCATGTTTATATTATATCTATCTTATCACTGGAAAGTGGTGGGAATTTTAGAGTCACCAGTTAGCCTCACATGCATGTTTTGGGGCTGTGGGAGGAAACTGGGCAACAGAAAAAAACCCACATAAATAAAACATTCAATCTCAGACGTTGGCCTGGCTCGTATTTGAACCGACAACCTCTTTGCTATAAGGTGAAAGCACTAAACTCTGCAGCATCCGTTAAACAGTGTTGCACCAGATACTACAGAACGCTCCACAGATCAAATAGGTGACATTCTGTTGAGTCATTTTTGCACTTGCATTATGCATTATTATGCATATCATAAAAGACCATTTTATCACAAGAAAAGGTTGTTACTTTACTTTACTTAAGGTTAAAAAGTAGAGTATGCTTCTGCAGGGTGGGTGGACAGAAAGAAAAACAAAAAAAAGTGTCAAACAGGACAAACCTGCTCTGTACAGAAAACACTGAAAAACTCCTGAACTAATGCAAATGGTAGGAGCACAAATCAGCAGGTGAATCCCCACTGCACCAGCTGCAGTGCAAGAACAAAATATAACTACTTCCAATAACTAATAACTAATATATGTAATATTATATATAACTAATTCCATAGATAATATTTAAAAAAGCAAATGACTTGTTTTAAGCATCAGCAACCAGAACTTGGATCAAAGCACATATTATATTTCGAATTACTGCTTTATTTTGAAGGGACAACCCCATACCTTGCAGTTGTGACTATTCTTAGATTGTTTTACAAAAGAAAAAAGGGAGTGTTGGAAGACTCACACTTTAGCAAAGGTTCACTATTTTCATATTGTATACATATATAATAGATTAGCTTAAGTTACTTTGCACTGACATGCATTACTTGCATTACCCATATAAATGTATTACTTAAAACATTTTTTTTTTTAAGTTTGCTTGGCTTACTAAACAAACACGTGCACAGTTCTGAGTTGTATGGAATGCTTTCACCAAAATTGAAGACGTTCTTTGAAGGCACCTTTGAGATGTTGAGGAAACACTGGGATGGACGCCGATTCAAAAGCACATCAGTTCCAGCCCATGACGCTCCTCTGGCAGGACCTCCGCAGGAGGAGATCTACCTGTACATTTGGGAGGGGTTGGGTACAGGACGTCCTCTTCCCGCTAAACCCACGCAGGCAAATTTGTGATTTGAATACAAAAAAAGTGTCTGTGGCACTAAATACTATGAATGGGATGCAGTAGATTGGCAGCGTAGTGATACGCCTACGTGCGTGCGTGTGTGAGGCCACTAGCCATTCCTCTTGTACTGTCAAAATATCTTTGTCACATGAAGCAAAGCATGACAGTAATGTGGTGCACTTCACCGTGCACTTCACCGTTCCCCCATCAGCACCTGGACCTTCAAGTGTTTCTTTGAAAAGACGTCTTCCTTCACAAATAGCAAGAGGAAGAAGTTCAGCTTTGTAACTGTGGGGGTTGCAGGGGTTCACAAGGACCCCCTCTTCTTGGAAACGCAAAAAGCTCACTGAAGTCTCTGGACTTGCTGGAGAGTCAACGTCCGTGGCGTGTGACTGCAGAGAGCAGCAGGCTGCAGAGACGCAGTGACGAGACAAGTGATCAAATCGGGCTCCATCAAACTGATTGTCAGGAATCTGGTTCAGGCAGCTCTCTGTGCCGGACGAGCTTCTTGCATGATGCATGTGCCATGTTGCTTTTGTCTCTGTGGTTGACCGGTCGAATTTGCATGCCATCGCCGCAGTCGTGGAGTCCACCACACCCTGCTGCTCATTTTACACACGCAGCTGCCCTCATGCACACTTCGTGTCCTCCGATACCAGGCCAGCGACGAGTTCCTCATTGTTGGTTAGCACAATAGACACTTTGATTATTATCATGTCAAATGTGTAATCGCACTTCCACACAGGTAGAAAGAGGCTCGGCTAGTCTTGAGACTTCCCTCTTAGCAAAACTCCTTTCAGGTTATAATTCATACATGGTTCTATAAATATACTTTCTATGTGTGTAAAAATCCCATTTAGCCCTTCAGATAGATAAAAGGACATTTGTGCAGTGGACATTTCTTGTTCTCAGTCAGTTCGGTCCCTCTATCACCACAGGGCTTTATGCAACCGGTTTAACCGGTTATGTGGGATTTCAGCAGAACAGGAATATCAAGGGAGAACTTGCCCGGGCCTCGATGTTTGTGTTCCTCAAGGGGATAACCGCTCCAACCGGTTTTCTGGGCTGGAGAGATGTGAGAAAGAGAGAGAGAGAGAGAGAGAGAGAGAGAGAGAGAAGGTGGAGGAGGGTGTACATGGGGCGTTCTCCCTTCTCACCTCGTTCTCACTGTTTCTCGTCTTTATCCTACGACTCGGTCCATCTGTGAAGCAGCACTGAAAGTTTGGCCAAAGGGACGACTGACACGAGTCGAGGGAGTGATTCTCCTCACCCCCCCCCATCGTGCATGGTGAGCAGACCGCGAGGACCTGAGGAGGACTGCTGGCAGGTTGGTAGAGCGGTGGGTAGGTTGGGGTGTGTGGCCAGGAATGGGCCTTATAAGCTTGACGAAACTTTGTAAGTGTAATGGTTGGTTTCCATATCTTGCTATTAAAGTTTAATTGATCAAAGTGAAACATAGTGGATAATCTGTATAGATCAACCCAAAAGCTACTCACCAGTAGGCCACAGAGACCTTGAAGTATTCTATTTGGAAGATGTTACATTTAAAGCTCGAGAATGACAGAGTAAAAGACTTCTATTGAAATGTATAGGCTATCATTTGTCATCACTCTTACCAAGGCCACTTTATCTCCGTACGCACCTTCCTGTGGTGAAACTGTGAACCCGGAGGAGTGACAAGAACGTTTAGTCAAGTCCCACGGGGATTGTAAGTCAGACACGTTGAGGAACATGAGGCTACCGCGTTCCTCTGAAGTGTCCAGTCTGAATGAGGTCTGAAGCCTCGTCCAGCATCCATTGAAAGTAGTTCCAGGTGGGAGGTGTTAGAGGAAAGGTGTGTGTGTGTGTGTGTGTGTGTGTGTGTGTGTGTGTGTGTGTGTGTGTGTGTGTGTGTGTGTGTGTGTGTGTGTGTGTGTGTGTGTGTGTGTGTGTGTGTGTGTGTGTGTGTGTGTGTGTGTGTGTGTGTGTGTGTGTGTGTGTGTGTGTGAGAACACCGATCAAGAGATAGCGAAGCAGACATAAAAGCAGACAGGTCTTTTCTTGCTCCGCTGAGATGATGTGAACACTCGTCTGACGTATCCTGACATGTCGAGGAGTCGAATCCACACTAATCAAAATGTAGGGGAAAAAAAACAACATCTGTATCACACGCGCGTGTTTGCATGAAACTCCGAATGCTCAAGTGACATCAAGCTGTCTGAAAATGGAGACGGGCAGACTGACTGAAACACACAACTCCAAGGTTAAATTGCCTCATGTGACTAATTCGATTGCACAGAGAGTCACTGGAGGGAAAAGCAATAAGGATACAAGTGTACTACAGTGGCTACTTCTTGGTTTTGAGTTTAAGAAAAGTGTGGGAAGACTTACTTTCTTCTTGAGAGTTGAGCCACGAAAGAGTCTGAGCTGGAGGTTCATTCGTTTCATTCATTTGCCTTTATTTAATCAGGAGAAACACATTGAGATGAAGAATCTCTTTTGTAAGTGTGTCCTGGTAGAGGTACATACAATAGATTTATAGTGTCAGTGATATTAAAATGTTCAAAAAAAAAATGCAATATGCAACTACATTAAATACAATAAATGTACAGACATAGGGAGCATATGAAAGATTAAAAAAAAGAAAAGAAATCAAAGAAACAATTCTAAAAACCATCAGATAGTTTAAATAAGTTAGGTAAAACCAGAACATGGTGACTTTTTTGTTTCCATGTGGTGTAAAAGGGCCTTAAACACATGAAGCCTTTTTTGCCCAATTCCGCACGGAAAATAAGTCTTTGGACCACAGATTGTAGTTGTTTTGGTTTTTTCGGTCATGTAGCTGCAGAGGTACGGAGGCAGCGAGCCAAGAATTACCCTATAGATGAAACCAAGCCAGTGAATGTGCGTAGAGGTAGAGCTGGCCAGCGGAGAGTGAGCAGTGGTGGGTGAGAGCTTTGCAGCCCATTATAAATCTCAGTGCTCCATGATAAACTCCAGTCCAGTGAGTGAAGACATTGAGAAGAAGCATTCATATATACTATTTGTATATCTAGTTTTCAAGTCCAACATGGACAAGAAAACTAGATCAAGGCATTTTTAGGCCGGAAGGAGAAGCTTAATCGATGTCTGCAATAAAAACCCAATTTTAATTTCAGCTTTCTCACAAGCTGGTCAATGTGAGGCTTAAAGGAGAGGGAATCATCGATTGTGATTCCAAGGCAGGTGGTGAAGAGGTGAGGTGGGCATGAGGGTACCAGAGGGTTTGCTGTGGTCATGAGATTTTTCAGGTTGTACTGTACTTTCAAACACGACATCACACTTCTCTTCAGGAGCTGAGCATCTTTTAGGGCTTTTCCACCAAACAGAACCAGGTTCTAGTTCAGGGCCGGTTCTTAAATGAGCACCACCAAAGAGCCTGTTGTTTTTCCATTGTCAACGGAGCCAAGTGAGAGCCACGTCATGATGTCACTCCAAAACGTTGTACATCACTGGTACGACTGGTCCACCAATGTTGTGCTGGCAGCACTCATAGAAGAGCGAGGAGAGGGACTGTATTGATCGGTTAGGCGTCGGTCGCTCCATCCAGTCTGGCCTGAACCTCGGATTCAGACCAACCCAAGACCTGGAAGTGACGTTAATAACAACGATGAAAAGCGTGGAAAAAAAACGACAATAAAAAACCGCTTCTAAATTAGCCGACGTAGGTGACTGTGTGACAGCGCAGGAGCTTTGCGGCACAACAGTTCACGAGCCACCGGCACCGTGATCGCAGATTCAATGATCTTATTCCCATGTTTTGTTTTGTTTTTCTCGAGAACTACTCCAGGGCTCCGTGTTCACTGTAGATTTCAGAAAGCTGGTTCAGCATCTCTTTCACCTTGTGGGTACTTCTAACTCCAGCCATAACTCCGCCCCAAGCTGATGACATGTCAGACCCCGCTCTAACCCCCCTCTGGCCCAGCAACAATGTGGGGCCGGCTTAGCACACATCTAGGCCCTGATAGGCCGGGGCTTTGGCAGTGGAAAGACAAAGAACCGGTGATAAATCTCGAATCGAACCAGTCCCTGTTTCTTTCTGGTGGAAAAGCCTCTTTTGGAACCTCTGTTACTAAATGAATGAAGACGACTGTAGGATTTCAGTAGTTATACTTGTCTTGGTTTTTGGGGGTTTATTGACCAGATAACCTTCATTGTGAGTTTAGAATCAAACATAATGTGTAGGATAGCCTTTGTCATTCAGGGGTGGAGTTCAGGGTAGACGGGGGTAGGGTGATAGTAAGGTTAAAGTTGAGGGTAGGTAGAGAGAGAGTGTGAGAGTTAAGCCACACACACACACACACACACACACACACACACACACACACACACACACACACACACACACACACACACACACACACACACACTGTGATACAATTGCAGGCAAAAGATGACAATCACAGGAATCGGTAGTGAAATCAGTGGTTTGGGCTCTAATGGGTGGTCTACGTTGCACCGTGAGCCCGGCTTAAGAGTGGCTGACATTGTGGTTGTAAGCCTGCGATCAATATCAGACTGTCCGATATTTCTGGGGCTGTTGCTTCGAGCCCTGGGGTGGATTTCTTTCTTAACGCATAAATGTCACAGCGGCGAGGGCTCCATTCATGTTTATGTTTTGGATGTGTTGTTGTTGCATGATGATCCCTTATTGTAGTGATGACCAAATGAAGCTTCAATAAAGCTTCATGAACCAATGTCTTTATCTCCTGAAGCCACTAGATGGCGTTGTCTGTTCAACAAATGTTTGAAAACACTTCATTACCAGTCTTTCAGACTCGATCTGCAAACCAGGAGCGCCATCTGGTGGAGTCAGGAAATATAGAAAGTGGTTCATGAAGCTTTATTGACGCTTCACTTGGCCGTCACTTCCTTATTGTGTACTGATGTCATCGTGTACAATCACGTCATCATTCAGTCTGCACACAGCAAACTTCACGATGTGGCATAGTTTATGTGGCAGGCTGTGACTGTGACTTATAAGATGTTAAAATTGTACAGTTTGCAGGAGTGAGTGTGGGTAAAGTGATGGGTAGGGGTCGGAGGAAGAGGTGTGGATAAGGACAAGGGCACGGCCCGGGGTATGGTTAGTGTTCGTGTTAGGGTTACAGCTCGCCCAGCTAAACGTCCAAAACTATATTCCTGTTAAGTGAAATTGAATCCATTGAAATTACAATTAAAAATTACAAATGAATGTAATCAACCTTCTATCTTCGTCTTCAACGCACCGCAGTCAGAGTTATAAATCTCTGTTGAATCAAAGTCTGCTTATAATGAATCATGATCAATAACTCCCAACGAGAAGAATCTGAAAGACTGGGAATGAAGTGTGTTTTCAAACACTTGTTGAACAGACAACGCCATCTAGTGGCTCCAGGAGATAAAGACAGTGGTTCATGAAGCTTTATTGAAGCTTCATTTGGTCGTCACTACGCAACGCTATGAGTGAAGTTTATCACTGTGCAAATAAAAACAGATTAATGGATGAAGATATCAACACCATGCGTTGTCCATAAAAACAAGTCTTAGGATTGTTTTCCACTGTCATCATCATCCACAAGTTGTCCTCCTGCTATGCTGGACTTAGTCTCTTGGTGAGCAGCTGATCTTTCAGAAATGAAAGGATTAAAATAAAAAATTTTTAAAATATCCAAATAAATGTATGTGTTCCGTTTTAACATTTTGTAGCATGTTTGAAAAGTACCACATGTATGAATCTGCTGCCCTCCCACATTCCTTACAAGTAAGTCAAATGTGAGGCGAAACAACAAGATTACTGCCTGCAAACTCCGGCCATATATGGCCATAGTCAGATTAATTACTGTTAATTTAAATGGCAAATTATGACTTAACTGTCTTTGTTCTGAAATGTGTTTAAAAAATAAGGTGCATCAGAGGTTTGCCAGTTTGTGTGTTGGTCGGGTTAGGGTTAGTTTTTGCAGATCATCATAATCGTAATGAATGTTATTCTACAATGGATTTGAGTTGTGTCGTGTGTAAATGCCGTTGATATTTGTGCTTTTGGATTCACATGACCGAAGATGAGAGCCTGTTAGTTTTGTAGCTCACCATATCAAAGTTTGAATGGCGTTTTATTTACAACACTAATATTCAGTTATTTGCGGCTCTTGTTTTTCTGTAGTAGTCCTACATATACCTGTAATGAGAATTAGCAGATCTGTGTTCTCATGCAATAGTTTATGTTACTGTAAACATATCCACAATCATTTTAAGTTGGGTTTGCACTACTCTCTGACTCTGCTGCAAATCACTGGAACAAGTCAAACTGTTGCTTAATTAATGAAATGTTGACATGAAGATCAAGGTTGTTGGGTTTTTTTTCTATCCACTGGGATCATATTTTGCTGGAAATGTCTGATCTCAGCCAGAGAATGTTTTACGCACAATGACAAAAAGTACGAAATGCGAGGAAAAACCCAGATGCTCGGTGAGACCATGAATAAGTTGTTTCTCGTGTACTTGATTCACAAACTGCAGACTTTGAGCTCCGACCTGACGGGACTGGTCACACCAGTTTTTATCATCCACAATATACCAGCAAGAAATTTGCTCGTGCATGTGTGCCACAGTACAACGCATGACGCCAAACGTAATCAGACGAGTCCTCGGGCTGTAACGCCTGTGTACTTAATAACTGTCAGATTTGCTTTCCGCTTCAAAGTTTTAGTTTTATTTCATGAAAGCGTCGGGCGAGGGCGTGGAGTGTCAAGTCCAGTCAAGCCTGATTCGTCTAAAAGTAAAGTTCCACTTGACAGTATTCAAATCAACAGCGGTGTCATACATGAAGTCCAATTTGACCTGCAGCCGGCCGGAGCAGTCAAACACTGAGCAGACAGAACCACAACTCCAAACTGATGCTGCCACTTGCTTTAGTGCAGAGAAGTATCACAAGTTAAAAACGGTCTTTTTACCAAAAGAGTGTCTGGATAAAGACAAATGGGTATTTGATTTCAACAATAAGCCATTTCCGGTGCCAAACACAGTGAGATACCGAAAAAAAACATTTTTTCTATTTTATGCCTTGTAAAATCTTCTCAAGACACAAGAGTTCTGTAAAGCCTGAGCCATTTCGTTTTAAAGCAGACTATTTTATTGAAACGTTTGTTTAATAAAAAAAAAAAACACTTTCTATAGTTTCTGTATTTGCACATCAAACATTTTGTTTGAATTGTGGCTCAACATTTTGTTTATCGGAAATAACATGTTTAAAAAGCAGCTGTCAAACAAGTCCTATGCTGTGGCCTCAGATGCAACAAGGTTTTCAGGCAATAAAAAAATCAGCCATGACAAATGACTCACTAACTTATATATGAAATACGAAACATGTTTACAGAGCTAATGCTTCTTTGCTCCAGATTTAAAAAAAAGAAAAAAACATATTTCATGACTGCTGTTCAAACTAACACAACCTCCTCCAGTAAATAGTAGAGAAACAGCAGTTAATAGTATGAACAATCCATCTTGAGCCTTTGTGATAGTTTATATTCAACCCTCTGGTGGTTTGAGGTCATCTATCCATCTTCTATCAACAAAATAAGTGATCACCATTTATTTGTTTTTTGCACAGCAGAAAGACAATGGAGTGCTTCAATGATCTTCTACTCAAACTGCGGGAGGTCCACGAGCGAGAAGTGGAGGGTGAGCAGGATCTGAGAGCGTTTGGATGAAGGATTCCACAACTTTATGAAAATGTTTGACTTTGTTTTTGTAATCACAGGGTGGCAGGTGAAAGTCCAGGAGCTGTCCAACAAGAAGGGCTGGTGAGTGGAGTCTTGTTTACACGGCGCCGACAAGATGTTCAAGCTCATCTTGAGAAGGCGTGGGTTCCTTAGTGGGGCAGCAGGAAGGCAGGCCCTCCACTGAGCCCTGAACCCGCTCGGCTTGACTGGAAACTCAAGTTTCAACAAGCTGTTACGGTCTGAGGCGCCAAAATCCTTTGTCTTCTTTCTCCTATGAATTCACGAAAGTTCTAAAACTTTGAATAACTTGCTTAAAATTCATTGCCAAATGCCTTCAGGTTAAGTGAGATTGGACAATTAACATTTAGATATAACATAGAGCTCCCTTGTAATCAGGGGCGACTGGTCATTAGGGGCTGAAAAGTATATTATTAATTCTTTAAGATTATCTACAATATGTTCTTGTCGCCTCTCTGACCATACAGTGTGTATTGCATGCAGTAAAGTGTAAGTACGCATGCTCAGGCTGTCGCTATGTTCATACAGATCAAGCGACTCGGTTGTTTAGTTGGTGATTGAAGCTTGAAGCCTAATAAACAACATCATTTGGAAGCTCAGCGCTGATTGATTGAGAGCAACAGTTAAGAATAAAAAATTAATTAGGTCTAATATTTACTCGAGAGGGAGTTTGTAACTCTTATTTTGGCAGAAAAACTGGAGGTAAGCTGAGTGACACAGTGACAAACAGAATATCCATCTATGAAACAACAGGCCTTGGTTCAATTCCTGATTCTTGCTCAACCTTTTCACGGGATCAACAACTATAATGTCGTGGCTAAAAAAGTTGTGCACCACCCAGTATAACATATATCAGTAACACCCTCCAAGCTGGAGGTCGATAAACCAGAAGCAGACTCTTTATTCTGTGTTCCAACGGTGAATATGTGACTCCATAACAACATAGTGATCCACTCCAGTCTGGTCAGGAATAGTCTAAACCTGAGGCACGATGAAGGTACGAGCCAGTGGCGTCAGCAGTGGCAGGCTGTGCATTTCAGAGCCCGGCCTTCACTAGTGCTGGTCTGAGTCAATCCACCTATCAATAACTGTCTTATGGCTACAAAAATCACGTTACCGTGCAGAAATGCAGTATAAAAAGCCTTTGCATCACAGATAGATACTCGTGTAGCCAGAATTAAAAAATAAAAAAATCCAGCTTCACGTCTCTTCTCCTGCTGCAGCTGCATAAAAAAGCAGCTGCTTTTCCCAGAACCTCTGGGGGTCGAGGAGGGAGACAAACATCAGCTTTTTCTGGTCTTGAAAATAATAAAATGGCAATAATATAATCCTGAGTCCTGCCATGGAGTTTTTAGTGAGCGCAATTAAAGTGCAGGAGACCTCCATGAGCTTGGAGCGCCGCGGTGCGTTCAATGACCTCTGTGTGTGTGGAGTCATGGAGGTCCAATGTCATGCAACGAGTGAAAGTTGACTCTAAACTCTTCTGTGTTTAGAGTGTGTCGGTGTCCATGGCGGCCTCATGGCGGCCTCACTGCACCACACAGCGACGCACCAAGCAGGCGAGATGCCGCAGAATGTTTTGTGACAATAAGTGCAACCTTGGCACACCTTCCAATGACAGATTGACAGATTGTGATACCGGGCACCTAAAAGCAGAACAGGCCATTCTGCAAATCTTTGATTGTAACAGGAGGAGACAAAAGGATCAGAATCAGATTACATTTAGAGATGTTCTCTGTGAGTTCCTTCAAAAATGTTGCTCAAAATTATGGTCTGATAGTCTATAGTGAAGAATTGATGAATCCTACTGAATCCTTTCAATGATTCACATTGTAAAAGACATTTTTAATCCAAGACTGCATGAAAGCTGTGCACAATGCTGTTTGAGTGTGGATGAACATTCATGAAGGAAAAAGCTTATCATTATAGAGTGTAAAAATAGAGTTTTACAATCCTTAAATTTTTACAATTGATGACTGAATTCCAGTTTGCGCCAATACAACCAAGATCAATCTATTCGTCATCCTTCTATCAATGCTTTCAGTGTCACCAGTTAAATTCCACACATGTTTTGTTGGTACTGAAAGTCCCACTGAGGTGAAACACGGTGTGCTTGTAGGCGGATATAGTGTGGCACTGGCACCCACACTAAAAGAAAGCTGAATACGTTTGTTGTAAAACTGGAAATGGCCTTGTCTTGTTTCATGTGGACAGTGATACAAAGCGAATGGAGGAACTGTTCACCAGAAACCAGCAGATGAAAGAACAGCAGAGATTACTCACCGAGAACATCAAGACGCTGGAGAACAGGTATCCTCCTCCTTTACTCTCTGCTGTTTCTCACATGTCAACTTTCATTTAAAGCATGCATTTAGTTTAATGCAACCCAGAGACAACATGTCAAGTGTTGCATTTAAAAACCGAATCCACATTTTTGATTCAGTTATGAGTGACGATTTCAAAAACGTTTGGACACGGGCAACCAAAGACCGTAAAGTCTGTTCTGGAAAGAAACACTCAACACATAGTTTAAGAGGTTGCCGGCTAACGTTTTGCTTCTCAGATCTGGCAGAAGTAAAAACAAGGCTCCTCTGATTGTAATTCAGTAGTGAAGTAAGTAAGGAACTGAATCCATCCATCAATTCATTGGTTTGTGTTGTTTCAATGTCTGTAGTTCAAACACGTCCACGGTGTTGTTAAAACTCGAGCCGAGTGACGGCCAGAGATCTACTGATAAATCTGGAGCGTGTTTTAAATTCTGTTAGTGCTTGTCAATGCAATGACTTTCATACAGGTGCATTCAGGAAACTATGATCAAACATACAATGTGAGCTGACAAAGTCTATTTACCATCGACATACTAACAATTAAAACATGTAAAAAGTTTACTTTAAAATTAAGATTTTTCAGCGTTTAATACAATACAATACAATACAATACAATGGAATATATTATAATATAATAACTACTGCTGTCAATCGATAACAAAAAAATAACAAATTAATTGCACAATTTTCTGTAATTAATTGCAATTTATCGCATTGTTTTTCTCCTGAAGACTGAAGCTTGTAATGTATATTTATTTATTCAGGGAAAACCACGGAATTAATGTCGACTCAACACAAAGAGACTATATTTAAATTCAAAGACTATTTATATAATGTGCTTTTAGCTTTTGGTGAAACTGTTTCCCTCTAAGATTAGCAAAATAATAAAAACATAAATGAATTATTAATAAACATCTAACATAAGTCTGGGTTTTGTTGGAGTGTAGGCCCACCACCTTCAACTTGAATTTCTAGAAACAAAGTTGTAAACTTATTACATGAACAAAGTGGCAATAATATGCTGTAATATACACACACACACACACACACACACACACACACACACACACACACACACACACACACACACACACACACACACACACACACACACACACACACACACACACACACACACACACACACACACACAGATTACAGGGGAGCCAGGGAAAGAGAGAAAGATGATAAATGTATATTTTACCAGCCAGTATTTCCTCCAGGTTAATAGTTTGGGGCTCCTGGTCAGCCAACATGGCAACCTGCTGTTTTGCTGAAGAATTACTTCTGTGGTCGTTAAATTCGGCTTTTCTCAGTAAAGCTAATGACGTTCACTTTCTCAATCAGCCATCAGGAAACTTTTAAAGTGAAAATGTTTACCTTAATATCATTCCGCTCTGTCACAGTACTGCAAACAGAGATGCTGCTCATACTGCTGCTCTGGTAAATGAGTAAAAATGAAAATAAAAACAGAAGGAAACAAAACTACATTAATTCCGGAATTTTTTTTAACAAACAACGTTTCAAATCAATTAGTTGAATCAACACGTTATTTTTGACAGCTCTAATAATAAGTGAATAAATAAATAGATAAATACTATGCTATGCTATGCTATGCTATGAGTATGTGAATCAAATCAATGAACTTCTCAGTAATATTCTTCTTTTACATGAGTGGTGCTTTAGTGGTTGTGTTGTTTCCCTGCAGGCTGCGGGCCGGGCTGTGTGACAGATGCACAGTAACTCAGGAGGTCGCCAAGAGGAGGCAGCAGGAGTTTGAAGCATCACAGATCCAGAGCCTCCAGCACATCTCTCTCCTGGGTATTCTGATCATTCCATCCTCTCTTCCTCTCCGCTCACAACATTTTCAATTCTTGTTGCGGGATTCACTCCTTTCCTGCTCTAACAGTGGCTATGTTACAGCCACAGAGATGAACGGCCTGAAAAAGGAGAACAAAAAACTGAAAGAGGACGCCAGACATTTGAAGACAGCTCTCGAGTGAGTGTAAAACATCCCACTACAGTGGACACAAATAGAAACGCAACATTTTAGTTTTACCTCCCATTTTTCATGAGCTGAACTCAAACCTCTCAAAGAAAAATTATGCCATTCATTTATTAATTAATTCATGTACACAAAATGCCTATTTCTCTCAATTATTGGGTCTAAATCTGTGAGTGAGCACTTCTCCTTCACCAATAATCCATCCACCTCACAGGTATGGAATCTAAAGACGCTCATTATACATCAAGATTACTGCACAGGTGTGCTTTAGGCTTACCACGATAGAAGGAAGAACACTTTGAAATGTACAGTTTCACCACGCAGCACGATGCCACAGATGTTGCAAGAGGTTTGTAATTGGCATGCTGACTGCAGGAATGTCCACTAGAGCTGTTGTCCATGATTCCAGTGTTCATTTCTGAACCATAAGCCGTCTCCGAAGACGTTTCAGAGAATAGGGCAGTACATCCAACCGACCTCACAACCACAGGCCGCGTGAAACCACACCAGCCTAGAACCTCCACATCCAGCATGTTCACCCCCAACATTGTCTGAGAGCAGCCACCTGGACAGCTGCTGCAACAGTCGCTTTGCACAACCAAAAGATTTCTGCACCAACTGTCAGAAAGCGTCTCAGGGACGGTCTGCATGCTGGTCGTCCTCATCAGGGCCTCCTTGGTTCATTATTAACCAATCGACTCGAGATCCTGATCTGGACACAATTCCTGAAAGATGTAAACCTCTCACTTCTTGTACGGACTCGCATTTTTTTTTTTTTTTTGGTACAGAGTATTTTGGATAAAAACTGAATCAGGTGTTAAATATATGACCATCACACATTCACCATTCTGAAAGCAGTGCACATTAATGGAAATAACTTAAAAACACATCAGTGTTGTTACGATGCGATGCGATGCCATACCATGCGATATTTTGTCTACTATATGTCCCAAATCTTTTGTCATCTTGCTGGTCATGCGGTTTAAGAAGTGTCTCATATATCAAAATATGTATGATCTGTGACCACTAGATGTCACTGTATGACCACAGCAAGCTGCTACAGTGCCACAGTAAATGTCACGGCTGGGAGCCGGTGCGTGGAGCTTGAACCCAAAAGCAGACCGCAAGACGGAATTGGTGCACTTGTCACAGTTTTTATTGCGCATTGACATACACACACACTTCTTGGAACGGGGACCCGGGGACTCTCTGGCTTCTTGGAACGGGGGCCCGGGGACTCTCGGGCTTCCTGGAACCGTTGGAACGGACCCGGGGACTCTCGGGCTTCCTGGAACCGTTGGAACGGACCCGGGGACTCTCGGGCTTCCTGGAACCGTTGGAACGGACCCGGGGACTCTCGGGCTTCCTGGAACCGTTGGAACGGACCCGGGGACTCTCGGGCTTCCTGGAACCGTTGGAACGGACCCGGGGACTCTCGGGCATCTCGGAACAGACCCAGGGACTCTTGGGCATCTTGAAACCGTTGGAACGGACCCGGGGACTCTGGGGCATCTCGGAACGCACCTGGGGACTCTCTGGCTTCTTGGAACGGTTGGAACGGACCCGGGGACTCTCGGGCATCTCGGAACGGACCCAGAGACTCTCGGGCATCTTGAAACCGTTGGAACGGACCCGGGGACTCTGGGGCATCTCGGAACGGACCCAGAGACTCTCGGGCATCTTGAAACCGTTGGAACGGACCCGGGGACTCTGGGGCATCTCGGAACGCACCTGGGGACCCTCGGGCATCTTGAAATGGGGACCCGGGGACTCTCGGGCTTCTTGGAACCGTCGGAACGGACCCGGGGACTCTCGGGCATCTCGGAATGGACCCAGGGACTCTCGGGCATCTTGAAACCGTTGGAACGGACCCGGGGACTCTGGGGCATCTCGGAACGCACCTGGGGACCCTCGGGCATCTTGAAAACGTCGGAACGGATCCAGGGACTCTCGGGCATCTCGGAACGGACCCAGAGACTCTCGGGCATCTTGAAACCGTTGGAACGGACCCGGGGACTCTGGGGCATCTCGGAACGCACCTGGGGACCCTCGGGCATCTTTAAACGGGGACCCGGGGACTCTCGGGCTTCTTGGAACCGTTGGAACGGACCCGGGAACTCTCGGGCATCTCGGAACGGACCCAGGGACTCTAGGGCATCTTGAAACCGTTGGAACGGACCCGGGGACTCTGGGGCATCTCGGAACTCACCTGGGGACCCTCGGGCATCTTGAAAACGTCGGAACGGATCCAGGGACTCTCGGGCATCTTGAAACCGTTGGAACGGACCCGGGGACTCTGGGGCATCTCGGACTGGGCCCGGGGACTCTCGGGCATCTTGAAACCGTTGGAACGGACCCGGAGACTCTCGGGCATCTCGGGCTCCCCCACCCCGGGGAGGACACTCACTCCCCGGGGAGGACAAACACAGACTCGCATGAGACCGCAGTCGAGAGCAGACAAACAATCCGCTGGCACCGGACCCACCTCACTGCAGGGCTTAAGAGCACGGAGCAATCAATTGCCTGATTGCCTGCAGGAGTGTCCGTGAGGATCTGGTGCGGGAGTGAGGTGTGAATCGTCACAGTAAAACCTCCATTACTGCTGGATTTGACTGACGGAGTAAAAAAAATGTCTCTTAAAAGAAAAACACCACAGGTAATTGTGGGCTGAAAGCCGAGGAACAAATCCATGGAAGGTTCTGGAGCTCTCTCTGCAGAGAACTACTTTCTGACCCAACAGGGTGTAATGGAATATATATATTCTATATACTATTATTTATGCTATATGGCTCCAACTGCTTCAATAAAAGAAAAACTAACACACTGTGTACCATAAATACTGTATGTTCCTCATTTATCCTGCAAACACCTGCCAAAAGATGTATCTTCTACTTCAGTAACTATAAACATCCACCTTCTATTCCGCTTTATCCAAAGTAGCATGGCGGGGAGCTGGAGTCGGTCCCAGCTGACTGGGACGCACCTGAACAGGTGAGCAGTCCACCACGGGGCACGCACACACACGCATACGCACACACACACACACACACACACACACACACACACACACACACACACACACACACACACACACACACACACACACACACACACACGCACATACTTCATTATTCTTGTTACATTCTTAGTTGGATAAAGTAGCGAATCTTGCCAACTGAAGAATGCATTCCTGTAAATTATTTAACTGCAAACACTTTACTTCAGTTAGTTTCAGTCAATGAATAATACTTAACTCAGTAGTTCTCAACCACTCTCCTGTCTGCAATCCTGCACAAAAACGTTGTTCCCTTTAACGTGAGCTGAAACTTTCAGCTTTTCTTTCTGAAAAGTTATTTGCATGTTTGTGGTTTCCTGTGTTCTCTCGCTTCTTCTTCGAGTTATTAATCCAATTCCTTTCAAGATCAGTTGTTATGTTTGATTCTGCCAAACACTTCCTGGCCTCTGGAGAGCAGTTTGAAGCTTTCAGTGACTTGTAAAGGAAGTCTTCTGAAAGAAGTGGTCTTTGTGGAACCTGCAGAACAAGTGTGTTTGTGTTTACAGCAGAGGGGCAGAGGTGAAGGGTCACAGCTCCCCCGACAGCTCGCCCTCTTCGGGGCCCATGGCCCTGGTCAGCGCTGCAGCCGGCAGGGCTGGCGAGCAGCCGGCAGACGCTGACGCCGTGGCAGTGAAGACTGAGGCAGAGCAAAGATCTGAAGGTTTGAGTGGAGAGAAAAAAGACTTGACTTCTTTGTTTTGTTGGATTGCTCTTTCCTTCATACATACTTTCTGCTTTGATCAAACAGAACTTGAAGGCAGACAGTTAAGGCCGAGCCGCAGCTACTTTGTAAGTTCCTCATTTCTTTTTCAATTCTGTGTTGATGGTGTATTGTGACACATTTATGTCACATTTATGTTAAGTTTTTTGTTTTTTTTGTATTTATTCATTCATCCTATAAGAGAGTACCACACTGACCCACCCTGCAAACAATAGACATGATGAATTAGTGCTTCTGGTTGGAGCATCTCACCACCATGACCAACAGGAACATACAGTCAGAGGTTGGTCTGAGGATCTATGAACAGTTCTCTCAGAGGGCTCCTTAATTACTCCCTTATTTATTGCCTTCACCTCCGACGTTGGCCCAGAACGTTATACATCTGTCTTTGCATATTTATTCATTCATTACTTTGTATGTATGCATTTGACCAAGTTTACACAAAAATTATTCATTCAAAATGCATGAAATTTTCAGGGATGATTTCTCCCCATCCAAGGACCAATCCACTAGATTTGGGGATGTGAACGGTAGTGATGGCCAAATGAAGCTTCATGAACCACTTTCTATATTTCCTGACTCCACCAGATGGCGCTCCTGGTTTGCAGATCGAGTCTGAAAGACTGACAATGAAGGTGTTTTCAAACATTTGTTGAACAGACAGTGCCATCTAGTGGCTTCAGAAAATAAAGACATTGGTTCAATGAGCTTTATTGAAGCTTCATTTGGTCATCACTAGCTAACGGCTAACTGTTTCTGAATAAATCCCCAAAAAACTGTGGAAAAATGTGCCCCATAAATCTCCTTTCATCTTATAGCACTAAATGTCCTTTGAAATGTTCTAGTAATAACAGCAGCCTCTCCGTAACCTGGGAGCTGAGCCATTTCCATAGCGACAAGGCACATTTCATACAGTGAAGTACTGTAGCTAGCTGACCTACTGAGATAGCATTGATATGAGCTAACAGCTATCGTGCTAGTGAAGCTAGCTCCGTTCCACAAACAAATGTGGTGTTGGTGAAGGTAAGTGTCCATTCTAGTTGTATTTATGGTTCATTTTGACCACACTGTGCAAAGTGGCAGCAACACAACAGGAGCTTAAGCTACAGCCCTTCTTTCACTCGCAGAAATACACAAAGCCTGAAATGTTAATTTTCTTTAGAGCAACTTGTGAAGCTAAACGGCTTCTCATATCGATATGTGTTGTCAAGAAGCTCTTGTTTTGTTGTCCCAACTTTCAAACAATATTTACCAATGAAGCCTCAGCAAAAGTACTCATTTATTATTGTTTCCTGCTTTTCTTCACTCTCACAGGAACAATACAAGTCGCTTCTGCTGCCCAGTGTCTCATTATCATCACCGTGGAAGACGGAGCGCAGCCCGACCCAAGCCAGGGAGAGGAGGTGAGACAGTCACGGTGGCGGCGCCTGATCTTTATTTTGCTGGTGTTCTGGGGGAGCGTGATCTTTCAGTGACGGTTCCAGGGAGTTTAGGGATCTCTAGTTTATTTTCTATTATAATGTTGACATTATGTGCACACAGTCGCACACATACAGTAAAAGCTCCACTTCTTTAAACAATAATATGCAACACAATACACAAGATATTCAGCCAGAGTGAGAAAGATGAAAGGTTTACAATCCTGCCACTTCAACTCACCACTGAATGTAAACTTTAACAGCAGAATGTCACTGATGGAGCCTCGACAGCAGCAGGAAGCAAAACACACTGAAGTTTTCATTTGGGCCTCAAACACAAAGACACTGACTCCTGCTGTCACCAAAACCTCCACTGGAAGAAACATGTTTAGTTCAGTGGCTCTAATGACATTAATAAACACTGTACAGAGAACCAAGGCTCAGAATTCAGATCTTAAAAACCAAACAAAATTATCAGTCACCATGAGACGTCAGAATAAAATGATAAGTTGGATGTTGTGGTTTAGAGCAAAGGCATCAGTGACTTTGTCACTTTTTTTGTTGCAAAAAGCCTCCATGTTTTATTACTATTAGTAAGTTACACAGTCACCAGGGAAACTGTCCGAGTAATAGCAGGAAGTTGTAAGTTCAAAGGTTAATGCATGCAATGCAGCGAAGCTGTATCGCATTACAAATATATAAATACATGATTTATTGGTGTATTTATTAATGAACCAGACAACAAATTATAATCTCCACACATTAAAAACAAAATCTCGAAATAAACCACTTAAAAAAAAGAAGGACTTTCAGAAGGACTTTGAACTCTTGGCTGAAATGGATTTTTGAAAGGGCACAAATACAATTGGTGAAATGGAGAAGAATACATAGCTGTAATCAAAAACCCTTAAATGACTAGATTTTTAAAAACAAAACGCAAAACTGCATATAAAAACAGTCAAAATTATTACAGCAGCAAAAATGAAAAAAAAATGCTGCAAAAGAAAGTTTCAACCTCTAAAATCGCGAACCAAAAGAGCTGAAGGTGTAATGAAATGTTTACCATCCTAAGTCAGCCTCATTTTAATTATTAAATAGGTTTTGCGACTCCAGTTAAATTTGATTGGGTGGAAAGTCAGTAAAATGGACGTTTAGTTGTAAAGGTGGTAAAGTCAGCATGACAACCTGCAGCTGATCCACATACCTACAGCTTGCAGATGAATCACAGAAGCACATGCTCCAAATGCCATATATACAGCACACATGAGAGTTTATTTTGAGGTCTTGCTTTTAAGCATTTTCTGTCACTTTGGATTTGATGAAGAGGGACTGTTGACCCCTGGTTGTATTGAAGTGTTTGCACTTGTTGACTATACATGTGGGACGACTTTGCAGAAGGTCTGGTCTGAAGTTCCTGCCGTGGTTGTTACAATTGTTATGTAAGAAATGTTACAATTTATGTTGGGTTCACGTTTAAATTGCAGTTCCTGCAATAATTGAATCACGTGTCGAATGGGACATTTTCTCTTTTTGTGTGTGTGGGGGGGGGGGGGGTTCCCAGCTGGTGGCTTATTTCAACAAATTACTGATGCTGCAGTAAAAACCAGCAGTAGTCCCTTGATTGCACACGACAGTGATTCTTCTGCTGACATTTACCTTCACAAACCGAGTCCAATGTGTCTCAATGGGTCCAATGCAAACCTGCAAACCTTGATCATGAGAGATAACTTAACAGTCTGCTTTTTCATTTGTTGAAAAATAAGTATTGGGAACTAGAGTCGTTAAGCATGAATGATAGGAGGATATATTTCATTTTTTAATCCTTTTTACAGATCGGCTGATGATGCATCAGCTACCATCTGTTGTCCTCTGACCTTAATGTGCCGGTCTGTGTTTGTCTCCTCTAGAGTTACCAGCATTGACGGCCTTGACCAGCGTCCTCCCGTCATTCCTCAAGCTCTTCTCCGGGGCTCTTCTTCCTCGATGGGCGGAGAGATGAAGCCCAGCAGACATGTGCTTCATATTCCAGTCCCCTGCCATCCTCAGCCAATCAAGAGCAGCCCTGTTTCCATCCCGTGGGCCTTATCTGAGCACTCCGAGTGGGGGTCTATTGCTTCTGCTGTCACCAATTCAGCCATCCCGCCTTCCTCCAGGCTCAACATGCCACGCTTTAACAACCTGATCTCAAATAGCCAGGCTCCTCGAAGGCAGGTTTTCAACCCCCCCTGGCAAACGCAGAGCGCCCCGCAGCCCTCTGCCAAAGAGCCCACAGTCGTCTTTCGACTAGGTGGTTTGCCAGACTACGCTGAAAGTCAAAGGAAGCCACAGGACAAAAGAGAAAATCAGCCGTCCAAGGCTGAAAGTGCCTCAGAAGAAGGGACCAACGAAGCATGTGATGCTCCTCTGGATCTATCGGAGCGAGGGAAGTCCAACTCCAGCCAAACCCCGAGAGCAAGCTCGCCCACAGTGGCACAAAGAGCAAGAGTACAGAAGAGCCCCAGCATTGTTTTGAGCGCAGGTTCAAATACCCCGGTATCGTCTCCTTCACCCGTCTTGCTGGACTCATCCTGCTCCTCGCCTCCAGTCAAACCGGAGCAGGAGTCCTCCAGCGACCACGACAAGGTAGCTTCAAGCCGTTCAGCCGTCACTTTCAAAGATTTAAAACTATATTCAGAACACGTTGATGTTGTGGCAGCAGGTCGACATAGAGCAGGAGCAGAGCGAGGAGGTGAATGGAAAGAGGGACCAAAGCAATGAGAAGAAGGTTCCCGTCCTCACCATCTCCTTACGTCCAGGTAAGAGGTGTGGATCGGTGTGGACCGGAGGCGCTGTAGAACTACGAAACCAGTCAAACTCAGACTATGTCATCTGGTGGTATATTTCTTAGTTGGAGCTCTTCATCCAGTGTTTATTTAGTTTAAATACAGTGTATTTATAAAGCACACTTCAACGATCTTGCCTTTTGAGTGAACTCGTTGCTCATTGTCTCCATCGCCACATCTCGCAGAAACACACCAGAATAAACCAGAACTCACTTTAAGACAATCACTGAGCAGGTGTGGCCATGGGTGATTAAAAAAGAACACGTACATCAAAAGACACTGATTGGTGGAAAGGTGAAACTGCAACTTGACCCCGCCTCCTCAGGGCGAGCACCCAAACTGCTCAAACACAC
The DNA here is from genome assembly GCF_963422515.1 of Blennius ocellaris. NCBI lineage: Eukaryota > Metazoa > Chordata > Actinopteri > Blenniiformes > Blenniidae > Blennius > Blennius ocellaris. The sequence goes on from NC_137654.1 coordinate 5,747,839, forward strand.
ACACTGGAGAGAGAGAAATCAACAAATCTACTCTTTTATTGTCGATTATCAATAGAAAATGAAGCACATGCAGTTCAGGGCCCATTGTTAGTTTGTTGGCACAAACATATTGGACATTATTACAGTTCATCAATTTATTTAAGAAAAGAAATTGGTGCTTGGTGCCTTCTATTGACCTGAGGTGGAAAAGGTAAAAACTGGGACTTGTAGGATTAGAATGGATTGGATTGGATGAGTGCCACCCAGTGGTGGAGTCGTGCTGCAGTTGTTCTCACAAATGACCTTGAATTGTTGAACAACTAAAATCCATCATTCATGAAAGAAAAGGAAACCTGAAAAAAGGCATCAATTAATTTCTCTAAATTAATTTCTCCTGCATATCTGATAAATGTCACCTTCTTTCAGACACTTTTCTCCTGGCGATTGATGTATTGCTCCATTTTTAGGCTCAAGTTACTGTTATCTGTATGGTAGGGAGACTTTTTCTTCTTTGTGAAAAACAAACTGTATCGGATCATGTTTATTGACAATGAAAAGACAAGACGAAGAAGAGTAGACATCTGTTTCCTTTCACCCTGAATTAAAGCCCAGCTCATTCATTCAGACCTTTTTTTCACAGAAAACCACTCTGAGATGGTCAATCTGGATGGAATCATGACTTGTTGGATGTTGTTGACAGCATGTGTGTAATATTTGAACCCGTCATGTTTCTTTTACAGTAGTAGTGCTGGAAACTCTGAACTCTGCCCTGCAAAAGCAAGAGGCCTTATCATCCAACGGCAAGGTAAACCAGGCCACCGTGCAGATGCAGTGGAGGTTTCACTTCCACTTTCATTCTTACAGCATCACAACCACTGATGTGACTCAAAGCTGACTTTTCTTGCCTCGTTTGCTTCCGGTGGTCTTGAGCAGTCGTCGCCGGGAGACGAGCCGGGGAGCAGCACCGACGAGCTGGACGAGGACGAGAGCGGCTCGGGACAAGAGAGCAGCCAGAGCTGCAAGAGGAAGAGGACGACGGCGGAGACGGAAACCAACTGGGATTCGGACGCAAGCGGTGGGAATCTGATCATCGCTGTGATTGCCCGCTTTCAACGTGGCCCCAAATCCACTTTCTCCCTGTGAATTCTTTCTGCGCCCCAGTCAGACAGTAGACAACAGTGCTTGAGCAAAAAGATCAATTTAGAGCATTTAACTTCTTTTTGTTTTTTTGTTTTTTTTTGGCAGATCTCCCTCAGGAGAAGAAAACTAGCAGCACATTGAGAGCTGAGAGGAAGAGCCCCTGATGACGAGGAGGAAGTGACTCCATTGGACAACACAACGAGCCCTGGGCACTTCAGTGGGCGTCCGGATCGGCCTGGAAACCCGATCCTGTGAGGACTCACGCACTCACCCAGCAGACCGGGAGCAACCTCCGCTTTGGGTTGGAGTTTCCAAGGATCCAATGGGAGGACTTTTGCTTTTGGCTCTGTTTCACTGTGATCGGCCTGATCAACAGCTATATTATATTTTCCAACAATTTTCTGCTCTTGACTGTCTGCTGTCTAATGAAATGAGCCGTTAAAGAAAAAAACCTGCGGGTTTCATGAAAGATATATTCTAAATCTGCATTTACACATTTTATTTCTTTTTAGGGTCGGAAGAAACAAATGAGCACTTGCATTGTAGACCCCTGACAAACTGAGGGAAATAAAGGACTTGGAAATGATGTGATTGGCAGTAAATAGAGTTTTCCACACTACAATGCTCGCTCACTTCTCACCAGGATAAATCGCCAATTAACTTACTCTGAATGTCTAACCTGCTCGGGAGCTGGTTATGATTTCCCCAAGAGGTCAAAGCTCCGCCTCCTGACCAATCAGGGCTCTTGGAAAACGACCCATTGAGATTGGAGAGGCGATGACAAATCAATTCAGAGTGATCTTTTTGACATAATAAAATAGATCCTGGTCACTGAGGCTTTGAAGGATGTCTTTGTTCTTGACTTGTTCCAAGTCTGTTTTTCTCCACGAGGGTTGATCTGGAATAATGAGGTTAATGATCTCACCTGACAGAACTGCAGAAACATGAATTAATGGAACACAGACACAAGAAACACAAGAGACTTAGCCTCAGAACTAGAGATGTAAAATCTAATCTCTTTATATGGCCGATGAATTAATCTGGTGTGATCTCATGAAGACACGCATTAACAAGTCAGGACTGTTCTGACTTTGGACGCAGCAGCAGTGTTGCTTTTAGCTGCTGGACGTGTTTTAATTCTTCATATTCTCCGAGAATAATCGCTGCTTCAGTCATCGGTAAACTGTGCTGCATAGTGTGATTGGTCAGACGCTGCAAACTCCACCCCTTTCATGTGAACGTGCACACCTAGGTGTGGGTAACTGCAGCAAAGCAAGAACAATATCGAACGACTTTGCATTCAGAGGAGAACGGGGTGGATGGATGGATCATAAACCGGACTGTAACGCAGGAAACTGCATGGGCTTTGGTCCAGTGTGCAGATTACAGTAACATCAACAAAAACTCATAAGCAATGTGAAACAATGATCACCAACAGGGTTTTGGACTGGAAATCATTAGATTCTGTCCTATAATATGAGGATATGCTGCTCATTTCACAGCCAAACAATCTTTTAATTGACTTATTGTGGTCTGTTTGAATAGAACTGATTTAAAGTTGGACTTGAAATCATTTATCAATGACATTGTATCCACAGTTCTCACCTCTCGGTACAGAGCAGGAGTGTTGCTGGTTGGGGTTCTGCTTTGTGGCCTTTAACTGTTGACTTTTAATTTTCTACTTATGTTTGTGTTGGTTTTCTCTGGGGACTATGAATCCTTCCTCCCGGTCTCAAAGCTCTACACTGGTCAATTCACATTCAAGATGTCACAATATTGAGAAACACATGAGAAATATCAGACCTTAATCTTGGATGTTTAGGAAAAGACCATGTTTCTAGAGAAAACTGTTTGCATGTTCTCTCTGTTCTCTAGGTTTTCAAGTGAAAAGTCTAAACCTTCGTTGCATTTTGGAGGTCCATTTACATGACAGTGGTGGTTGGAGCCACTGAATACATAACTTTCTGAAAACGGCTTCTAAGGCGGAACTTTTTGAAAATACTTCAACTCAGCTGTCACGTAAAGGCTCTCCATGTGAATGACGGAATCACTGTTACTGCACATGTGCACCACGGCCGTCGTATAAAGTTCTCTTGCACGCATCCAAGAACATGGAAAATAACAACAATGGCATGTCAAGACTCCCAGTCCATAGCCTCCTGGAACTTGATAGTTTTATTGTCGACAGTCACTGTAATAACAATACAACTTCATCATCTGTCCATACAAATATCACGGTACTACCATTGTTAATGTTTAGAGTGATTTGTTCTCTGGATATTTGTGTGTGGTTTCATTACAAAAGCAAACAACAGCTCCCACTAGTGGCCCAACATTAAAACAACATTGTTTTCCAAATGTTACCACGTAAACGCCAAATTTTTCTGAAACGTGAAAACGCAGTCACGATGTGTTTTCACTTGAAATGTTGTGTAAACGAGACCAAAGTGTGTGTGTGTGTGTGTGTGTGTGTGTGTGTGTGTGTGCGCATATGTGCAAATCTTGTTTTCATATCAAATTCCCTCCATTTCTCTTCATGTTGTTGAATGAGTGACAGTTCATTCGGCCTCTGCTAGCATTTACTAACTGTCATCCAGTAGAAATGTATAATTTCTGTGGCTCCTCATCATTCCCATGGACGTTCAGTATCTGTGTTCCGGAGGATGGGGTAGGGTTAATGGGTGTTTTTGCGGAAGGCCTGTCATATTTATTTTTTTCTCGTCTTCAAACCAAACCAAGAAGTACTTTGGTTTCACTTTCCCGGCATCTCTCTTACTGGCAGGCTATTTTTTGTTTCAGCTACCCCTAAATAGTCTTACATGGAGAACAAAGAAGGACAGAAGAGTGAAAAAAAACATGTTCCTCTTCCTCTTTTTCATTTTCGGCCGGCACATATTTTGCAAGTTTTTCCATTCACAGCTGTGACAGCTTCTTGTTCAGCTGCTGGGAGGGCAGGGCCGAGAAAAACAGCACCTTGAAATCTCCAGTGTGTGTTGATATAAAGACATGGATGCCTGGATGAGCCAGTGAGACGTGATTTCACCTAATAATTTTGTGAAAAAGCACTTTTGATCCTGACCTCTCAGTCACATGAGTCCTAATGCTGTTGTATTGATTCCTACTGTTTCTCTCTGGTGCCATTATTGTCCATTAGGTGCAGGACTTTGTCAATGTCCCGGGGATGAAATCATCTTTCCATTCCATTTGCATCTGTGTGAATTAACAAATGATTGACTGTGTGACTGGAAGTCCTCTAAAGCTCTGCGACTGTCACACAATGCCCATCCATCAAGCTGCACACTCACCTTTGGCTCGGTCTTCTTACCAATATTTATTCTAGAGACTATAGAGAGAGAAGACACACATTTAAGAGACTGGAAAAAACACTATACATCACGTAGTGGAAGTAAGACGCTCTGTAATCTGGATGTAAGACGAAGAAGATGCTCCATAATCTGGATTTTGAGAAAGAAAAAGATCATGATGAACAGAAGCAGCAATAAAACCACAGCAATAAAACAGCGGATTCAAAGAAACAACGTACAGAGGGCTTGCAGAGGGGAAGCTAATAATTGGTGGCGTAGTAGCAAACAACGGATAGTTGTTTGCCAGTCTTGATGAGCGTGCTAAGTTTGGTCAACATTTGAGTGTGTTTAGTGGGTCAAATTTGGGCTCAAAGTCATGTCAGAAGTCCCAATAACGAAGAAAAATAAGAAAAAACATTCCAAATACAATAGGGTCCTTCAGCGGTGTGGCCTTTTGGGCTTGGTCCATAATAATAACAATAATCATAATAATCATAATAATGATAATAATAATTCCTGGCATTCTTATAGGGTCTCACCCAGCTGTGTTCGGCTCGGACCCTAATAAAAGATTGAAACTGGTGTTTCCCCAGCCTGCTGTCCACAATATCATGTACCAGTAATATGTTGGATATATATATGTTTCACCTTGCTCCAACTTCCTTTCACAATAAACTGGATAAAGTGTGAGTATAACATGTTTGATGGTTGAGTTATTGGGAATGTTACACTGAAATGCTGTTTAAACGCCACAAATCCATTTGAGCAGAAGTTTAAACATCAACTTTTAATGTTTTCTGTAAAGACTGAACTGAGTGTTCACACTGTTAAATGAGGAACTCTTCTCTCTCTCTCTCTCTCATTTACATGAAAAGCTCAAACAAAAGGAAACACTGGGGCCTGCATACGGACGTTTAAACACACGCCGTCTTCAAACTGCCTGTAAATCCTTCCTATTTGGACATCCTATTTAAACCCCGTGTCGACCCCCTCTCCTCCACCTCTCATGCCGTTACATGTCACCTTTCTCCTCCTCCCTCCTCACTTTATTATCCGCCTCAGAGCATGATCCGCTCCTCCTTCTCCGCCACATGGAGAATTTTATTTCTAATCCCGGTCGATGATTACGGATTACAGGCTTTGTCTCATGTGTTAATACCAAGTTGCCCGCTGTGGCTGGGGGGGGGGGGTCTCCATGCCCACCACGCCTCCCTCCCTCCCTCCTCCACCCATAGAGAGCTGCTGAATAATATCTGACTGTCACAACATGCAAATGCTCCCCTCACATCTGTCCACACGCGCGGTGTTTCCCGAAAATCCGACGCGAATTTAACCCGCAAGTTGCAGAAAAGTGGAGAACGTGTTCAGAAAAGGGAGGCTGGTTTTCTGCGGTGCGCTTTTACGCACGACGGCGCGTTCTTCCTCTCCTCTTTTTTTTGTTTCCCATTTAAATGAAGCACCGTCGGAACAATCAACAGGCAATAAAACGAGAAAAGCAGGCCGTTTCAGCAGGTGCTGCTCAAGAGTGGCCTGTTTGACGTGTGCTTGTTCCTCTTTTTTTTTTTTTTCTCTCTTCTTTTCACCGCCTCGGTCAGACGCGCACAAACTCCAACTTCCTCCTCCGAACACTTGATGAGCTCTGCGCCGCCTCGCCTCGCCGTCCTGTCCGCGTCTGAGCCCGAACCCGGAGCCGCCAGGGAGGGATGGAAGCCACTTAGAAGAAACACCAGGGACGGAGATATTCTTCACGCACACTTCTCAATCTAGTCGAATTCTCTTCTTCTACCCGGGAGCCCAAGTATTCCAGAAGATCGGATCAACGGTGAGTTTGTTTGTCCTCGTGCGTGTTTGTGCGTGTGGAAATGTAAGGAATATAAGTGTGTAAGACGAAAAACAGAAATTTCGTTGAACTGTGAATAAATCGCCATTTGAAGGAGAAATGCTACAAAAAGATGCTCAGGACTAAAAAAAAGAGGAACTGGAATGTTGCTGTATTGAAAACTAAAGAACATGGCTTGAGGTGATGGAAAGAACCAACTCATTCTTTCTTTCATTAATTCTTTTAAAACAGCAGTTTGGAGAGCTTATCTTCATCCCGGCAGCGTCTGAAAGTGTACAGCGGCTATTTTTAGAGAGCCCCTCTCACCTCAACCAGAAACTAGACAAGTTTCAGTTCTCGCTTGTTGTAAAGGCGCGAGCAGCACAAGAACATGGTTTTCTTCTTGTCTGGTGACCTGAACCTGCTGCACACTGAGCCGCGCGTGTGTGTGTGTGTGTGTGTGTGTGTGTGTGTGTGTGTGTGTGTGTGTGTGTGTGTGTGTGTGTGTGTGTGTGTGTGTGTGTGTGTGTGTGTGTGTGTGTGTGTTCAACAGTGCCTTCCTGCATTAATCCCCCATCACTCACTGAGAAAGCCTCAGTGCTACACACAGTGCAGAAATGCCACTATTACATCATCACAGTGACAAATGGTTCAATTCCCCCCTTGCATTAGTTTCCTCCATCTGAAATGTTGTAAACGCGAGAGAAGTTACTGCAAAACAAAAAACTCTCATAAGACACAATTACACATAAACAGCAAAACGACACATACAGTGTCTTAAATCTCAAAAGAACATGCATCAATGTTGTTAAATCTCTATAATGTGTTCATATTGTGTGTACACATGATAAGACTGAAACTTTGTGATCATAGAATGAAAGAAAAAAAATGTTCCAGCCTCTAAAGGAGAAACAAGTGAAACAATGGGAAACTTGATATGGATTCAGAAATAGAAGATCTGTGTCACTTCCACTGCTCATGTGACTTCAACATAAACTGCCCCCATATATTTCATACGGAGCTCAGATTGGAAATAATGTCCAGAACACTGAAGCACAATCTGAATCTTTATGAATTCCAAGCGTTACATAACATCTCGACAGTCTTAGGGGTCATTGGGTTCGTTCTACGTCACTGGAATAATGTGGACTCCTCCGTTTTTTATAATGGGAATCTCCGTTTTGAACTCAACGTCAGAGATTCCTGAGTCCAGCCTGGAACAAGATATTAGAAAACATATTCATGTGTGTTTAGAGCTTGTGTTTGAGTGGTGCCATCTGCCTTTCATCCTCCCAGAGTAAAACTAGCAAGAACATCAGCCATCACTGGTCGTCCGTCTGCTTCTGCTTCAGTTGCTGGTCTGAGGAGACCTGATGCTGCAACACAACATGTGTCTGTTACGTCCTTGTTTCACCTTCTGCTTCAACAAAATAAACTGTAAAGATGAGAACTTGGAATGAAACTGTCACTATGATGTCACACCAGTTCTTTTTACTCACCTTTCAAATAAAGGCCTTGGATTTCTGCAGTCACCAGACCCTAAAGCACCAGACCCTAAAGCACCAGGCCCTAAAGCACCAGACCCTAAAGCACCAGGCCCTAAAGAACCAGACCCTAAAGCACCAGACCCTAAAGCACCAGGCCCTAAAGAACCAGGCCCTAAAGCACCAGACCCTAAAGCACCAGACCCTAAAGCACCAGGCCCTAAAGCACCAGGCCCTAAAGCACCAGGCCCTAAAGCACCAGGCCCTAAAGCACCAGCCCTTAAAGAACCAGACCCTAAAGCACCAGACCCTAAAGCACCAGGCCCTAAAGCACCAGGCCCTAAAGCAACAGACCCTAAAGCACCAGACCCTAAAGCACCAGACCATAAAGCACCAGATCCTAAAGCTCCAGACCTTAAAGAACCAGACCTTAAAGCACCAGACCATAAAGCACCAGACCCAGGGCCGCCCCTGGCCAAGTGGGGGCCCTAAGCAGGATTTTATTTTGGGGGCCCCCTTCCAATTACAATTACTAACGAATCAAATGAACAGCCTCTATCAACAGTGGAACAAGAACTTTACAGTTGCTCACATCTGAAAAACTTTGTGTCATAAACAGTTTATGCCACAAAGTTTTTTATTTTTTATGTCAACAACATCCCACCTTCAAGTGAAGCACGAGCCTCTGACTGTTTGGACTTTTTCTTTCTTTTGCTAACTCCCGAATCGTATTGACGTTTGGAAGCCATCTCTCTCTCTCTCTCTCTCTCTCTCTCTCTCTCTCTCTCTCTCTACTCTACCTGGAAACAACTGCCTGCCGGCCCGTCTAATCGCTGATTGGTCAGATGGTGACGCTTCGCGCTTTCAATCATTGCGTCTCTTTTTCCTCTCTCTCTCTCTCTCTCCTGCCTCTCCTGACTTGGTGGCGGTGTTCTACGCGCCTCTCGGCAAAATGCACTCACATCCTTTGCGCATTTGCAGATTATGATGATACTTTATTGATCCCGAGGGAAATTCAATTCACTTGCGCAAAATGGGGCCCCCATGGATCGCGGGGCCCTACGTACAGCGCGTGTTCTGCGTGTAGGGAGGGGCGGGCCTGACCAGACCCTAAAGCACCAGATCCTAAAGCACCAGATCCTAAAGCACCAGACCTTAAAGAACCAGACCCTAAAGCACCAGACCTTAAAGCACCAGACCTTAAAGAACCAGACCCTAAAGTACCAGACCGTAAAGCACCAGACCTTAAAGCACCAGACCTTAAAGCCCCAGACCTTAAAGCACCAGACCTTAAAGCACCAGACCCTAAAGCCCCAGACCTTAAAGAACCAGACCCTAAAGCCCCAGACCTTAAAGCACCAGACCTTAAAGAACCAGAACCTAAAGCACCATACCTTAAAGAACCAGACCCTAAAGCACCAGATGCTGAAGCACCAGACCCTAAAGCACCAGACCTTAAAGAACCAGACCCTAAAGCCCCAGACCTTAAAGCACCAGACCTTAAAGAACCAGACCCTAAAGCACCATACCTTAAAGAACCAGACCCTAAAGCACCAGATGCTGAAGCACCAGACCCTAAAGCACCAGACCTTAAAGAACCAGACCCTAAAGCACCAGACCTTAAAGAACCAGACCCTAAAGCCCCAGACCTTAAAGCACCAGACCTTAAAGAACCAGACCCTAAAGCCCCAGACCTTAAAGCACCATACCGTAAAGAACCAGACCCTAAAGCACCAGATGCTGAAGCACCAGACCCTAAAGCACCAGACCTTAAAGAACCAGACCCTAAAGCACCAGACCTTAAAGAACCAGACCCTAAAGCCCCAGACCTTAAAGCACCAGACCTTAAAGAACCAGACCCTAAAGCCCCAGACCTTAAAGCACCAGACCTTAAAGAACCAGACCCTAAAGCCCCAGACCTTAAAGCACCAGACCTTAAAGAACCAGACCCTAAAGCCCCAGACCTTAAAGCACCAGACCTTAAAGAACCAGACCCTAAAGCACCATACCTTAAAGAACCAGACCCTAAAGCACCAGATGCTGAAGCACCAGACCCTAAAGCACCAGACCTTAAAGAACCAGACCCTAAAGCTCCAGACCCTAAAGCACCAGACCGTAAAGCACCATACCTTAAAGAACCAGACCCTAAAGCACCAGGCCTTAAAAAACCAGACCCTAAAGCACCAGACCTTAAAGAACCAGACCCTAAAGCACGTAATGTGAGTGAGACGGACCAGTAACATAGACCAACAATAATCTTTTAATGAATAATTTCTGGTTTTTCTTGGTCGTGGTGCACAGTCTACATTTTGAAAATGTCTACATTTTCACAAATCCCCCAAAAAGTCTGCAGAAAATAACAACAATTTCAACATCAAGACAATTTTAATGAAACTTTCTGATGCAAAATAGTCATCCTTACATTTTAATTTATCTTTATGTCATTATATAATGAAATTCTAAAAGGTTTCTGTCTTCAGTTAAAGATTAACACACAGAGTTCAAATTAATTTGAATAAAAAATGAAGTTTAGAGCTGCAAGCGTTAAACAGCTTCAACTTGAAATGATAACTTTACTAAAGAAACTCCAAATAAAAAATGACCATAGCAGTGTTATGGCAGCAAACGTGTTTGGTTCTCCTGCCCTAATGGGAAAAGATTTAGGAACCATTTCTTGTATAATTCCACCAAAAAGACTCTTACATAAGTGTAATAAAATGTCTTTTTCCTTCAATCAAATGTCTTCATTTTCCGATTCCTTCTATTTCTTGCCACTTAATTTTTTTTGTTTATTTCATAATGTGAGTTTTCTAGCAAAACCATGAACATTTATCATCATTTTCCTCTGAAATACTTGTTTCATTATTTAAATTGGGTCAATACAGATCATTTACTTACAACTAACAACTCATTAGTATTACTGATGGAAAGTTTGTGTCTTAATTGAAGTTGTGTGAAAGCTAATAATAAAATAATCTCCGCATCATCTTGGGAAAACTTTACTTCTGTTTTCAAATAAAGAAGTGATTCTGTTGAGCTTTCAGTCCCTTTATAATTCCTGGTCCTCCGGGGCTTTCACACACGGCCATCGGCAGCGTTCAACAGAGAATGATTGAAAAACTGTTTATTTTTAATATTTGCTGACTCATTTTTCCGTCTTCACAAGTTTATGGTTGCACGAAGTCAGTCATTTGTAAAGTTCATATTTGTTCGTTTTACAAAGAGACATTGGACTTCCTGGTGACAAGTTACTTCATTACAGAAACATGTTTGCGGACATTAAATCTTTCTTTCTTTTTCTTCTTCCTTTCTTTCTTTCTTTCTTTTGTTCTTTCTTTCTTTCTTGTTGGCCTTTTTCCAGGCTGGCAGGTGATAATGTTTTGGCCTCAAGCAGGGAACACACACGCACACACACACACACACACACACACACACACACACACACACACACACACACACACACACACACACACACACACACACACACACACACACACACACACACACACACAGGATGCAGATCATAAATTATTCTTGTCCTTCGTCCCCTGACAGCTCGTCGTCGTGTTCGTCCTGCTGTTGGAAGATGAAACAGGGAACTTTCCTGGGATCTATTATTATTACAATTATAAACTTATATAATATTCTATGTGTGGTAGCTCACTATATAGTAGGATTGTTGTGGTTCTACATGCTACAGAGCTGAATGTGGCTCTTCAGGAAAATGACTTGTTGGTATTACTGCATCTGAAATGGTCACATTGTTATTGGCCATCAATACATTATCGGTTGTGTTTGACTAGTGTTCCACAGTGGAAAATAGATGATTTATGAAAGAATATAGTTCTTATTCACTGAACTGTGAAATTTGGAAAAATGTAATATTTCCAGACCAATAGTAGGACTCACATCAAGAGCAGCTCATAAAAACCTGCTTTTTATCAAGACGTTATTCTTATTGAGCAAAGCTCAAGTCACTGTATGACTCGGTCCCCAGGTGAAGTCATAATTTATGAGTTATGAGAATTATGTTTGGTCAGTTAGAACGTTTAGAACGTGCTGTGGTTTTGTTATTCTGGGAGGGTGTTTCCCCTTGTTTTCATGTTTTATATTCTGTCATGTTTCCTTGTAATATATTCTGTTGTTCTGGCTTTAGGTTTTATTTTAAGTCCTTCCTGTTCAGTTCAGTGTCTCGTTCGTCCTCATGTCCTCCTCTGATTGTCCTCGACTGTGCCTCATTTCTGTCCATGTGTCTTTTCAGTCCCATCGGGCCTCCAGACATTTTTTTTTTAAATATTTTTTTTTTCTTCTTCATTAAAATTCACTGTGTTGTTTTCTCCCACTAAAACCACAACATTGTGCACCGAAGCTGAGTGGTAGAACCCGATGTGGTTCGTACAGGGATGGTTTTTACGCTTACTGCTACACAGGCTAACGTTAGCATTGCCATCGATTTGCATGATACGGTGTGATGACGCTGATAATCATGAAAAGGTTCTTATCTGAAGGCTAACCGGATACAAAGACGCATTATATTTAGTATTTAGAAGTGATGGAATACCACGAGGAAGGCACTAATCCATCCTGTCGTATCACTGAAAATTCTACTTCAATGTCTTTAACAGTGCGACTCGTCTTCTTCCCCTCAGTTTCCCGGGTGTCCCATATTACTGTCACTAGTTAAAACTCATTTTAGTTTCACACCGTTTCCTCCTTCAAACGTAAGTCTCTCGTTATGACAGCAAAAGTCATCACATTAGAGCATTTAGAACAGTGAATAGTATATTCTTTTGATATTATATGATGCAAAAAGTTGTAACTTCAGTTGGTGAAGAGATAAGATGGAGCCTCTCCTCTCCTTGCATATGTTTTACTCTCAAGCGTGTGAATTGACCTGGACATGAAGCGTCCGGGGCGACAAATATTATAACTGTAGTTTCTACGAAGCTTAGATGGGAAAAATAAATGAGCAAATCAGCAGCGGCGATGCACATCTAGTTGCATGTCGGGGAAACGCCGCTACTTTCATGAGACTCTGCCTTTCCCGCTGTTAATCTGTAGGTCTGGAGCAAACTAATGTCAGTTTACTGTTATGAGACTTGGCTGTGGGAGTCCCAATTCCGCTTTTTTAACTCTTCCGCTGCCAGCTTTCATGAAAAGGCCCCGACAATATTATAGCCCGAGGCCGCACTCTGTTTTTTTGGGGGGGGTTTTTTGCTTTTAGTCTTGAACTGCATTGATAAGAGTTCATCCTCAGGGAGTCTTCAGTCATGGAGCGCAGCAGCAAGGTTTTCTACTGTACAGCTTTAAGGAAAACAAGTTGTCTGGAGGGATTTCAGTTGGAGTTCCAGCTCAGGTGTAATGGTGTGGTCAGTCAGGGACAGACTGGTGTCATATGAACTGACGAGCACATGTCAGCTGTGACGGAATAACTCTCAGTCCCTTTTTTTTTTCTTTAACTTTATTCTATAAGTCTCGGGTTTCACCTACGATCTTTGCATCCGAAAACTTTATTGACTGTCATCTCCCCAAACAATGGTCAAGAGAGAGATTTTAGCCTACTATTACTTTTAAATTAGTTTTTCTGAGTTTTAAATTGTAATAGTAGTCCATTGAAAACTCAACCAGGCATACATAATTGCTGGCCAAACACTCATTATTTCCACATTAAAGAAATTATATTTACAAATATATTCAGCCTATATGTGCAGCAGATTTGTCTTTTTTCATGAAGGTAATGAAACTGGGGAAACGTGCTATTTTTAGATACTTTATTACCGTATTATCGTCCAACCCTGGACCACACACTGTGTGTCCTTGAGGAAAAACAATGAAGCTCAAGTTTCCCCAGATTAACAATATTGACCTTTGGTGTGAGGTTCTTGCAGTTCATGGATTTGAATAGATGCAAAGTTTGTGGATGTGATACAGGTATTTATTACCATTACCTGACGTTGCACAGAGCAGACAAAGAAACACATCAGGAAGAAAACTTGTGCTTTAAAGATGCAAATATTTACCAAGTTCTGGGGCGTTCCACTGCTAAAGGTTTTACAGTTTTCATTTCAGCCTCCTCCATATTGTCATTATCAGTGGTTTACGATGGCTCAGTGACAAACTGTAAACAGCTGCTGGTATAAATCAAGAAGTAATAATTTCATCTCCCTCTGGAATATGATTAAAATAGGATCTGCATGGTGTAGAGATGTTCGGCGCTGCATTGTCCTCCGTGGGCCTCAGAAAGCTGCTTGGCAGAAGGCTTGTCTCTGGAGAACTGTGACAACAGCAGCTGCTTCTGTGTCTTCCTACAAGGAAAGTCTTGTTTGAAATCCACCGAGTTCAGACTACAGAAGGCGCTCTGAAGGGACCCGGCTGGAGCGAGGCCTGGGGCGGGGGACAAACCACAAGATCCAACATGTGGGTCAACTGCAATGTTGTTCAAATGATTACGAGACGATACGAATACACTCACAGCAACAACGCTTCAATACAAGGTGTTCAACCTCTTTAAGGAGCAAAATGGTGTTCAGTGTTATTTTAAGGCATTTTAAGGTGCACTTGATGTCATTTATAAAACAAAATGATGAAAATCTCTGATTTGGTAACATAAACTAATGTCAAAAGGGTTTACAAGCCTCCTACATGCTTCTGAAGCAAGTTTAGAAAATATACCTGAATGTCATCGGTCTAAAAGTCCCTCTACTGAGAACAGGCTGTTTCTGTGTCTGTCCTGGTCTACCCCAAGTTCCTCTCAGGGAGAACATCATCGTAGCTTGATCGGGAGATTCTCCTTGAGGAGCTTGTTTGTGTTGCCTTTTGTCTTTGTTCATTTAGTGCAGGTGTGTGTTTATGAGTTCTTTATTACGCATGTAATAGTTTTTCAGTTTTAACATGAGTTTCGACAGAGTTCAAGATCTGAGCTGGTTCATATTAAGGTGAGCAGGTTTTACGTTGCGTTTGAGCAGAAAAGAGTGAGTCAGACCTGGCAACCCTGGAAACGACGCAGCTCTCTAGTACGGTATTGTTTACAGTGCATTTATCACTATGACTTGTGGAAACACTGTTTTTTAACCAGTTTGAACCAGAATGTGACCCAGAAGGAGACAATCCTGAAGATGGTGAGTTAAAAATATTGTGCGTCTGAATATGTTTGGCCAAGTAGCTAAAGTGAGCGCCTGCTAACTGTGATTGTTACGGTTTTTCATAGTACACTGAATTTATTCAGTATATCAATGATATTTGTAAGGTTTCATTGAGCTGTGGGAGTGTCAAAGTGACTATCCACTAGCAGAGGGAGCGGTTATTTCACCACATGACATCACGAAGGGAAATGATCTGAATGGCTTGTATGAGCACACGTTCACTAAAAGATGAAGCAAGTGAGGCACTTTCTTCTCTCCTGGAGCTTCACACACAGGCTATGGGACCTCATATTACTGTTAGAAAACCATTAGGAAGTGAAGTTTGCACAATATTGGACCACTATGCTAAAACCTGTTTCTGACCAATGTCATTAATGGCTCTTCAGATATTGTGGGATATAATAATTTCCTTCTTGTTATTAAATAGAATGAAGTATCGGGTTTTGCATTACTGCACTATGGTTTATGGCGTGGCGGCAGCTGCAGTTTATCTTCTGAACTGAGCTTCAGGACATCAGAATAAAAGTGTGTGTGAGGATTTAACAATGAACAGTGTTTTAGTTGCTCTGAATGTCATGTGCAAGTTCCTGTCTGAGAGCTTATTGCTAATTCAATTCCTTATTATATTTGGGAAGTTATTGTTTCATAGTTCAGCTTGAGTTGGTTCATTTAGTTGATGTGCTTAATTTCTTTATACCGTCAGATGTAAATTGATAACGTTTCTATGACTTGGTACAACAAATGTATGAACTTCATTCTGTACATGGAGGCTGTGAATTATCTAAATCATTTTCAACAGCCATCACAGTGATTATGGGTTCAGTAGAGCCTCTAAACAAATAAAAAACTTCTCCAGTCGGAATCCACCTGGTCTGATAAGGACGACATTAAATCCAAAGCAGATGGACAGATGTGAATCTATGCTCTGACACAATCTATTCAACACAAAGTAGTAATGAGGCCAGTTTGTGTTTTATGTGCTTACAATGTTGAAGTATTTGTAATCGATTAAGATAATGAAAATATCGAAAAAGTCAAGTCTTTTAAAAACTTTTGTTTCCTTTTCTCCAATCCCATCTTAGAATTTCTTGAATAGTTGATAACATTACGTAGTGAACAAGATGACTATTACATATAACATAGCGTTTATTTGATTATTAAATGATTGAATATTGTCATATTATTTAGGACCAAAAATGATTGAATTGTCATACTGTACTTAATATACATACATGGTATGTACATATACATGCGTACTAGGGATGAGCCGGATACTCGTTTCAGACAAGTATGCATTTGTTACAAGTCCGAGTGTGATACGAGTAAAACTTGTAAATATCTGTGCTCGTGCTGAAGGAAAATCCTCATTTGGTAACTGACTGTCTTCGCGCTCTGTGATTGGCCAGTCACACACAGACCCCGCCCCTACAGACACACATCTCTGCAGACAGCTCGGACACACAGAGTGACAGTTGCTCCCTTCAGTACTCCTCAGGAGTTCTTCTGCTCGCCTCTATTTCGGCAGTAGAGTGCGGTGGTGTTTCAGTCAGGGCCAGCAGTTAGACACCCCCCATGCAGCACAAAGCCTTTGTTGGTCTGAGTTAGCTCATCCATTTCTGGTGTCGGCCTTTTTCTTCTTTGACTCACAATTGAAAAAGGTCCTGAAGCAGATCCGCTATCATATCATCAATCTTGCTGTTAAATTATCCGCCATCACTCCAGAGTAGCAGATAATAACAGAGTCATCACCACCTGCCCATGAGCCAATCAGTCAAGCTCATTTCAATGAGGATACCAAGGCCAGCACTAGAAACTCTGCTGGCCCTGAGGTGTTCCGTCAATAACACATCAACATCTGATTGGCTGACGATACTGTCACTCAACATTTTAACCCAATAGCAGCGTCCAGCTTCCATCAGAGGGTATCAATGAAGTTCCTGCTGGCCCCAGCAGAGGAAAGGAGCTGTGGTGCGTTTACAGGACATAGGAGATTTGAACTCCACAAAATATAACCAGTCGTCTTCTGGATAAAGTTGCTAAAGTCACTAAAGGATTCCACACACAGATTTCAGAATCACTTTTTAATTATTAAAAAAAAAAAAAAAAAAATGCTAGCCCTGCCCCTGACTGCACACCACTCTTTTTCGGTTTGTATGATATTTAAAGTTACGTGGTGAACTTGTTTCATAACGTACGTGGTACATTTGATAAGACAGAGCTGAAAACAGCTCGTGTCGCGTCGGTCACTACCTCCACTCTGGTCGCGTTTTTTATTTAATTTTTTTACCGTCTGCTTGCTCTTAGTTTGGCTGGTGACGTAAAGTCAGTTGGAAAACTTACTTTACATACTGAACGCGGTGCTTTTGAGAAGAATACAGTGAACAAGGCTGACCTATTATTTCCCTGTTTGCCACCATGAATATTTACATGAATCACCAGGCTCACACAGATCATTAAAAAATAAACAGTCTTACAGACTACTTTCACACATACACACATATAGCTGAACACACAAAGTAGCCTATATTACCGGTAATATGTTTATTGTATGAGGCTGTTCATAAAAATAAATATATTATAAATATTATAAATATTACAAATTAATACGCTGTATATAGTGTTCTTATATATAAAACATTGAATCTCAATTCTGAGGCTGTTCTGTAGATAATTTTCAAATAAACAATAAATAAAGCAACTTCTGATCAGTCCATATCAATTTTAGACTTAAAATAATGTACCGATTTAAGTCCCACCAAGTTTCAATTGAAAAACCCACTTCCAGTTTAGGCCCCGCCCACTCCGAGTATGGATACAGATAGAGATCATTTAGATGGTTGAACAGATACAGATACAGATAGTGGTGTACTTGCTCATCCCTAATGCATAATGTTCTGGATTCACATGTTATAATGTCCTTTATAGAAAATAATCATATTCACTCATATGGACATTAGTTCATGACTCCAACCATCCATCTTCATAGTTAAATTCAGATTTATACCTTTATTCTTTTATCATTTTGCAGCTGCATGTGTCCAGCAACAACAGCTTCAGCCACAGGAAAGAGAATTAGGTGGAGGGATGTTGATTTACCTTGTTTAAAACTAGTTAAACTGAAAAACAGCTATAACAATCATTTCAGCATACCTAAAATAAACACGACTGTACCTGGTCTAAGTTTTCATGCTGATGTGAGATACTCTGGGTTTGTTTTAGATTAAACAGGAGAATACTAGTGAGCTCAGTGACGAGATGAGAGCACACAAGGAGTGAGTCCTCTCATGCTTCAGGGCTTGTGAGCCATCTTACTTTCAATACAGTAATGTGTTACTAGCGTGTTACTGATTAATTTACTGTTCTTACACGTCAACCTCCTTCATAATACTTCATTCAGCACTTTGAGTAACCGCAGCATGTTTACAACCCTAAACCTGATTGTAATATCCTCAAAAGGGTTTAAAAATGCATTTGTGGTGTAATGCTGCTTAAAATATCTACTCTATGAAATGTTTTTATTCTTTTTAGACTTTAACCCAGTTCATGTGACTGATACTTTTGTGTTGCATCCGTCTAATCTATCGCTCTTAAACTTTTCATCATGCCACGATGACACGTTTGTCTTTGGTCACAATTATTGCATTCTGTAATAGAAATGTGAGTCTATATGGTTCATATCTGCAGCTTCGTCAGCTACTTTTATGGCCCTTTGTCAAAAAAGGAGGTCTTCAGTTCATCAACACCATTGATTTCGACCTCAGCAGCACCACATCCTGTGTCTGAATGTTTAAATGAAACATTTTCCATTTCCTACATCTTTGCTTGAGTATAGTGAAGATCAAAATCCTCTCAGAACTGTTCGCAAACTCTGTGTCAAAGACTCGATGATCAACCAGTTTACATAGTCACAATGTTTTTTTCACACACTTACTGGACAAGAAAAGAAAATTTGTAATTACAATTCAAATACGGAACTCTACATTATCGTCTCTCTGCTCTGCTACTCGGTTTCAAAGACTGGAAGTATTGTAGTTACTGTGGTTTATCTTGTACTCTTGGTGCCTTTTGGTGCCTTTCGTTCAGTCGTGCTGAACTTAATCTTGGATCCGGTGTTTGGTGTTTGGTGTTTGTTTGGTGTTTGGTGTTTGGTGTTTGGTGTTTGTTTGGTGTTTGGTGTTTGGTGTTTGGTGTTTGTTTGGTGTTTGGTGTTTGGTGTTTGGTGTTTGGTGTTTGTTTGGTGTTTGGTGTTTGGTGTTTGTTTGGTGTTTGGTGTTTGGTGTTTGGTGTTTGGTGTTTGGTACAGGCTGAAGGCAGAACTCCATATTGCTCTGGCTCAGCAGGACACACTCCACACTCCTCTTTCTTCTTCGCTCCGCATTCAGAATGATGTCATGGTGTTGGATGTTTTTAAATTTGGCCAGAAAAGGACTAAAGTAGCAGATGTTTCATTAAATGAATCCAAAAAGGAAATATGGACTGTCGCTAGAAGCTCAAACCAGAACAACATGAAACAGACAAGAAACCGACTTGTTTTCCATGAGAGGAAACCAAATTGATGGAAAACAAAACAAAACAGCAACCTCACCTCATATACAACAGACCCTAACAGTATTGTACCTTTGCATACATTTGTATTTATATGCTACATCCTTCTATCTCGAAATCATGGCCTCACAGCATCATGGCTACTGACACACAGTATTTCTGTACTTCGTATGCGAGCGGCATGAAGACCGTGGGTACTATATTCATGAACTTGAGTAAATCATGTTGATTTGTCTTCTAATTGAACCTGATTTTTAGCCGTGAACAACTTGGCTGCATTTTAACCACACGTGCATCCACACAAGGACATTTGAGAAGCAGAGCACTTGTTGGTATTTGGTACTTTTTTCTCGATTTTTATCCTTTTTTTGGTATCTTCTCGTCACACGATTTGATCTACGCTGAAATAATGAAGTCAAATACGCCGAGACATCAGCAGAACCCCTTGCAGTAGGACTCAATCAGATTGGCTAAATGTGTTGTTGACATGCAGAGCATGAAGGCAGTAGAAGAGTCTCACACTCTCCTTCCTTGTCGGATACACAGAAGAAAGAAACACTATTTTCTCCCGTGTTACAGATGCATAAGGTGGCCGGTGATGTAACAGTTGAATCGCTTCAGGACGTCGGAAAAAAAAATATCTGGAAGGGTTTTGTTTTGCAACATCTGGAAATCCTGACATAGGATCAGCAGCTGTGACAATATGAATTATTCAGGATGAACACCGACGCTGGAAGAAGCACAGATGAGTCACATTCTCTCACGGTTTCTGAGCCAGCTTGTCTTCACAGTCCTCTCACTGTTGTTGGGTTCATGGAACAACATCATGTGATTTTCACGCTTCCTCCACCCGAAGTGACACACGCTTTTAAATACAGTTACAGTAGCAGCCGCAGGCGGGGGAATACAGCGTCTCAGCTCAGTCGGTGTGACTGTGTCTGCGCAGCTTTGACGTGATGATGAGGAAGATGTGAAATGGACTTTATGGTCATTCTAAACTCAGACTGTCTGCTGGTTTTCTGCTCTGATGCTGAAGCAGCTCAGTTTGATTCATGTGTGCAGCTAAAATCATATCTCGTAGTATTTTGAGGCAGTAGCACTTACTTTTCAAGTGGTGGAGATAAATTAGTAGTAATAAAATGAGGTCTGTCTTTATATTGTCCTTGTTGATGCTCCATAATCTGGATGTTAGTGGAAAGAAGGTCCTCTATAATCGAGACACTAATGGGCAGCGGATGTTCTATAATCTGGATGTTAGTAAAGTTAAAAAGAGGAAGATGCTCTATAATCTGAATTTTGTTGCTTCTTGAATTCATAAACTAACCACAAGCACATGATACATCAAAACATGAGTTGAACTGCCGACACGTTTCTTTAAGGCTGCAATGAATTACAGACCCTTCTGATACAGGATGAACCTCCTGTTACATACATTCCCACGTCTTTGACGTCAAGCTGTATGTAACACTGAACCAACTTCCTTCTCCACCCAGCAGTTTGTGCAATAATTATAATTACACATCTGCTTCTGCAAAAAGGAAAGCGAATAGTTAGCCCACTGGTTCATAGAAAACCAAAGTAACAAATTAAAAGTAACTTCTGTCTCGAAGTAATTCACTTTCTTTAGATTTACTACTCATGGATGGAATTAACTGTCAGAAAAACATGTTTTGGACGTCAGTTCTTATGGCAACATGGCCTTAAATTTAAATCTCTATTGCCTTATCATTTGAAGCTTGTGCAGTAATGATATGTGTTGTGATGTATATGTGTGTATGTGTGTGTGTGTGTGTGTGTGTGTGTGTGTGTGTGTGTGTGTGTGTGTGTGTGTGTGTGTGTGTGTGTGTGTGTGTGTGTGTGTGTGTGTGTGTGTGTGTGTGTGTGTGTGTGTGTGTGTGCGTGTGCGTGTCTCTCTCTCTCTCTCTCTCTCTCTCTCTTGGTGCAACTTGAAATTTGCCAGGAGAATCTGTCTGTTGTCCTCATTGGGCAGGTTGTTCATTCATTAAGGTGTGTTAACAGTTAAAACCAGGAGTGTTCGCTCTTTAAGATAGTTTCTGTATGTATAGTTTGCCTTGGTACTCGCGAGTACCTCACCCAGTGCGATGAAGCAGGAGACTTGTGGTGGTGGTGTTTTTGCGATAATTTAAAAAAAACGAAAACGAAAGAAAGAAGTTTAAAGGCTTGGATTTAGGAATAGCGGCGCCACTCCCTAAATGAATGTTGATGAAAACCTGGATTATGTTTTTCTGTTCAACATCCAACTCCTCAAACCCAAACCAGGTCTATATGACAAACGTTGCACCGGTCTTCTTTTCGAGCTTCTCCTTTTCCACACACTGTATGTTTATTGGTGAAGTTCCTGTCGACTGCTTCCGTATCAAACAAATGTAAGTTCCACTACTTGACGAGGAAAGATATATGACCTATGAATTGTATAGAACAGCAAACACCTGAAGCGTCTGCGTAGTTGTAGTGAACTGATGTTTATGTGAGAAACTTTCTACTTTCTCTTTCGCAGCCTGGTTTGAGTTGCCTGAACCTCTGCCTCCTGTAACACTGCTCCTCAACTGCAAAATCCTCCGCTATTTCCTGGTTACATACATTTTGAATGAAGTCTCCATTGTCCTCAGGTCATTTCTGGTTTCTTGTTGGTTTAGCTCCATGTTTCCCGCTCTGGTTCTGCCTGTTCGGAAACATGGAGATGCGTCATCATGGTAGTTTGTTTGCAGCCAGTCGCTGCCTTCTATCGCCCGAACTCATCAACAAGTTCATTGATTTTTCTGCCCATGTTCTAAAGATCGACATATTGCTCTTCCTCCTCTGTTACAGTGGTCGTGCAGAAGGCAGGATGGGTTGTGTCGGCTCAAAGAAAGAGCAGGTGCCTTTCAGCAAAGGGACGAGCAACGACGAGCAGCAGAACCGAACGCAGACGACCCACTATGTGAAAGACCCCACCACAGGAACCTCCGGGAACAAAGCCGTAAGCAAGAACGTTCTGTCAGACTCCAATATTAGTGCCCGACTAACGCCTTAGCGGCGTCTTAAAACGTGCATACGAATAAACATGTGGAACATGAAGGCAATGTGAGCAGTCAAACGGTCGTGCACAACGGTCGGGACATTTATGGTGACCAGTTGACTTCAAATGAGAAAACTCGTTCACAGCTCATCAGGATGGCTTTTCAGTGTGTGAACAATGGAATGATCCAAAGAACCAAAAGTGCATATGAATTTGGCCAGCTAAAGCTGGGCGATATGGCCTCAAATCAATATCACGATACGCTGAGCAGCTCACCTCGATAGCGATTAATGGCCGACAACGACTCCACAGCACCCTGTGAGCAAAAAAACAACGTTTGTCCACCAGATGTAGCAGTTATATTGCTAGTACGACTCCCCTGGACCTATTTATTGTCACTTTAAAGGACTGTAAAACTACACTGTCTGAAAATAAATGAAGAAAATACAAATTAAGGACTTTCAGTTGTTAAGATGTATTGACGAGCTGATGAGCACAGATGACTCGAAATGAGAAGGACTGAGAGCGGATTATACCGTGACTTTGTCTGCATTGCTCCTGAAAACGGGGGATTTCTCCACAGTGATGTGAAAAAAGACGTATCTAACCTCATTCTCCTGAAAGAACTTACATAGTTTGTGTGTAAAATGACTTTCCACGTCCAGCCCGATGGACGACACGGCCACACGGCGCTCTGCCCACGATGAAGGCGCCGCCCCGCAGCTAGCGTCACTCGGCCACTGATCCTAAATACGGACGATTTGCGTCGACGGCTTCTCAAGCCGTTCACTTCAGCCACCACTGCAACCGCTACAACTTCTGAACCTCCTCCATCGCCTCCTCTCTCCATTTTAGTTTCCCACTGGATGGGTGGAGTCACGTCTCTCACGCAGTACAGCGTCTTAAAGGGACAGGCGACCTACACACACTCAAAACCAACCTTTGTTTTCTTTTGTTTTAAACACCAAATATCCCGACATGGGCAAGATGACCTCGGTAATTTTCGTAAATTTTGGTATCGGTAAATTTACATTTTTTTGCCAGTGATTCCTGTTCTAACATTTATCTACTTCCTGCCTAAAACCTAAAAGGCAGAATGATCATAAGGCTCTGATTCACGGTCTGCGCTCGTACTGGAAATCAAGATCAAGAGAACTTTTGTTGCTCAACTCGTCAGGAAGTTTCCGTTCTTCCTGGACTCCACTCAGTACTTCTGTGTTACAATGTGAAGGTCACACAGAAAGACCCGACTTCTCCATCCCATAACTTCCTGGTTGACAGACGGAACTGCTCACACACTATGCCACCGTGTCGTCTGCAATCTAAAAACGATAAACACAAACTGGCCGTGAATCCAACAGAAACACTGAGACTCTACCAGCCACCAGAGCAAGAAGACGTAAAGCTAAAACCTATATTCGAGTGAAGGGATCCTACCATGACACTACGATCAGTTTAAAACATTTTGAGAACAGATTTACATCACTTCACTGTGCAAAACCTCGACATTTGACCTGGACTTTCTCTTATCGCAGTAACTTCAGGGTTATCCCGGGGTTTTCTCGAGAATGAAGCGGCTTCACATCTTCCCAGAGTAAATCACCATGGTAACCTAGACTGAACCCCTCACCTGCTCCGGAGCCATTCGTGTTGTCGATAAGAGACCACTGAATGTAAAAGCTCCTCCTCCTCTTCCTCCTCCTCCTCTTCCTCCTCCTCCTCCTCCTCCTCCTCCTGACCAATCAGATTTCTTGGAAAATGACCTGCCCAATCTTAAATGATCTAATATAATCTTACATAATACAATAATCTTACAAGGTCCTGATTGGTGCACGGATGGTGAGAAGAGCTGAGGAGAGAAGGAGATGGTAGGAATAGACGCAATCTTTTCAACATAATAAAAGAAAGTCTTGTCTCTGAGGTTTTCAAGTTAGTTGTTTAGATAGATAGATAGATAGATAGATAGATAGATAGATAGATAGATAGATAGATAGATAGATAGATAGATACTAGATAGATAGATAGGTAGATAGATAGATAGATAGACAGACAGACAGACAGACAGACAGATAGATAGATAGATAGATAGATAGATAGATAGATAGATGGATAGATAGATAGACAGACAGATAGATAGATAGGTAGATAGATAGATAGACAGACAGATAGATAGATAGATAGATACTAGATAGATAGATAGATAGATAGATAGATAGATAGATAGATAGATAGATAGATAGATAGATAGATAGATAGATAGATAGATAGACAGATAGATACTAGATAGATAGATACTAGATAGATAGATAGATACTAGATAGATAGATAGATAGATAGATACTAGATAGATAGATAGATAGATAGATAGATAGATAGATAGATAGATAGATAGATAGATAGATAGATAGATAGATAGATAGACAGATAGATACTAGATAGATAGATACTAGATAGATAGATAGATAGATAGATAGATAGATACTAGATAGATAGATAGATAGATACTAGATAGATAGATAGATAGATAGATAGATAGATAGATAGATAGATAGATAGATAGTTTTATTTCAGTTGCACTCATACAAAGCAGCAAACAAGAATGAATCGTTCAGAAACTGAAAAAGGAATCGGCTGAAGCCTGTGGCTTATTTTCCCGGTCCTGTACCACCAAAGGATTACTGCAAACGAAGACCAGTCTTCAAATACAAAACTAAATGACACTTTAAATTATAAACTCACTTTACAGATAAAAAGTAAATATCAAATAAAAAATTTGCAGCATAACCTTTAATTAATTTACATCTTAATCTTTTGGAAAACACACAGAGAAAAACACCTTTTCAGTTCAGTATTAAGTTAATTCCATAATCTCTCTCCCAAAACTGACACACATCCATATTTAACGTTTGTTTTTTATTTTCCAGGGTACAAACATTAACCCCCCCCCCCTCGCTTAAATAATGAAGTGCCTTCTTTGAATGAATTATTTTTAATACCATTTGGAATACATTACACGGAACGTCATTTATAAAGTTTTTAAATATATAATATCCAGACATTTTAATGTGGATGATTGTTTGTATGATGTTGTTCTTGACTACAAGTTACTTATCAAATAAAATGAATCAGTAAACTTACTCTTAAGTACTAAAATAAAAAATAATGTACCAGAGTACTTTTAGTTACTTTTGGATTCCTTCACCAGCAAACATAAAAAATAAAGACAAGAAAGAATAGAATGTGTCTGCTCAGTGTGTTGACACGTCTTATACACAGCAGATACAAATTACTCTTAATAAGTTTTGAACGAAATCAAAACTCAGTAACCAACCAGGTGTCGAACACTGATTTATTTTTTTAAAGAATCAAAACCACAATACAAATAAAGCTTTTAATTTCTATTCAAGAAAATGTGCCCATCTTTTCCTCTAAACGTATTGAGAATGTCTTCCTACCATCAGCACCAGTACTGGTATTGGCAGGTTACTGACAGGTTATGAGCTAATAAAACTAGTTGACAGAGTCCAGGTGTGTTTCAGTAAAGTGAGCAGGTTTTATCCTACCAGATGTTTCTTCAGGTGAGACGTCGAGTTCCTGGACCTTCACGTCATTAGCATTGTACAGAGAGGTTGAGAGACTCCTCCCACTTTAACACATAGTGTATAATAATGATCACAAATGGAGTAACTGCAGAAACATGAATTTATGGAACACACTACACCTCGTACCATCATGGTGAAGAGTTAATATCCAGGAACACAGAGGAAGCTCTTCCTAACACCTCTGGGTTGTAATTGTCAGGGTTCGTGAACTCAATTGCACGGCAGACAAGAAGCTCAGTTCAAAGGTTTTTTTATTATAAAAACCACAGCAGAAGTGAAGTCAGGCAGTCCAAGGTCAAAACCAGTACAGGAGATAGAGGAGGAAATCCAGGAGGCAAGGTCGGGCAGGCAGAAGGTCAAAAACACACGGAGGCAACACGAGGCAAAAATGGCGGGTACGAACGGTGTGAGAACTCAGACGAACTGGCAACCAGAGCTACAAGAGAGGGGAACTAAATACAAACACTAATGACGACAACAAACAGCTGCGACCAGGAGGAGGAAGCAGGAGAGCACAGGGGCGGAGCTAAGGGGAACACAGGAGGGGAGCAGTGAACACTCTCAGGAAGGGAGGGGTGAGTGAGAGCAGGATCAGGACAGTAATGAAGTGAAATTGGCTTGTATTTGTTAATATTGTCTAATCTCATGAAGTTACACATTAACAGAGTCGGCCATTTTGATATCCAGCCCGCTTCGTGGGACAGGTCTGTGGACTTGACTCAATGACATAGGACACATTGGACATGTATTACTATAACGTAATTAGAAAAGGAATTGCAGGATGTTGTTAGGCAAGCTAGTTACTTTTTAATAGGGAGGGTGACCTTTGGTCATTAACCACATTTTATTTGCACTTCTTGGGGACACTGAAGTGTTCTGATGTAAATAAAGATAGAAATCTATTGCTCTCAAATGCAGAGGAGAGTGAAATAACACGTTTCACTTGTTCCCTCCACAAACCTGAGCAGTGAAATTCACAGAAGGGTTGAGACGTTCTGCTGGTGAGTTGTGTGTTTTCGCCACGGTCAGACTTCCGTGGCTGAAAGTGGCCTCGCCGCTGTGGGTTGATGTTCTTCCCCCGGGCTACAGCTTCCTGTTTGCTGAGTGTAAAGTGTCTGTCGCACTCGGCAGTGAAAGAGGAAGTGACAGAGAGCTCGGGCGAGATGTGTCCTGGGCGAAGATTGACACTTTGCTCAACTCAAACTGTACTAAGAAGTCTAAATATACAGAAGGTCTATAGAGCTGCTTCACTGAACCTTCGCCACGGCCACACAAAGTCTCTCGATCTAAAGTATAACAGAAAATGTCTACGTTTGATTCGACAGGCTTACATTTAAACCATTAAATGTTCTAGTTGTGTACAGACAGACAGGAAGCTGGTCTTAATTTGTATTAGACTTTCAAATAACAAATAAGAAATAACTGCTTTAAAAGTGAAGCATCATTGCTTGTGTTCATGTTGGATTCTCGTTTGAATTTACATTCATGTGTTTGTCTACAAATGTAGAACTTAATGAACCTGAAAGTGTGAGTTGGTGCAACAAATTGTCTTCTTTTCCAGAGAGGATGAAGTTTTTGTTGCACTGAATCTAACACCCTTCACACAAATACTGCTGTGGTACCTGGATGTGGTCCTAAAGTATTGCGGCCTGTTGATGGTTTTTCATAACCATGCTGGACGTGTCGCCTCACCTGATGCGACTGGAAAACAATGAGGTGTTCATGAAAGAACTCACCATTTACATTCAGTTATGTCTGTACTTCTTAATCTTTACAAATACAATACAAACATTTGAAAGTTAAGATCTCCATGTTGTTGTGATGTAATACACACAAGTACAGACAGTTTGATTTATTGATTGATTGAATAATAACAGTTTACCCCAGAAGGGCAAGTAAATGCCATCTTATTAGATAAAATTACAAAAGTCACCTTTTGTATTAACGTTATTATGTAATTAGTAATACAAATATTGTTACATTTTATAGTTTGCATTGTGAGTAAAATGCTTTGATGTGCTTCATGATTTAAAACATTTTTTAGTTCAAACAGAAGTCATTGAATGCACTGAAGCATATCTGTGGTCAAATGGAAGTAGTTTTAAGAGCCGTGACGACACATGAATTTCCTTCTGGTTCAGTTTTGACCAAGCAGTGAGGCAACGAGGAAAACAAGAAAAGGGGGTTTTATTTTCCCCCAAAAAATTAATTAAAAAACGTACGTTTCTGTGAGAAATATCTAACAAACTGAGGTGTTAACACAACAAACTGACCGAACAGAAAAATGTATAGATTGTATAATAAACCATATGGATACAATATAAATACATTTGTCACTATAAAAGCTATTAAATCTAAACTAAAACCATCATCTATGTTAAAATACAGCAATTTCCACCAGTAATAGAAGGGATGTCTGCCGCGTTTTGTCTTCCTGTCGGGATGAACCCGGCAGTCATGTGACCCGAAGAAAAGAAAAGAAAAGACAGAGGAAATGTACCCATGTCACAATCAGCTGTCTTTGTGAAATGACGGATTTTTTTCTTCGCTGTGGACAAAAGTAGGAATTACACAATTTGGAGTGAGACGAGGTTGTGAGTTCAAGTACATAATGACATCCATACTTGTGGTTGCACCTCCTTTATATTGAGGCTCAGTCGACGCCACGTTTTGTACAAAAGTGTTTCAGTTTGAATTGACAAAAGCAGCTTGAAGTCATTATCCTACACACAGTGACTGGTGTTTGTCTTTTTACTCAACAGACCAAACTTCCTTCCAATGCTGCATCTTCAGATGGTGAGTGACAATCTGTACATGCCGACACGTCTCCGCCCACGAGACCATTTAACGTTGCATCTTCAAAAAGTTATCTAAAAATCCATCCTTCCTCCTACAGACCCAAATGCAATTCAGACTTTTCACCCCCGTTTTGATCACTTTTGTTAAAAATGAATGCATCCAACCCAACAACTATTCATAAATGACCAAACCAGTCAGTCCTGACATGAACTCAGGAGTGTGTCTGTTTATCTTTCAGAGAGGCTAACATGAGAGAAGGTATCTGGAGGAACTCTGGTCTCTAATCTCAGACCCCGTTTACGCCACAACGATTACGAGTGTATCCGCAAAACTTTCTTCACTTTATGTAATTTAATAGTTGAGACTCATCCCTGATGCGTCATGATGTGTAAACCAGAACAAGCTCACAGAACTCAAAACTTTTTGTGTAACAGATTACACACAAATATTTAAATGATATTGTTAAATGTTTATAGATACGAGCACTTTATTTTATATCAAGTCCTACAAATGTGCTCCCTAATTATCAATTCGTGATGATTGAGAGAGAATGCAGAGAAATGTGTATATAGCCATTTTCTCTACTGATTCTATCATGTAATGTTTCTAATCTGTATTGAATGTGTGGATCGAATGTTCATTTGCCAGAATACGTCTGTAAAAGGAACCCAGAGTAACCGGCATCATGTAGGTCGGCGGTGGTTAGACGGAGGAAGGGGAGTCAGCGTGTGGGCGCAGAGCGATAGCCCCTGGTTTCACCACACCAGGCCTCCGGTACACAAACCAGCAGCTGTAGAGCAGGAAGTCTCTTCACTGGTAGCTGGGGAAGCCTGCGTTTGCAACACAGACCATCGCTCAGACCTCAGTGAAGCTCGTCACGTGAAATGGAAGCGACAAAGCCACATTCACCTCCACAAGCCTTGTCTTACCCAGCGTCTCTGCTCATGAGTGACGCTTTCACACGACAATGCAAAGGCGGCTCTATTTTAGACTGCTGGTCGCCACCGCTCAGCGCCAACAGCTCTTCTTCTGCTTTCCCCAGGAGAAAGTATTGCTATGGCGCTGTACGACTACGAGGCCATTCATGACGGCGACCTCGGTTTCAAAAAGGGAGACAAGCTCAAAATCTTAGAAGAGTGAGTAGACCCCCCCCCCACCCACCCCTCATTCTGCATTGCTGGGAAGTATCAGATTCATGCTGGTTTCGTTCTCTCTCTCTCTCTCTCTCTCTCTCTCTCTCTCTCTCTCTCTCACACACACACACACACCTCTCTCTGTGCAGGTCTGGTGAGTGGTGGAGAGCAATGTTGCTCAGCTCCGGCAAGGAAGGCTTCATCCCCAGTAACTATGTGGCCAAAGACACTCTGGAGGCTGAAGAGTAAGTCTCCTCACTCTGAAAACAGACAGAACCTGGATCCCCTCTCGTCCCAAATACAAGCAAAGACAATATCTGTACACAATATATTCGATTGGTATAAAATAAAATGACTTGTACAAGTCACATTGTGTGTTCATAATATTTGTGCACTTTTTAAAGTAAAAGGATCTTTGTAATCAGGTTATCTGGAAGGAGAGTAGAAGGTTAGGAAGAATTAAAAGCAGGTATTTCAATTGAAAGAGGTCCTCACCACAAAGGTAAGTCTGTAAAAGTGAGTTTTAAGGAGTTTTTTGATTTCCACAGACTGGGTCAGGTTGAGGATAAAATGATCTGTCATGGGATAAAGCTTTAACTTTAAATTCTTTATATCTGAATGTAAATCATTAAGTTTGAACCTAAATCGACCATAACTACTTTTAAAATCTGAATCTGAACGGTCTAATTTGAAATTAAATCTATTGGTTTGAATGCGTATCACAATCAAATTTAAACAGTATTTTATTCATTCTCACATTTCAGTTTCACTTCTCTCTATTCAGATTCAGCTTTTCCATACA
This sequence comes from Blennius ocellaris, assembly GCF_963422515.1. NCBI lineage: Eukaryota > Metazoa > Chordata > Actinopteri > Blenniiformes > Blenniidae > Blennius > Blennius ocellaris. The sequence goes on from NC_137654.1 coordinate 5,778,608, forward strand.
ATTGTTTGTGTCACACGTCGGGGACCCGGCGTCAGGCAAAACCGAGTCGAACGCAGATGGGAAAGAGTCCATATTACGATGCTTTACAGTGTCTTTACCGAGTGTAAACACCCCCAATACAAAAATTGTTAGAAATATTGAATCGTGGCATATCGGACAGAACCTGGCAGGTCAACGTGATCACTCCCGGCCCCCGGCCCCCGGCCCCCGGCCCCCGGCCCCCAGTGCCACTCAAATTCAGCCAAGTCGATATTCCATCATCACCATAACTATACATGCTTTTACTCTTCAGGCATCACTTTAATTTACAACACATTTACATCATTAAGGACAATAATGTCCACTTCCGAAAAAAAGAAAACGCTGTGAAAAAAATATCCTTTTTTCAATACAACTTCAGTTCCACACATTCAGCTATTTTAAGGAATTTAACCTTTAAAGTGTTATTTTCATTACTTTTCATCACTACTGCTATTTACCTATTTAAAATAAACAAAACAAAATATTAAAACAATAGCAACAAGGCTGAGGGACTCTGGGATATCAGTTTTAGATTTTCCAGATTTGATCCGTTTCAAAGGCAGTTTGATTCCATCACACTGCTCAGAGGCTCCATCTTGGACATTGATTAACCAAATTATTGACTTTGATGTATTATTAATTTAAAAAAATTAATAAATCATTAACCGTTAGTCATTGAGAATAGAATTCTGTAATATGTGGTTGAGGTTGGTGCTGCGCTGCTAAACGAGGCTCAAACTGCTGTTAAACATCCACTTCCTGTTCCAGGCCACACTGTGGATGAATAGCACACGTGGTATGAGGTCCGGACCGTACATGGTCAGCTTCAAAGGACAGTTTGTCATAGATGGATTTGAACGCAACACAGAGAGTTTTACAGTATCAAGGGAAAGCGAGGGATTGTGAGCCGTTCCTGAGCAAATCCGTCTGTTTCCTGTTGTGGAGGTGGTTCTTCAAGGGCGTGAGCAGGAAAGATGCGGAGAGGCAGCTCCTGGCCCAGGGCAACAAAGTGGGATCCTTCATGATCCGGGACAGCGAGACCACCAAAGGTGAGTGGGACACATAAACGGCACCCATCAGGGGGAAATGATAGATCAGACATATTGTGTTGGAGCTCCTGTCAAGTTCAAGTCAGCTCATTTCCAATTCAAAACCTTCTGCTTTCCATTCCTGAATCGAGCGGTTCATGGGTCAGATTGTTCTCGGAAGGTGAAAAACACTGGCTCAGAGGTTTTCATGGCAGCCGCCACAATCAGTGGGCAAATGGTTCAATATGAATGATTGTGTACATTCAAACATCTCAAATTACACTTCAAAGTCAGTGAACACATCTGGGATTACTTTTGAAATGTTGTTCTTCATTTTTATCAATTGGCTGAGCTTGTATGTGTAATTTTGGGTTTGAATACGTGTAAAGAGAGCAGACGTTATTCACTCCCTTGATGACCATCGTCCCCAATCAGGAAGGGTTTGTATCGTATTTTTCCTGAGATTTTCATATTTTTCAAGCTATATTTCTCTGCAAAATGAATATTGCGTTCATTTTATGATGCAAATAGAACCCTTGAAGTAAAACTCAGTTGCGCTGCGCTGATAAATCAGTAATCCACCGTTCCGTACCTTTTGTCCATTTCTGTAGGTCCTTATACAACTGCAATGTGCTTCTTGTGCTCATTCTATTCGTAATAATCCACCAAATAAGACTATCACAACACGTAGTCCATCTAGCATTCCATGTCGCTGAGATGTGTATATGTAATCGTAGAAAATCAACTCAAAATAGGTGCCCTTGACCTCCAGCAGCGCTCCGGGCTGCTGATGGAGGTCAAGGGTCACACTCAGGGATTCAAACCTGCGGCTTCCCGATCCCAAGTCCACGTCTATACGTTTCATACAAGTCGTAGACGCTGGTGGCTCCTTTTAGAAAGTATATAGATCTGACGTGTTCTTGTATATCTG